>NW_006408520.1:48073807-48093562 GCF_000296735.1 Chrysochloris asiatica | reverse complement strand
TAATCATTGCAATGAAATGAAATACGATAGGATGAATGTGAAGTTGAAGTGGGACAGAGGCAAATAATGATGTATGCAAACCCTTGGAACAACAGGGTTCTGGGATAGAGATTGAGACATGGTTTGAATAGGGAAAAGTGGGGAAATAATGTTAAGATGCTTGGCTGTCTTTTGAATCTTGGTTCAACTGGCATACCGCTATAAAATAGACACTGGAGGGGGCGAGAAAGGAATAGCCAGAAATACCACCATAGAAAGCTTGTAAGTCGGTCTTCTGCCTACAACTGATTGGAATACCTAAAATGGGGCTACAACGTGCCCAGAAAAGGAGGCTTCCTGCAGAGTCTCTGCATTACATAATACCATCGGTAGAATCCTGAACAGCATTCAGAATCTTCTGAGGGGAAATTTCCACTTGAAAGTACAAGTAGACCAGCCTGGAGTGGCCAGAAGAACAGAAGATACTTCCTGAAAGAAAGACTGACAGGAAAAATACAAAACAACATAGGCAGGCTGTCTGATTAATACAAGAACCAACAAGCTGCTTGCCCAGGAGACTTCAAGGCAAGTGGTTGGGTCCTCCTCAGGGCAAACCCCCTTCTAAGACTAAGGCTCAGTGGGAATGCATGCTCTGATTGGTAGTCACGTTCATCACTGATAAGAGAAAGTGAGGAAAAAACAACAATGAAGCTGCAAGCTAAGCCCTACAATGCTCCTGTGAACCCAGATGGAGACCGGGTTGGCCAGTAGTGTGGCAAGTCCAGGGAACTCTTGGACCCAGAGTCAGCGACATAGCCACAGAGGGCTAGAGTGGAGAGCGAAGCATCCAGCTGATAAGAAGAGAGGGCACATGCATAAGTACACCCACACTTGCAGATAATACCCACTCAACCTGGCTTCAATGGCTTCATGATCAGAGCTCAAACAGAAGAAGAAAATAGATGCAATTTGATGAACTTGACATACACCTATGGAAGCAGTAGCTCAAAGAGTGAACAAATCTTCACAGCGAGGATAATTTCCACCTCCTCCACACATGGAGAAGACAGGGATGGGCAACTTGGACATTGGTTACTCAGAATACGGGGGTTACAGAGGCAAGAAGTGACTGGCTTACAAGCTTTCAAGAGGGAACCTAGATCCAGAGGGCACAGAGCAAGGTAGAATCTCCACTGAGTAGTATCCATTCTGCCTAGTCAGGGCTGATAAAAGGAGATGTGAATAGGTCTCTTGCGATACAATAGCGAATAATTGTTATCAGGACTGATTGTAAGGGCTGGAAATGTAAAGGTAGACGTTTTGGGGCAAAGGGAGGGAAGTGATTAACCTTGCAGTCTAGGCGTGGAGGTCCCTGGTACCATCAAAGGTGAAGAGCGGAGAATGGAACTGTACCTAGAGAAGCAGTGATGCCAGGGATGGAGGCAGAGACGATGATGTGGGGAGATGGAGCGGCTGGAGACTTTGGACCTGGAGATGGATGGGGCGGTGTTCTCAAGGTTGCTGGTAAATCTCACAACCGTTGTATCTTCGCTCTCAAGCCTTCAATACTTGAGCATTCCACATATGGCTTTGCAGCTTTAGAGCATAATGAATTTTGGGGACAACTCTTCTGTCCAGGTTTTAATGCACCAACAGTATGTGTGGCTATGCAGTATGTACTGGCAAAGAATTTTTGCTAAACCAGGGCATTGATCTGCCACCTTGGGGCCTATGGAGGAATCATGTGGCCTTGGCTTGCACGATCATTATTTTCCTTATGTTTGCCTACCTAAAATTGTTGTTTCTTAAAAAAAAAAAAATCTAAATTCTCCTTTAATTTACTGTAATTTATGCACACATGAATAAAAGTCCCTTGATTTAAAAAAAAAAAAAAATTCTATCATGAAATGGACTTGTATTAACTATTTTGAACTGGATAATAATATGGCCTATTATGTCGGAAACATCACATTGAAGTGGAACAATGACACATCTATCATCAATAAGAGCACTTCAAAATCTATCTTGAGGAGGCGGATAGGGAAGAGGTGCAGTGAAGTTCTCCAGCAGCAATACCACAGAATACCAGATGAAGTGGGTTCAGGACAGAGCTCCAAAACTCTGAACAACATAGGTAGGAATATTTAAAAAGCTTGAAGGCTTATAGCTAGTGGAACTTGTAATGAAAGTAAGAAATTATGTACTTTTGAATCTGCAGTGCTCAGCATCACAGAGCTGACAACCTGGGTGAGACTAAACGACAAGACCAAGTGGGGGAGCAGACCCACCATGGAATAATGCTGCGGGAACCTGGGAGTAAAGGTGGACAATACACTTTGTCAGTTTTGTTTTGTTCTGATTTTTTTTTTTTTTGCGGGGGGCATATGTGGGATGAGGGACATCATTGCTGACATCAGATGGATCTTGGCTGAAAGCAGAGAATATCAGAAAGATGTTTACCTGTTTGACTACATAAAGGCTTTCAATTGTGAGGATCGTGACACATTATGGACAGCATCGTGGAAAATGAGTCTTCCAGAAACTTGTGCTCATGAGGAACCTGTATATAGACCTAGTGGCAGTTGTTTGAATAGAAGAAGGCACACTGAATGGTTTAAAATCAGGAAAGGTGTGTGACAGGCTTGTCTTCTTTTTACCATATTTATTCAATCTGTGTGCTGAGAAATTAATGTAAGAAGCTGGATTATATGAAGAAGATCATGGCATCAGGATTGAATGAAGACTCACCAACAACCTGCAATATTCAGATGATACAACCTAGATGCTGAAATCACAGAGGAATTAAAATACTTACCTATGAAGACCAAAGACCACAGCCTTCAGTATGAGTTGCACCTCAATGTTAAGAAAACAAAAATCCTCACAATTGGACCAGTAAATAACATCATGATAATGGAGAAAAGATTGAAGCTGTCAATGACTTCATTTTGCTCAGCTCAACTATCAAGACGCATGAAATCAAATGACGTGTTACATTGGGCACAGCAGCTGCTCAAGACCTCTTATAAGTGTCTAAGGGCAAAGATATTAGTTTGAGGACCTGACCCAAGCCATGTAATTTTCCATAGCTTCATATGCATGTGGAAGTTGGACAACGGATAAGGAAGGCCATAGAAAAACTGATGCATTTGAGTTAAGGTGTTGGAGGAGAACATTAAAAGTATCATGGGCTTCCAAAAGAACAAACAAATCTGTGTTGAAATAAAGAGCCAGTATGGCCAAACTTTGTCTCTCATACTTCGGACATATTATCAGGAGGGTCCAATCACTGGAGAAGGACATCATGCTTGGTAAAGTGGAGGGTCAGTGAAATAGAGGAAATCCTCCAATTAGATGGATTGGCACAGTGGCAGCACCAATAGGCTCAAGAGTAGCAATGATGATGAGATTGATTCAGGGCTGGGCAGTGTTTCATTCTATTGTCCATGAAGTTGCTATGAGTTGGTACCAACTTGATAGCATAAAACAAAAACAACAAAGGAGCAAATCTACTCTGTTCCCACAGGGTCTCTGAGACTCAGAATTATCTCACCAGCTGTGGGTTTGTGTGTTGTTCCCTAATTCCAAAGTCTGAGCTCTTTTCAAGTAATTAGGGTGCATAATGTCTTGGAAGAGAGATTTAAAAGTACCTGACCTGGAATAGGAGAATGAAACTAGAACTCTGATGTGAATTTGCTTTATCGGGTCAGCTCAGCCCAGCCCTGACTGACTTCCAGGTCATTCAGAGACTTTTAGATTGCTTCAATAACTCACTATCTGGGATTGATGCTCTTGTTCAAAATGTAAGTTTCAACAAGATCTGGAAGTTTTTTTTATCACTATGTGACAAGGAAACTTACAGTAGGTAAGAAATGGGTCAATCAGGTACAATGTTGGGCATTACAATCAGCTAGAAATGCTGTTGTTTTAAGTTCTGTCTAGTTGGTTCAGACTAATAGTGATGCTATATAGGGTTTCTAAGGAGCAGCTGGTGGATTTGAACAGTGACTTTCTGGTTCGCAGTCCAGTGCTGACCCTACAGCACCACACCAGGAGTCCAGCAGGTAAGCAAAGCAAAAAAGTAGATTGAAGGGATCTTGGAAAGCCAAGGAAAAGTGTAGAATACTGGGCCAAGAAACCTAAGTTGCTCAGGTAATTGGAAGGGAAATCAGGTGATCCCTTAAGTAGCAGCCCCTGACTATTATCAGATTTTTAATGTATTCTGGGTGAGTTGGTTCTTATTAAAGGATAGAGTTATAACACAGGAGCTGCACACAGTAGGGCTCTTGTTATTGCTCATGCACTTCATTTTCCTGTCTACTGTATTCTTCACCAGATACTCTAACAATATTTTTTCCAGGATGTGTTTCTATTACTTTCCTTTCTTTGTCCTATGTTCCTTGAATTTTCCCTTTGCATGACAGTGTGTTCATTAGGTCCATGACCATATCTCTTCTTGGTCTTTCTGACCATATTAGGTGCTCATTGAGCTGATCAATTAGTATTATTTATGGAGACAACTTACTGCATTCTGGTCATTGCATGTTTCCAATATGACTGGTATAGACAGGAATTTCTGATGACATCTGAAGCATTCCTCTTTGCTTGACAAGTCTGCTGGTGGGTTCTTAACACACTTTCTTGCTTTAGCTTTAGAGAGGGCAAGAAAATCCTCTAGTGGACCTTACATAAAGAAGACATCTCTGTAAACCATGATTCCCCCTTGTAGGATTCTAGTTTTCTTTGGAACTTCTCTGTTCATCAGACTCTACTAATATCAAAGTTTTTCTGAAAGAAATTATAACATTTTTTTAAGTAAGAGGTAATAGCACATCAGTTAAGATTTTAGACTCCAGAATCTGAAGACATGGATTTCAAATCCTGGGTCCAATTTGCTAACTGTGTGGCCTTCAATGAGTCACTGGTGATAATGAAGACCATGATTATCTATCATTTGCTGAGCACTTTGTACTAGGCACTGTGCCTGAGAACTTTTCATACAGTATCTCAGTTAGCTCCAACAACCCAAGGGGACTTAATTAACACCATATTTTCAAAAGAAGAATCTGAGGCTTTTCAGATTCACCATTTATTAAATCGATGTCTTTGGGCAAGTTACTTAATCCATTTGTAAAATACTAAATTATCTCATTTCTATAGCTATAGGCATGATTAAATTAGTTGATGCATGTAAAGAACTTATCCCATAATGATCTCAGTAAATGTTATTTGCTAATACAATTATCACCATTATCCCCTTTCCCAAATGTGGATTTATTTATTATATGAAAATTTATATTTACATATTATATGAAAATTATCTAGTTCAGTTAAATCCAAGGATACAACCAAATTGAATCTCTCAGACTTAAGTATTCATTTGGTGCTTGGTATATTTGGTTTTACAGTTTAAATAAAAACTCGGTAGTTGCCAATATTGATTTCAGTTTGAATCGTTAAAGAAGAATTCAAGAGATAACATAGGTAAAGGATGAGGTACTATACTGAAGGTAAGCAAATACGTTGGATCATTTAAAAAAATACTACAAATGTCTCGGGCTCACCTACTGATAGGTAGGCAGATGACTCATCTCACCTTCACCTTTATACCCAACAATTTGAGGTCATCCAGGTGCCGCAGCCCTCAAACCTCAGTATTATACTAAATATCAATGTGGACCACAACACAATGTAACTGGCTTTTCCTCAGAGAAGCCTTTTGCTTAGCATTCTGGGCATCTGTGATCTCACAACTCTAGAGGAAACAATCAATGTAGTCACTATTTTTTTCCATTGCTTATAACACCTCAAAGAGAGGTGTCCTTCACAATGACACCATCTTATTCAGATGCATCATACAATGCATTCTTTTGTCTCATTAATAATTTGACTGATGATGATAAAAGATGTCCTGAAATTCAACTTGCTTGTCTGTGGTCCTGTCTTCTGGTGATTTCAATTATGTCCAGATGTTTTCTTGCCCTTACCACCTCCGGACACTCAGCAGGGAAAATGAAAGGATTCTTTATTTTACTTCTTGTTGCATATAGTGTGCTATTTATAGAAGATTATTACTTTCATGTTGTCATGTGGCTTTTTATTCCATATTTTTATTTATTTAGCATAAACAAAACCAAATAGAAATCACCAATGTACATGCCAAAAGTGCTTTCTACTATCAATGACTGATACATTTAAATACATTTAAACCCATTTGGCCTCTCTCATGATGCACACATAAAATATAGTTTAAAAAATATTAAAGTTACCTTTTTTTCTTGTGAAGATGAGAAAGGGCTGTATTTACACTTCTTTCTGAATGAGGAAAAAAGAGAGAGAGAATACATAAGATATTGGTTTTCAAGAACTGAACACCAGGCTGTGAGAACTGAAAAGTTTACAAGGTGAGCATTAAGATTTCCCAGCTTGCTATACTGCAGGTGTTTTCAGGTAATGTCTCAAGGAAGGTGGAGCTTAGGCGGAGTCTGGTGGATATCTTGAGTTGAAAGGACAAAACTAGGATTCTAGAGAGATCAAGATGACCCAAATTGACAGGATTGAGTATCAGAGAGGATAAAGCTATACAGAGAGAGAACTTCAGAGATCTGCAAAGGATCATCCTAAAGTACTCAGTTGCATACTCATCAGCACACTCACTTGAGGAAACTATGTAAGGTTATGGAAGAAATTACCTCACCAAATTAGAAGGAACTCATACAAGACAGAATAGTTCTTATTCCCACTAGCAACATTGGAAAACGTCATAATACATACAACTTTGAGTGCAATACTCAGAAAGTCCTTGATTGGCTGGTGGTAGTTGTGTGCCATGGAGGCCATTCCAAATCCTGCATAGAATTTCCAAGACTTTAAATCCCTTTATGGGAGAAGAAAGCCTCATCTTTCCCCTACAGAGCAACTGGTAGATTTGAACTGCTGACCTTGCGTTTAGTAGACCATCTTGTAATCCACTACGCTCACAGGGCTACTTTCTTGATTGAATTTGGTGTTGTTGTTAGGTGCCGTGGAGTCAGTTCTGACTCATAGTGACCCTGTATAGGGTTTCTGAGGTTGTAAATCTTTACAGGAGCAGAAAGCCTCATCTTTCTCCCTTGGAACAGCTGGTAGTTTCGAACTGCTGACCGTGAGATTAGCAGCCCAATTTGTAACCATTATGCTACCAGAGCTACTTAGTGGGGAATAATTAGCCTTAGCTTAATGTTGTTCTGGTCACACCTACAAAACCTTAAAAGTAAATCTGAAAGAATTAAACAGCTTCCAAGTTAACTGTATAACAACACAAAACTTATGAGTAATTAAAGTACCATCTAACAAAGTAGAATCTACAATGTCTGGCATTCAATAAAAAAATTACTAGAAATACCAAGAAGCAAGAAAAAAGGAACCCATAATGGATTTTTCCCAATAATATTTTATTGTATTTAAAGTGCAAGTTTACACAGCAGATTGTAGTCAGCTATTAAATCAGATCCAATTAATAGTGACCCTATGTGCAACAGAACAAAATACTGCCCAGTCCCTCACCATCCTCACAATCATCCATATGTTTGAGTTCATTGTTGTAATCATTGTGTCTGTCTATGCATTGAGGGTCTCTTTTTTTGCTGACCCTATACTTGACCAGTTCCTTATCTAGGAACTGATCCCTCCAGATGGCATGTTCAATGTAAATGAGACAAAGTCTCCCATCCTCACATCTAAGGAGTGTTCTGACTGTACTTCTTTCAAGATAGATTTGATGGTTCTTTTGAAAGTCCATGGTTTATTTAGTATTCTTCCTTGATGCCATAATTAAAAAGCATCAATTATTCTTCTTCTTTACCCATTGTCCAACTTTCACATGCATAAGTGAAATACTACAGCTTGGGTCAGACACACCTTTGTCTTAAAAGTGACATCTTTGTTCTTTAATATTTTGAAGAACTCTTTTGCAGCAGATTTGCATCATGCAATGCTAGGAGACTTCAGAGTATTACGGAAACATGGAATTAAAAAAATGATGAAATTTTTCCATGAACTTTTGAAGCCCTGTGGTTTATCATTGGATTTTATGATTGCTGCTTCCATGAACATTATTTGCAGGTCCTAGTAAAAGGAAATCCATGACAACTTCAATATTTTTTCTGTTTGTTGTGATGTTGCTTATTGGTCCAGTTGTCCAGCAGATTTTTGTATTCTTTATGTTGATGATGGCAGTCTTTGATTTATATCAGTAAGTGCTTCAAGTCCCCTTTGCTTTCAGCAAGCAAGATTATGTCATCTGTTGAACACAGATCATTAACGATTTTCCCTTCAATCTTGATGCCATGCTTTTCTTCATAAACTTGAACTTCTTGGACTATTTGCTTAGCATACAGATGATTAAACATGCTGGAAGGACACAACCCTGGATCACACTTTCCTGATTTTAAACCACACAATACCCCTTGTTTTGTTTGAATGACTTGTCTTGGTTTATGAATACAATGAATGTTGTGCAATTACTCTTCTTCTCAATGTGGTCAATAATTTGTTAAGATTCACACAGACAAATGTCTTTGCATAGTCAATGGAACACAGGTAAACATTTTTTGTGATATTTTCTGCTTTCAACCAAGATCCATCTGAGATCTTTTGTTTCACATTTCTCTTTGGAATCCAATTTGAATTGCTAGCTGTTCTCTGTTGATGTGCTGCTGCAATTGTTTTTGAATTATTTACAGTAAAAATTCAGTTAAGTGTGAAAATAATGATGTTACTTGTTAATTTCTGCATTTTGTTGGCTCACCATTCTTTGAAATGGGCATGCATATGGATCTCTTCCAGTTGGTTCACCAAATCTTCCAAATTTCTTCACTAGATGAGTGAGCACCTCCACCACTGCATCTATTTCTTAAAATATTTCAATTGGTATTCCATCCCTTGCTGAAGTCTTGATTTTTAACAATGTCTTCAATACAGCCTGAACTTCTTCATTCAATACCACTTTTTTTTTTCTCCATGTACTACCTTCTGAAATGGTTGAACACTGACCAATTATTTTTGGTACAGTGACTCTTTATATTTCTCTATCTTTTTCTTACATTTCCTACATCAACATTTTCCTTATGGGTTTGTTGTTGCTAAGGGTCATCGAATCAGATATGACTTTTAGCAACCCTATGTGTAACCTTGTGAAGAATGGGTATTACAGAACACTTAATTGAGCTTATAAGGAAAATGTACATAGACCACGAGTAGTCATTAGAACAGAACAAAGGAATACTGAATGGTTTAAAATTAGGAAAAATGTGCATCATGGTTGTATCCTTTCTCCATATTCATTCAATCTGTATACTGAGCAAATAATCCAAGAAAATGGATTATGTGAAATAGAACATGGAATTAGGACTGAAGGAAGATTCATTAACCTGAAATATGCAGATCATACAACTCTTCTTGCTGGAAACAAAGAGGACTTGAAGTACCTACTGATGAAGATCAAAGACTGTAGACTTCAATATGGATTGCATCTCAAACTGAAAATCCTCATAACTGGACCAATGAATAACTTCATGATAAATGAAGAAAAGATTGAAGTTGTCAATGTCTTCATTTTGCTTGACTCCACAATCAACACTCATGGATATATCACTCAAGAAATCAACTGATATATTACACTAGGAAAATCTGCTGCAAAAAAGGCTCTTTAAACTGTTCAAGAGCAAAGACGTCAGTTTGAGGACTAAGGTTGCCATTTTCAGTCTCCTCATATGCATGTGAAAGTTGGACAATGAGTCAGGAAGGTTGTAGAAGAATAAATTCACTTAAATTATAGTGTTAACAAAGAATATTGACAGTACCATGGACTGCCAAAATAACAAATAATTCTATCTTGAAGGAAGCGCAGTCAGAACACTCCTAGAAGTAAGAATTCCAAGACTTCATCTCTCTGATTTCAGACATGTTATCAGAAGGGATATATTATCAAACCCTAGAGAAGGGCATCATGCCTGGTAAAGTGGAGGGTCAGCAAAAAAGAGGAAGACCCTGAATGAGATAGATTAACAGAGTGGCCGCAACAATGGTCTCAAACATAACAGTGTTATTTTTCTGTTTTGCATGGCATCACTTTTAGTCAGAACTGACTTGAAGGCACCTAACAACAACACGCATAACAGAAGGAAACACAGTCTGATCCTGAGCCATCCTCACAATTTTGAGCCCATTGTTGCAGTCACTGTGTCAGTCCATCTCATTTGGGGTCTTCCTATTTTTTGTCTGACCTTCACTTTCTCAAGCATTATGTCCTTCTCCAGGAACTTGTCTCTTCAGACCACATATCCAAAGTACAAGAAACTAAGTCTCACCATCTTCGCTTCTGAGGAGCATTCTGATTGTACTTCTTCCAACACAGATTTGTTTGTTCTTCTGATACTTTCAATATTTTTAGCCAATGCCATAATTCTAAAGCGTTCATTCATCTACAGTCTTCCTTATTCATTTTCCAACTTTTACAAGCATATGAAGCTACTGAAAATACTATGGTTTGGATGAGACACACCTTAATTCTCTAACTGACATATTTGCTCTTGAACACTTTAAGAGATTTTTGCAATAGAACTGCCCACTGAAATATGTCATTTGACTTTTTGACTCCTGCTTCCATTAGCATCGGTTGTGTATCAAGGAAAATGAAGTATTTGACAACTTCAATCTTTTTGTCCTTTTATTACAGTATTATTTATTGATATGGTTGTGAGGATTTTTATTTTTTTTTACATTGAATATGAACCCAGACTAAAGGCTGTACTATTTTCTGTCCTCTTTTCTTCCAGCAAGCAAGGTTGGGTCATCTGCGTATCGCAGGTTGTTAATCTGTGTCATTTGCATATCTCTTGTTCTTTTCCTGATGCCGGTTTTTTCTTCATATAACACAGTGTCTCAAATTATTTGCTCAACATACAGATGGAATACATATGGTGAAAGGATACAACCTTGATGCACACCTTTCCTGATTTTAAACCATTCAGTATCCCCTTGTGTTTTAACGGCTGCCTCTTGGTCTATGTGCAGGTTCCTCATGTACAGCTGGATGTTCTGGAATTCTTAGTCTACACAATGCCATCTATAGCTTATTATCCATACAGTTAATGCCTTTGCATAGTCCATAAAACACCAGTCAACATCTTTCTAGTATTCTCCACTTTTAGCCCAATTCCATGTGACATCAGCAGCTAGTATTTCCACATTCTCTTCTGAATCTAGTGTGAATTTCTGGCAGCCCCTGTCCATGTACTGCTGCAACTATTTGTGAAATGCCTTCAGCAAAATTTAACTTGCATGTGATATTAATGTTATTGCACGATGATTTCTGCATTCTATTGGGTCACCTTTCTTTAGAACGGGCATAATTATGGGTCTCTTCCAATGGAATGGTTAAGTAACTGTCTTGTAAATTTCTTGGCACAGATGCAAGACTCCCTTCAGTGCTGCATGGGTTTTGTGAAAGATTCAAATTTATATTTCATCAATTCCTGAAGCCTTGTTTTTTTGTTTTGTTTTGTTTAGTTTTTTTTTAGCCAATGCTTTAATTGAAGCTTGGACTTCTTCCTTAAGTACCATCAGTTCTTGATCATGTATTTTCTGTTGAAATGGTTGAACATTGGCTATTTCATTTTGGTACAGTGACTCTGTATATTCCTTTCATCTTCTTTTGATGCTTTCTGAATCATTCAATATTTTGTCCATAGAATCCCTCAATATTTCAAGTCAAGTCTTGAATGTTTTCTTCAGTTCTTTCAGCTTGAGAAATGCTCAGTGTGTTCTTCCCTATTGTTTTCCCAACTGCAGATCTTTGCACATTTCATTAGAAAACTTGACTTTGTCTTCGTGAGCTGCCTTTTGAAATTTGTGTTTGGTTCTTTTACTTTATCATTCTTTCCTATCATTTTGCTTCCTCAGGGTTGAATTCTTACACCATACTTATTCAACCTGTATGCTGAGCAACTAATCTGAGAAGCTGGGATATATGAAGAAAAACATGACATCAGGATTGGAGGAAGACTCATTAACAACCTGCGATATGCAAATGATAAAACCATGCTTGCTGAAAGTGAAGAGGACTTAAAATACTTACTGATGAAGATCAAAGATCACAGCCTTCGGTATGGATTGCATATCAATTTAAAGAAAGCAAAAATCTTTACCTTTGGGCCAATAAACAACATTCTTATCAAAAGAGAAAAGATTTAAGTCGTCAAGGACTTCGTTGACCAACCATCAACACTCATGGAAACAGCAGTCAACAAATCAAATGACGTATTGCATTAGGCAAATCTGCTGCACAAGACCTTTCCAAAATGTTGAAGAGCGAAGAGGTCAGCTTGAGGACTAAGGCACCTGGCCCAAGCCATGATATTTTCAATAACCTCACCTGCATGCAAAAGCTGGACAATGAATAATGAAGACCGTAGAATTGATGCTTTTGAGTTATGGTGTTGGAGGAGAATATTGAAAGTGCCATGGGCTGCCAAAAGAACAAACAGATCTGTGTTGTAACAAGTGCAGCCAGAGTGCTCCTAGGAGGCCATTTTGGCCAAACTTCGTCTCTCATACTTTGGACATATTGCCAGGAGGGACCACTGGCTAGAGAAGGATATCATGTTTGGTATGGTGGAGGGTCAGAGAAAAAGAGGAAGCACCCCAGTAAGATGGTTTGGCAAAATGGCAGCATCAATGGGCTCAAGCGTAGCAACAATTGTGAAGTTGGTACAGCACCAGACAGTGTTTTGTTCTGTTGTCCACAGGGGTGCTATGAGTCAGTACCGACTCGATGGCACCAAACAACAACAACATTCAAGAGCGAGTTTCAGGATTTTTTCTGACATCAACTTTGTTTTTTTCTTTATTTCCTATCTTTTGAATAATCTTTTGCTTCCTCCATGTATGATGTTTTGATGTCATCCCACAACTCCTCTTGTCTTTGCTTATTATTTTGACTCTTGTGGATTTGTTTCAACTGGCTTCCATCTTCAGCTTGTACTTGTATATAAGCAGTTGATAGTCTGTTCCACAGATGGCTCTTGGCTTGTTTTGACTAATGATATTGAGCTTGTCAATTGCCTGTTCACACAGATGTATTCAATTTGATTTCTCTGGGTTATGTCTCGTTAGATCTTCATATATAGTAGTTGTTTATGTAGTTGAAACAGTGCATTTGTAACGAAGATATTGTTGGTCTTGCAAAATTCCATCATTCCATCTCCTGCATTGTTTATATCACCAAGACTATATTTAACTTCTGATCCTTCCTTTGTGTTTCCAACTTTCACACTCCAATCACCAGTAATTATCATCTTGATTGCATGGTTTTTCAATTTCAAACTCAAGAAGTTTGTAGAATTTTTCAAATTCATCTTATTCGGCTTTAGTGGTTGGTGGATATGTTTGTATAATATTGGTATTAATTGGTCTTCCTTGAGGCATATGGATATTATTCTATCACAGACAGAATTTTACTTCAAGTTAGACCTTGAAATGCTCTTTTTGATAAATGTGATATCATTCTTCTTCAATTTCTCATTCTCAGGATAGTAAACCATATGATTGTCTGATTCAAAATGACCAAAGCCAATCCAATTTAGCTTATGTGACACTGCAGGATAATGCACTGAACTGCAAGGTTGGTTTGAACGGCAAGGTTGGCAGTTCAAACCCACCAGCAACTCCTTGGAAAACCTATACAGGGTCACTATGAGTCAAACCAACTTGATAGCACTTAACAGCAACAACAACAATGCCTAAGATATCAATCTTTATGCATTCCCTTTTTGATGACTGGCAATTTTCTGAGATTCATACCTTGTACATTCCATGGTCTGATTAATAACGTTTGTAGCTGTTAATTCTCATTTTGAGTTGTGGCCCATCAACAAATGAAGGTCCCAGGAGCTTTGCTCGAATCAAGTCACTAAGGTCAACCACAGCTAGAGGAGGCAACTCTTTCTCAGTCTTATTTTGAGTGTTTCCAACTTGAGACAGTCATCTTCAGGTACCATATTAAAGAATGTTCTTTTATGACTAATCCTTCAGAGGTGGTCCACCCTCCTTATTCCTTGTCTGCTTTAGCCCAGAAACTCTGCTGACACCAATTAATCATGTGTTCCCCTACTGACATTTAAAGTACCAGTTTCATAGCATCTAGAATCATAACAACACACAAGCCACATTAGTATAGCCGAAGACCGAAGAGTGGTGCATTTTGCCTATAGAACTCGAGGCTTAAAACAGCAAATTAGGTTCCCATTAACCAATTTCTACACAAACTACTCAGTGGTATTGGTTACATTGTACACAATGTGTTATTGTCATGCTCCATTCTGGTTGTGCCATTGTTAGGCAGTTAGAACAGAGAAGATGGGTTGGTTACCAATGAGCCACTGCAAATACCAGATGTGCATCATCTAACAAAAAAGCTCAAATAGGAGGAAGAATGGGAAAAGGACATTCCCTAAAATCAGGCATGTGCAGAGAAATCTAAGACTGATCTGCTGTAATGGTAATGAGTTACATCAGACCTCAGAAGAAATGATGAATTATGGGCCCTAAATTATGATAGGAAAATGTAGCAATGAGGAGACCTGCAGCCTTTCCTGGAGAGCAAAAGCATAAAAAATGAAAACAAGAAGTCACTCAAGGCTCTTCTCACTCATAAGTTAGCAACCCTTTCTCATCTTTGTGAGACTATCTATGCTTTACTAAACCTTTTTCCTTGCTTAAACCTCTGTCTGTCTGGCTTCTTTATTGTGTGTGTTGTGCCTATTTTTGTTGTTGTTAAGTGCCATCAGGTTGGTCCCAACTCATAGCGACTCTGTCTAGGGTTTCTGAGGAGCAGCTGGTGGGTTTGAACCATTGACCTTATGGTTCAAACCGATCTGTCAGTCCAGTGCATTGTCCTGCATCACTATACCAGGACTCCCTATCAATTCTTCAGGGAGATAGTGGGACTGGACCAGGATGCCTAATCTGCTTTATAACACTGTTTTGGTGCTGAAACCTGGGAACTCTTGAATAACACATGAAAGATAAGTGCAACCGATATATTTCTCTAAGTTGGTACCACTTTCCTGGGTTCTCCTTTTTCTCTTGGTTTTATATTTCTGTTCTCAATCCCATCTCAAGGCAGACAAACAACATTTATAGGAGTCTTTGGGCAAGTTCTGGAGTCCTAAGACATAAGAGGCATTTACTTCTTCTGGTCCAAGACGTTGTATGTTTCCACACGAGTGGTGAAGTAATGGAGGTGCTGCTATGCTAAGAAGAGCAACATGTAGGTATCTCAGGAAGATTTCCTTTGTAAATCTTTGTAAGTTTTACAACCTGTAAAAATTGTACTATGTTGGGAAGTATTATATAATATCTGACCCACCAGAGCACTCTTGAGTCCTCCTGAGTGGCCACACAGGGTGTCCAGGAAGAACGCAGACAAGTAAGAGTGAAAGAAGGACAAAAGTAGTGATTTCCCCTAGGAGTCTCTACCCATGATCACCACATCTTCAGACCTGAAACAATAGTCAGAGATCATCTCCCTTGAAGTACAAGATCAATATACCACTATTATTTTGGACTATGTGTCTCTTTGCTTGGCCACTGCTACTCTAGACCACTGTCTGTTCCCCTGCTTCTGTCCTCAAGTATTTGACTCTCTTTGAATCACTATGCAAAAATGGACTAAATCAAATTGCCTCTGCCCTTTCTGCTCACCCCACCCCGCTAAAATCTTACTTTTACTTTGCCTTTCTATGCCTTGGATACTGGGTACTCCATGAGACATCTCGTTTCTGTTTACAAGTGGAAGAGAAGTTCAGGATGAGACTCAGCAGAGACCTCTAAGTTCTATGTCGTGGAAAGTTATGTCCAAATCCTTACTGACAGAATTAGCTACCACGAAGGAATCTTGGCTGACTGATTCTTTCTAGCCTTACTCCCTTTTCTTTGCAGGAGAGCAAAGTGGGAGTTAAAAAAAAAAAGTCCCACATCCTGGCTGGTGCCTGAAATTGGGACAACCAGGAATTGGCACCCTGATCCACAAGAGAGGCTGATGGTGCCCTCCTTGGAGATGCTTCAGCTGGAGACCATTGCTGTGGAACGGTTCCAGGAAACTTTGAGGCCCTAGTACCTCTGTCTACAGGGGGTTTCAGAATAGTGTCTGACCCTCAATGAGCTTGGATATTTTTTCCTAGTAAAAGGTCCCAAGACAAGGGATGATAATTCTAGGGACTCAATCGCTTTTCTCAGCTGCCATGGGACAGGCTCCATTTATCTCTGAAACATCCCTTTTGGGATGCTTACTAAAGAAATGGAAGAACCTAAATTTTGATCATCTGCAAAAAATAAGTTAATAGGTTTCTGTAATACTGTTTGGCTCCAATATACCCTGGGGGACTAAGAGCTGTGGCCAGTATATGCAAGCCTAAGTGAAAACCCCCTTTCATAATTAGACCTATTCTGTAAAAGGGAAAGGAAATGGTCAGAGATCTCCTATGCTCAAGCCTTAATGATCCTTAATGGAAGATACAGAGAAGCATAAGGGCTGTAACAAGCTACAGGGAACTCCAAAGCTGTAGCAATAGATTTAAGTCAGAAAGGCCAAAATCGAGTCCATATGCTTCACCGCCTGATTTTTAATTCTCCAGCCTGTTGCCCCTACAGGATGTTCCAGGACCTGGGAGACAACTTGTCAGGGTCCATGTATCACTGTCTATGGAAGATTTGAAATAATAGTGCAAGGAGACACTAGGGAACTTTTTAGAAAATCCAGCTAAATTTATTCAAGAATTCAAACTGGGTTTGGCTTTGGAACTTACCTGGAAAGCCATCTTAGTGGTCCTCTCTAAATGCTGCGTGGTCAGTTGTTTGTTTGTATACCATGGAGTCAGTTCCAACTTATAGTGACCCTGTATAGGGTTTCTAAGGCTGTAAATCTTTATGGGAGCAGATATCGTCATCTTTCTCCCTCAGAGTGGCTGGTAGTTTCAAACTTCTGACCTTGAGGTTAGCAGCCTGACTCAACTACTACACTACAGAGCTCCTCAAGTTCTGCATGGTGGACTTCAGTTGAACCCAATACCAAAGACATTCACTGCAACGTTTCATGCATTAGGAAGGATAAATTATCATATATGTGTAATTACTCAGGAAATGTATGCACACTGTAATCAGGTTATGATTTTTGGTATAATGGGATGCAGGGTAGTAGCTACAAAACCATTTTCATGGCAGAGGGATCATCTGGCAGGTAGTAAGTACTAGTTGGGATGTACATATCAAAACTTGTCTGAATATTTTACTATCCCACTTTCTAGGCACTATGGTTTAGATCATGATAACTCCAGTAATTGGAGAAATTTCTTCTCTTTGTTGTGTTTGAAAGGGGTGTTATAATTTCTCTGCCAAGGTAAGAGCAATAGTACATGGATATTCTCGTGTATAAATGCAACTGAAGTGTGGGGAATCTGTACTGTATAATTTCTGATCCCTTTTGTTTTTCTTAAGTGAGTGATTCCTATACCCAGAAAAATCCAGATAGTCCAAGATCTGTGACCTACCCTTTCCCCAACGTTTACTGATAAAATTCCCCAAAGAGGAAAAATGGAACTTCTCACTTTCCTAATCCTGGAAATGATCTCATATGGAATTATTAATAACCAGGCAGTTATCCAGAAGATTTCATCAATGGTGAAGGAACTGGGTGAGAATTCTGGATAATCACTGAGAACCATTAAAAAGTCATTGGACTCATTGGTCATTATAGTCCTTCCTTGACTATCTACTAGCCAGTGACGGAGGGGTCTGTGCAGTTGTTAATACAACCTGCTGCACTTAGATAAATATAACAGGAGAAGTCGAACTCTAAGTACAACACATCCTAGAAAACAGCAAGAAGAGAGACATGTCCTCACCCAAGATTTCTCTTCATAAATGAAAACCTAACTTCCCTCTGTAACCTGGTTTAGTCTACTGCTAGGAAACTTACCTACTATATTACTTTTGCTTCTATTTGGGCTTTATGGAGGCCTGATATGGCACTGTGGGTTAGTACACTGGACTGCAAAGTTGGTGTGAACTGCGAGACCAGCAGTTCAAGCTCACCAGTCATTCTTCAGAAACCCTATATGGGGTTGCTATGGGTCAGAACTGACTCAATGGTACTTAGCAATAACAACAAATATTAAAATTTCTAACTTCTTTTGTTATTAAAAGAATTGAAGCTTTCAGCAGACAAATGTTGCTAACCCAAGGGTATGGAAACAACAGATCAGGTTAGACAATGCTTCTGACAAGTCTGTGTAACATTCCCTGTATTCTCTCCTAGTGCCTTAGGCATTGATAATCAACATCTCAGACCTGCATATGAAGCAGCCCTCACTTGCAGATAGGAGGTACTGGAAACCCTAACACCAAATGATGCCCCTTTTCAGGAGGAAGCAGCTAAGAATGAGTCATCACCTATATTCCTAAAGCATCAGGGTTTCTTGTCTCTCAATGGGGACTGTTACGCACTTAGAACAGGGAAGAGGGCTTGGCTACTAATCAACCACAGCAAACAGCATATTTGCTCCATCTAAGGCCAAAATAGGAGGAACTTTGGTAAAGGGACTGTCCCCCAAATCAGGCATGCACAGAGAGACTAAGACTGACCTGATGTAGCGGAAAAGAGTTATATCAGATCCAGGAAGAAACGACCAATTATGGGCCCTAAATTATGATAGGACAATATAAGGATCAGGAGACTTGGAATTTGCCTGCAAAACAACAGCATAATAAGTGAAAGCAGAAACTCAATTGGGGATCTTCTCCCTTGAGAAATATCAGCCTGTTTTAATCTTTGTGAGAACATCTATATTTTAATAAATGTCTTTCCTTGTTCAAACCTCTGTTTCTTTGACTTTTTTCATGTGGGTGTTGTGCAGACACCCTACCAATTCTTTGCAGGGAAAGTGAGACTGGACCAGGACACCTTATCTAAATGATAACACCATTTTCAATACTCTAGTCTCTGTAATCCCTTATCTTCTCATCTTTGCTTTATAGTAACTTTTGACCATTAGATCTACTATAGATGATCTTTAAAAGGAGCTCTTTATTCATTATTTTATGAGCCAATCTGTTTTTTAGCTAAAAGGTGACATCAAAGGATCATTTCAATTGAAGGTTTAAAGAGTATTTAAAATTCAATAGTCTCAGGAGTCTTGTCTCAACTTGTTCTGTACATTTTAAAAATTTGAATTCTGTTCCATATTTTCCCATTACATCAAAATTCATCTATTGTGGCCCCAATCCAAATGGTAACTTGTGATAGCTGAAAGTTCAGGTCTTGTGTCCATATAACAGGGTGAGGAATCTCAGCGGTTTGGCAGCTGAGATGTAGTTATCCCCATGATGAGATCTAACAATATAATTAACTCTATGATGAGATCTGCTATAACATCAGTTGAAAGCAAGTTTCCTTTGGGGTGGGGCCTGTTTCAATACATTTGACACTCAGGCAAAGCTTACTTCTTTCTCCTTGGTGTGGATCTTATATCCAGCTCGTGGTCTGACCTCTGGTTCTTTGGACTTGAGTCAGTGGTCTGCTCTAGTACCTGCCAATCCTGGGAGTCATCAGCTGCTAGCCTACCAGATCTGTCTGCCATGTTACTTGCCATCTTGGTTCATCTGACCTGGACTTGGGACTCTCCCAACTCTAGAATTGTGTGAGCCATTTCCTTGATATAAACTTTTCTTTTTTTTTTT
>NW_006408520.1:48069170-48070530 GCF_000296735.1 Chrysochloris asiatica | reverse complement strand
AAAAAAAAAGAAAGACACCCAAGGAGATGGATCGATGGATCGGCACAGTGGTAGCAGCAATGTGCTCAAGTGTAACAACAATGTAAGGATCATGTAGGACTGGACAGAGTTTCATTCTGTTGTGCATAGTGTTGCTGTGAGTCAGAGCTGTCTTTAAGGCGCCAAAGTTTAAAAACATTCAAGTTTCCCTATTTTCGCTTCTTTAGAAAATTCAGCCTAAGACACCATCTAATTTTTCTGATCCCTGAGTTTGTGTAGTCTATTAATTCTGTAGACTACTTTCTTCTCTGAGTCATTTTTTCATTTTTCTCTTTTGTTCCAGACCCATAATAGGAAACTGACTGAGAAATAAATCCATTAAAATTACCTAGAGCTGACACAGATGTTAGAGTTAGTATACAAGGAAATTAAAACACTCATTATAATTGTTGTCCATATGTTAATAAAAGTTGAAAGTTAAATAAAGATGAGAAATATATATACACCAAATATCTAGAGATAATGTGTGCAGTGGAAAATATACTGCTGTTGTTGTTATTGTCATTTACTGTCAAATTGCTTCTGACTCATGATGACCCATGTGTGCAGAGTAGGTTCTGCACTCCAGAGCATTTTCAAGGCTATGACCTTTTTAAAGCAAATCATCAGACCTTTTCTCTAAGGTGCTTTTGAATTAACTTTTTAATTAGTTGTTAAGCACTTAACTGGCTGTGACACCCAGGGACTCCTACATTACATCAGATCTTAATTCATTGTATTATGTTACATTATATCCACTGTATGTTGTGGTTATTAAGTGCTGTCAAGTTGGGTCTAACTCTTAGTAGCTCTTTGTAGAGTTTCTGAGGTTGTATATTTTTGTGGGAGCAGAAAGCCTAATTTTTCTCCTACAGAGTATCTGGTAGGCTCAAACTACCAGCTTTATGGCTTTCAGTCCAGTGCTTATCCTATAGAGCCACCATGTTCCCCACAAGTATGGTGTTGAGTACCGTTGAGTCAGTTCTGACTCCTAGAGAACCTGTATAGGGTTTCTGAGGCTTTAAATCTTTGAGGCAGCAGAAAGCCTCATCCCTTTTTCTCCCCACAATTATAGGACCTAGGATATCAAATGTATTCTGGGGTGACACAGTTCACTCCATAACACTCCATAACACTCCATATTGCACATGGAATGTGAGGGCTTGAAGGAGTGAAAAATCCCAAGCATACATCTCTATTTTCCCCAAATTAAAATGCAACTACCATCATTAGAGGTGTGGGCAGAGGGAAATCCACAGCCCCTATTCATCCATGACATAAAAATCGCCATAATGGAAGACAGGCTCAGTGTTGTTTGGGCTTCTTATTTCTTGCCAAGAGA
>NW_006408520.1:48062023-48068713 GCF_000296735.1 Chrysochloris asiatica | reverse complement strand
TCCAGATAAAACATGCTTAAGTACGCCTGGTGACATTTGTGGGTTGGGGTTAACCGCAAGTTAAGCGATTCAAAGCCACCAGGTGTTTAGTGGGAGAAGGATGAAGCTAGCTGGTCTTGTAAACCTGACCGCCTCAGAAACCCTATATAGTATTGCTATGAGTAGAAACTGAGTTGGTGGCAATGGGTTTAATTTTTATATGATCCCAAATATGATCTTTGAATCATTTGTGTCATCTCTGTTCTAGTCAACTAATTCATTTGTATGAACATATATTTATTGTTTTATCTAATTGCAGAAATGATACAAACCATTGTAAATTATTTGAACAATACAAAAAGTATAAAAGAGAAAACAAAAACTCACTGGAATTTCTATAAGCAACAACTGATGTGAACTTTTCCATGTAAATGTTTCTATAACTCACTCAGTACCTAGATACACTATTTTAATCAGCTACTGGTACAACTATGTTGTATAAAAAGAAACAAAACAGATCCCAGATCCCTCCAAATCCCAGTGGTTTATTACAATATATGTATTCACAGGTCTGCAGGTAGACTGGGGTTTGTCTGGTGGTCAGTTGATCTAGAATGGGCTTGGCTCTGGACTGAGGGCTGGAAGCAGATTGACTCATGTTTCTTTTCACTCATCTATTTGTGCATGTCCTTCTCATGGTGAATGGCAAGAGTTTAAGAGAATAAGTGGAAGCACACGATACTTCCTACAGCCTGGGCTTGGAGCTGGCTTATTTTCACTTTCATCTGTTTTTCATTGAGAATATGTAGTACAGGCCAAGTTCCACAACAATGGAGCTGAGGAATTTATGTGGGATGTAATGCCACAGGTATGGATGTAACATTCTAACTCAGGGACAGGTAAAGTATTGGGAACAAGAATCCACCTACCACATACACGTGGTATATATATATTGCTATATATTGCTATATATTGCTGCTGTTGTTAGGTGCAGTTGAGTCAATACTGACTCTTAGCAACCTTATAGACAACAGAATGAAACAGGACCTGATCCTGTGACAACCTCACAAACATTTCTATGCTTGTTCCTGCCACTGTGCCAATCCATCTCATTGGTGGTCTTCCTCTTTCTTGCTGATCCTCTACTTTATTAAGAATAATGTCATTCTCCAGGACTGGTACCTCCTGATAATATGTCCGAAGTATCACAAAGTCTGACCATCCTGGTTTCTAAGGAGCATTCTGGCTGTACTTCTTCCAATATAGATTTGTTTATTCTTCTAGCAGCTCATGTACTTCTTCCAAACACATATTTGTTTGTTCTTCTAACAACATTGTTGGTGTTGTTAAGTGCTGTTGACTTGATTCCAAATCATAGCTTGAGCCACAGCCTTAAATGCCATGGAGTCAGTTCTTACTCACAGTGAGCCTGTACAGGGTTTCCACGGAATTGCTGGTGGGTTTGAACCACTACCTTGTAGTGTCAAATAAAGTTAAATATTAACAGTTAGCAGTCCAGTGCTTATTCTTGGTGTGGCACTGTAGGATAAGCACTCAACTGCTAACCCTGAGGTCCAAGGTTAGTTATTCAAACCCATTACCAGCTACTTGGATACCCTATATAGGGTCGTTGAGTGAGAACCGACTCGATGGGCACTCAACTCCCAACTACCACCATGAATAGATAAGGAGCATGGTTGCTCTTTAGTATAAACACTGGAGTGCAAACCACAAAGTCAGTGGTTGGAGCCCCCAGTCTCAGCGGAGGGAGAAAGATGAGGCTTTCTGCTCTCACAAAGATTTCCAGCCTCAGAAAGCCTATAACTGTGTCACTATGAGTCAGAATGGACTTGACAGCAGTTAGAAACAACAACAACGTGAATAGGTGGCTTTAACTTTCAAAACCTACAATGATATGTTAGCCATTTAAGGAGAGAAATGATTTTCTAGCTCCATTTGTTGTTGTTGTTGTTATAAAATGGACTAAGTAGAGAAAATAGGCCAGTTTTCAAGAGATTCTAAAGCCAATGAACTCCACCTCACATAAGCGGAGTAAGTTTAAAAAAAAAAAACAGGAGTAGTTTCTACTTTAGTTGCTGGATGTTGTAAAATGCATCCATTAGCCCAAGGTCAGAAACAAAACAAAAGTGAATCTCTGAATCTCTAGTTTATTCAGACCAAGCAAGGACTTCTTTAAGCCTGAAATATTTATTTCCTACCTAGATTATCAGACAGAAGGGGTTCTCAAAATAAATCTTGTGCCATCACACAGTCATTTTCCTATTAAAATGCAATAGAACGTATTGATAAAATATTCTCATTAGGGGTTAGCTAGATGCCTGATCTTTGCCCTAAGGAGAGTTTTGGGAATGGTATCATTTTATAACAGTTATGGTTCTTCTTTATCTTCTCAATGCCTTGGACAGAGAGACCATGGGATTAATTATACACTATGAGTAACAATTCATGAATATTTAACACGCTCATCTATACTTAATGAATAAATTTGCATTTTGACACTATTATTTAATGTGCTTTAAGGAAATACTGCTCATTACCTTTCAATTTGGTAGATTAGTTGAATGTAATCAGAATGATAAGGCAGGAGAAATATAGTATTATTTAAATAACATTGTTTTTTATGACTGCTTCTGTGAGTTTGTTTTCTCTCCCTTTTCTTTTAAGTATCTTGGTTTATTTTATTCTATTCTGGTTGTTCTGTCTTAATCATTTTGTCTCCATGCTCCTTACAGAAGGGAATGTCTTTAGATTCATGGAAAAACAATGCAAATTAAATAATCAGTGTTTTGCTTCTGTCTGTGTGTACTGTAACAGGGCATTCTCTCACGCAAAATATCTCAATGCAATTGGCAATAATTGCATCATGGGCTGGCAGCTCAGCCAGGCTTCCGGGACCTGCACTGCAAGTAGGGGGAGCCTCATAACCTATAGAAGTGAGCAAAAGTCTCTAAATTTCCCCCCAAAAGGGAGATGCCCTCGGGATCAGGACTGAGAAAAGCTGACTAACTGGCAAGGATGCTGGGGAAGGTAAATTTACTTACTTATTTTTAATCTTTGGCTCTGGTGAGGGGTTTTTCTCATTTGCAAGTTGAGCACCTAATCTGTGTATCCACTTTAGGGAGTTTGGCTATGAGAATAGGCCTCTGGGAACTCTGTATGAAGACCCCATGCCTTTCCCAAAGGTAGAGACTTTGAGACCAATAGCTAGGCTCTTAGGAATCAGAATTGAAAATGCCCCAAAAGATAAAATCAGACTATGGCAAAAGGAAGGAAAAAGAAACTAAAATCTAGATGTAGAGCATTGTGCTAAATTCTTTACACATTGCATTAGTTTCCTAAAGCTGCCTTAACAAATTACCACAAAGTGAAAGCTTAAATCCAGAGCAATTTATTTTCTCACAATTCATGTACTTTAGAAGTCTGAAAACAAGGTGTGGACAGGGCCCAGCTCTTTCTGAGGATTCTAGGGGAAGATCCATTCTTGCCTCTTCTAGCTTCAGATGCTCCCTGACGTTCATTGCTGTGGCATCAAAACTCTACTCTATGCCTCAGTCACCACATGGCATTCCTCCACATGTGTCTTTCTTCTCTTGTGAGAAAGCCAGTCATATTGGATTAGGGCACACAGGGCTACAACATGTTAACTTCATGTTAACATAATTACATATGCAAAGACTATTTTCACATAAACTCATATTCACCAGGATTGGGCACCAGGTTAGGATTTTAATATATCATTTTGCTGTTGATAGGTGCCATTGAGTTGGGGCTGACTCATAGTGACCCTATGCACAACAGTACGAAACACTGCCTGATCCTGGGCCAATCTCACAATTGTCACGCGTGAGCCCATTGATGCTGCCACCTTGCCAGTCCATCTCACTGGGGGGTCTTCTTCTTTTTCTCTCACCCTCCACCTTATCGAAAATGATATTTTTTCCAGTGACTCCTCCCTCATGCCAATATACCCAAAGTATGAGAGATGAAGATTGGCCATACTGGCCTCCAAGGACAACTCTGGCTGCACTTCTTCCAAAACAGATCTATTGGTTCTTTTGGCAGTCCATCATGGCACTTTCAAAATTCTCTTTCAGCACCATAACTCAAAAGCATCAATTCTTCTACAGTCTTCCTTATTCACTGCCCAGCTTTCACATCCATATGAGGTTATTGAAAAGACGATGGCTTGGGTCAGGCACACCTTAGTCCTCTAGCTTTGCTCGTCAACATTTTATAAAGCTCTTGTACAGCAGATTTGCTTAATGCAATGCATCACTTGATTTCTTGACTGCTGCTTCCATGAGTATTGATGGTTCATCCAAGAAGGAAATCCTTGACAACTTCAATCTTTTCTTCGTTGATAAGAATGTTGCATAGTCAATAAAGCAAAGAGTATCTTTCTGATACTCTCTGCTTTCAATCAAGATCCATCAGACATCAGCAATGATATCCCTCATTCCACGGCCTTTTCTGAATCCGGCTTGAACCTCTAGAAGTTCTCTGTCAATGTATGTTTGCAGCCATTTCTGTATTACCTTTAGTAAAACTTTACTTGCATGGCATATCAAAGATATTGTCTGATGATTTCCATATTCCTTTGGGTCACCATTCTTTGGAATGGGCACAAATATGCATCTCCTCCAATCAGTTGGCCAGATAGTTGTCTTCCAAAATTCTAGGCATAGATGAGTGAGTGCCTTCTGTGCCGGCTCACTTTCTTGAAAGATTTCAATTTTCATTCCGTCATTTCCTGGTGTGTTGTTCTTTGCCAATTCCTTCAGTGCACTTTGGACTTCTTCCTTCAGTATCATTGGATCTTGATCATATGCTACCTCTTAAAATGGTTTAACATGAACCATTTCCTTTGGTACAGTGACTCTGTGTATGCCTTCCATCTTCTTTTGATACATTATGCATCATTCAATAATATGCCCAGAGAATCCTTCAATAACGAAAGTCAAGACTTGAATTTTTTCTTAAGTTCCCCCAGCTTGAGAAATGCTGAGCTTGTTCTTCCTTTTTGGTTTTCTGACTCTAGATCTTTGCACATTTTGTTGTGATATTTGACTTTATCTTTTCAAGCTGACCTTTGAAATTTTCTATTCATCTGTTGTACCTCCTCATTTCTTCCATTTGCTTTCAGCATCTCTATGCTGGAGAGCATCTCTGCACTGCAGAGCAAGTTTCAGTGTCTCTCCTGACATCCATTTTGACCTTTTCCTTCTTTCTTGTCTTCTTAATGACTTTTTGCTTTCTTCATGTATTATGTTCTTGATACCATCCCACAATTTTTCTGGTTTTCAGTCTTCAGTGTTTAATGTGTCAAATCTGTTTTTCAGGTGATTCCTAAATTCAGGTGGGATTTATTCAAGATCATATTTTGGCTCTCGTGGACTTATTTTCATTTTCTTCAGCTTCACATTGAATTTGCATATGAGCAATTGATGGTCTGTTCCACAATCTGCCCCTGACCTTGTTTTGACTGATGATATGCAGTTTTCCATCATCTCTTTCTGTATATGTAGCCAATTTGATTTCTATGTATTCCATCTGGTGAGATCCACGTGTATAATCATCTCTTGTGGTGTCTAAAGAAGGTATTTGAAATGAACAAATCATTGATTTTGCAGAATTCTATCATGCGTTCTCCAGCATCATTTCTATCACCAAGGCTATATTTTCCAACTACTGATCCTTCCTCTTTGTGCCCAACCTTTGCATTCTAATCACCACTAATGATCAATACATCTTGATTGCATTTTTAATCAATATCAGATTGAAGAAGTTGGTAGGATTCTTCTATTTCATCCTCACTGGCTTTAGTGGTTGTTGTGTAAATTTGAATAATAGTGTTATTAACTGGGCTTCCCTGTAGATGCATGGATATTATCCTATCACAAATAACATTGTACCTCATGACTGATCTGGATATGTTCTTTTTGACGATGAATGCAGCACCATTCCTTTTCCATTTATCATTCCCTGCATAGTAAACCATGTGGTTGTCAGATTCAAAATGGCCAATACTAGTCCATTTCAGCTCAGTAATGCCTAAGATATCGGTGTTTATGTGTTCTATTTCATTTTTGACAATTTCTCATTTTCCTAGATTTATACTTCATAAACTCCATGTTTTGTTTATTAAGGATGTTTACAGCTGTTTTTCTTCATTTTTAGTTGTGCCCCATCACCAGATGAAGGTCCCGTGGGCTTTAGTCCATTCCCATCATCACAGTCAACTCTACTTTGGGGAGGCAGCTCTTCTCCAGTTGCATTTTGAGTGCCTTCCAACCTAAGGGGCTCATTTTCCGGCACTATATCTGATAGTGTTTCTCGCTATTCATAAGGTATTTAGTAACTAAATATTCAGAAGTAGTTTGTCATTCCTTCCTAGTCTGTCTTCGTCTGGAAGCTCATCTGAAACCTGTCCACCATGGGTGACCCTGCTGGTATTTAAAATACTATTGGCATAGCTTCCAGAATCACAGCCACTCACAAGCCACCACAGTATGACAAACTGATAGGCGAGTGGTGGACATATCATTTTAGGGGATACATATTAACCCACTGCTGTTGTTAAGTGCTGGCGAGTGGATTCTACCCATTGTTGTTGTTGTCAGGTGCCATCGAGTCGGAACCGACTCATAGCGACTCCATGCACAGCAGAACGAAACAATGTTCGATCCTGGG
>NW_006408520.1:48044890-48060203 GCF_000296735.1 Chrysochloris asiatica | reverse complement strand
CTGACATCCATCTTGATCTTTTCCTTCTTTCTTGTCTTCTTAATGACTTTTTGCTCTCTTCATGTATGATATTCTTGATGTCATCCCACAACTCTTCCTATATAGGGTTTCCGAGGAGTAGCTGCTGAACTTGACCTGCTGACCTTTCAGTTCAAATGGCTTTGTAGTCTGGTGCATTAACTCACGGTGCCACACCAGGACTCCAATAGTATGTATATAATCTTATTCTATCCTTATTCTGTAAGGTTTTTATTATCATCGTGATTATCACACGATCCTTATTATTTACACTTTACAAATAAGGAAACTGAAGTTCAGACAGGTAGTGAAAATTCCAGCTTGGAATTGAATCCAAGGCTGCCCAACCCTAAAATGTGCAGGCTTTCATCATCAACATGCATGCTCTACTGATTGGGGCTTCAAAGAACTTTGCTGTCAAACATAGCAAAGTTGACTGTAATGTCACTGAAGGAAGCTTTTCCTGCCCATTGTCCTAGGGGATACTCTATGTGGATCAAAGCATGCTTGGGGAAGTAGAGGGTTAACAAAGAAAAGGAGGACCCTCGACGAGATGAACTGACATAGTAACAAATGTGAGACTAGCACAAGACGGGGAAGTGTTCAGTTCTACATAGGGTAACTATGCATCAGAGTCAACTTGGTGACACCTAACACAAACTACATATATGTATCTGTGTGTATGTGTATGGAGTCCTGGTGTGGTGCTTTAGGATAAACATTGAACTACTGACTGCAAGATGGGTGGTTCAAACCCACCAGCCAGTTCCTCAGAAACCATATACAGGACACAGGGTCATTGTAAGTCAGGACCAACTTGAAGCCACTAAAACAACAATATACATATAATATCTGGAAAAGCCAGAATCTGTGAAAGGTAGAAATCTGTCAGAGAAGGAAAATTCAAACTTTTTCTATTAAAACAAGGCATACAAAAAATCATAGCCGCCCACAGTCTCGCCAGCAAGTTACCGCAGTTTATCCCAGGACTGCTGCCCCGACACCTGGGCAAGATACCGGTCCCGGGACTGGGCACCTGGAAGGCTGCTCCAGGAGAAGTGACAGAGGCCGTGAAAGTGGCAATCGATGTGGGATATCGGCACTTTAACTGCGCTTACTTTACCACAATGAGAATGAGGTTGGAGCAGGGATCCAGCATAAGATCAAGGAAGGCGTGGTCAAACGAGAAGACTTGTTTATTGTCAGCAAGCTATGGTGTACCTTCCACAGGAAGTCCTTGGTGAAAACAGCCTTCCAGAAGAGTCTGAAGTCCTTAAAGCTGGATTACTTGGACCTGTACCTCATACACTGGCCCATGGGTTTCAAGCCTGGGGAAAAAGACTTGCCTTTAGATCGCAACGGTATGGCAAATAGCCAGTGAAACGGACTACCTGCAAACCTGGGAGGCTATGAAGGACCTGCTGATTACAAGGCTGGTGAGATACATTGGGGTGTCAAATTTCAACCATGAACAGCTGGACAGACTTTTGAATAAGCCTAATTTGAGAGTCAAGCCTATAACTAACCACATTGAATGCCACCCATATCTTACACAGCAGAACCTGATTCAGTTTTGCAAATCTAGAGATATCTCCGTGACTGTTTACCGTCCTCTTGGTGGTTCTTGTGAGGGCGTTGACCTGATGGATGATCCTGTGATAAGATGATCGCTCAGAAGCACAATAAGTCTCCAGCTCAGATTTTGATCCGATTTCAGATCCAGAGGGTTGTTGTTGTTGTTGTTAAGTGCCTTCGAGTCGGAGCCGACCCATAGCGACCCTGTACAGGGTTTCCGAGGGTGTAAATCCTTACGGGAGTAGAAAGCCTCATCTTTCTCCCGCGGAGCGGCTGGTAGTTTCGAACCACTGACCTTAAGGTTCGCAGCCCGATTCGTAACCACTACGCTACCAGAGTGTGATAGTAATTCCCAAATCTGTCACTCCGAAGCGGATTCAAGAAAATATCCAGGTGTTTGATTTTGAATTAACTGAACAAGACATGGATGACCTCCTCTGCCTACACAGAGATTTCCGAATGACCAAATTCTCCATAGCTGAGAATCACAAAGACTACCCTTTCAATATAGAGTACTAAGGATAGCTTGCCTCGTCCTCATTGCCTGCTCAGCCCAGAAAAATCAGTAGGTTTGGAGATGTTGGCTCTCCTGAAAATGTTCCTCTCTGGCCTGTCCGTGCAAAGGAATCTGGGCCCACAGAGACAAAGGCGTTCTGGTTAGTGATGGAAGGAGCAGCGTTGAATTGGAGTGGTTTACTGCCTGAAACAGAAGCCCAGTTCTCTGATCCATCTGAAGAATTCAGTGTGGTTAATTTTTAGTTAATAGAGAATTTACTTAATGAAGAAAAAAAAACACACAAAAAACAAGGCATACAAAAGTGGAAGCATACACCCTGCCAAGGGACCACTGGTGTGGTGTGGTGTTGTAGGATAAGCACTGGACTGCTAACCACAAGGTCAGTGGTTCAAGCCTGCTGACTGTTTTGTGGGAGAAGACAAAGGATTTCTGCTCCTGCAAAGATTTACAACCTCAGAAATCCTATTTAGGGTCACTATGAGTCAAAACTGAATAGATGTCACTTAAAAACTACAACACCCTATTTGTTTTTTTTTTGTTGTTGTTGTTAGGTGCCATCGAGTCGGTACTGACTCATAGTAACGTTATGCACAGCAGAACAAAACACTGCCTAATCCTGGGCCAACCTCACTGTTGTTGCCACTCTTGAGTCCATCGATGCTGCCACTTGGGCAATCCATCTTGTTGGGGGTCTTTCTCTTTTTCTCTGACCCTCCACCTTGTTGTTTTTGTTGTTGTTTTGTGCCGTGGAGTCAGTTCTGACTCATAGCGACTCTGTACAGGGTTTCTGAGACTGTAAATCTTTACGGGAGTGGAAAGCCTCATCTTTCTCCTGCGGAACAGCTGGTAGTTTCAAACTGCTGACCTTGAGATTGGCAGCCCAACTCATTACCACTACGCTACCAAACCCTCCACCTTACCAAACATGATATCCTTCTCCAGCAACTGGTCCTTTCTGACAACACCCTATAGAAGACAGAAAATAAGCAAGACTCAGAAAGACCAGGCAATCCCAATGTGTTTTGGCTCTCATATGTTTCACTGTATATGAAATCTATTTCTTCATTAATAAAAGAAGGTGAAATATACCTATCCAATAGTGTTGAAGTAATCATTGAATGAGATCAGGTCCTGTGAGAAGACAATGTTGCTGCTGTTATTAAGTGCCATCGTGTCAGTTCTGACTTATAGTGATCCTATATAGGGTTTCCAAGGAGTAGATGATGGGTTTGAACCACTGACCTTGGAGTTAACAGTCCAATGCTTAACCCACAGTGACTGAAAGTGCTCAATAAATTGCAGTTTAAAAAATATATAGCTGTGTAGGCTACTCTGGACCCATGGAAAAGGTATGAGGTCAGGAGTTGTGAGTCCTATTACATACTTGTGGGGGCTTCAAAACAAATATGTTTATTGTTGTTGCTGTGTGTCTTCTAGTTGGTTCCAACTCCTAGCAACCTTGTATAAGTTTTCTGGTAGCGATGGTGAGTTTGAACTGCTATCCATGTGGTTAGCAGTCCAGTACCTACCTTACAATGCTAATCCAAGAATCAATGACAAATATTGACATATATGAGCATCCAGACAAAAATGGATGTTCTTAATTAATACAAGAATGGTGTCACATGGGAAAATCAAGGTACTATTCTTTGATATGAATGTTTTTGAGAGCATAAGAGGTAATAATGACCAAGTTTGAACTCTCATACTTCATGTTTGTCCAGCTTCTCATTCTTTTCCACAACTTGATTCAGAAACGAAAATATGAATATAATGGAAACAGAAGAAAATATTCATAAATTCCATCTTTCCTTACAACCACACTACCCTTTTCTCAGATGAAAAATGATACATTTGTGGGTCAGTGTAAGGTATCATTAATGGAACTTTAGAATTGAGGCTCTAGAGCCAGACAAAAATGTGTGGGAATGCATAAAATGAACACAATCAAACAGCATTAAAATGACTTTGACATTGTGACTGGTTGCTAGAGGTGTTCAGAATAAATAAAAAATTAAAGAACTTAACTGAAATCTGAGTGGAAATATAGAATTCAGATCACATGAAGGGATTAGAAAAGGTCTGAACTTTGAGTCCTCTGTTGTTCTAACCTACTGGGTTTGAGTTTATTTCTTTCATAGTGACCTCACAGGACAGAGCAGAACTGCTCTCTAAGGTTTCTGAGATTGTATATGTTCATGGCAGCTGATAGTCTCATCTCTCTATCATGGTGTGTCTCATGTGTTTGAACCATAGAACTTCTAGTAAGCTGACCAGTGTTTAACCCACTTCTGTTGACATAGGAACTATTTTTTTTTTTAAAGAATACTAAACATGTCGCGTAGTGGTTACGAATCGGGCTGCGAACCATAAGGTCAGCAGTTCGAAACTACCAGCTGCTCCGCGGGAGAAAGATGAGGCTTTCTACTCCCGTAAGGATTTACACCCTCGGAAACCCTGTACAGGGTCGCTATGGGTCGGAACCGACTCGAAGGCACTTAACAACAACAACAACAACAAACATGTCCATGTATGCTTCAAAAAGAATGATGGATGACTCGGATGAATGCAGTCCATGTATCTCCTTTATATACTCTCAAAATATTCCAGTAAGTACTAGTATCATTACTTCTTCCTATCAAGATGTTGTACATGATTAACATAAGCATGGATTGCCAATCCAGTAACCTTAGCTAACGTGCCATGAATCTGCCCATAGTTCATAAGATTTTTGCAACCTATTATGAATTTAATTACATTCTCCCCAAAATATGTTCATAAATTGTAACCTGTGGTTATAATCCTATTTGGGAACTGGTTTTATTTCTTATGTTAATAAGGTGATATTAGTGTAGGGTGTGCCTTCAGTCAATGTCTTTTGAGATACAAAAGAAATTAAGCAAGCAAGTGAACAAGTAGCGATGGGTGAAGAGAGCTATTAAGCCACAGGAAGATCATCCAGGCACAGAAGTTCAAGAGACAAGGACCTGTTTCCAGTAGTGACAGAGAGAAAATACCTTTCCCTAGAGCTGGTGACCTGAATTTAGACTAAACTGTGAGAAAATAACTTTGTTTGTTAAAGTCAACCATTTGTGATATTTGTGACAGTAGCACTAGACAACTAAGACATAATCTTTGAGTAGTATAGAAATAAATATAGAAATGAATAAGTAACACACTTATATAGCAAATGTATTAATGTTAAGTTGAAGCTAATTCATATTTGTTTCTTTAAAGTGATTCTATTTGTTTAATGGGAATGCTGTGACTCTTAAGTGCTGTGACTTATCTGTAGGATAAGCACTGGACTACTATCCACAACGTTGGTTATTCAAACCCACCAGCTGCTCCAAGGAAGAAAGATGAGCCTTTCTGGTCCTGCAACATTTACAGCCTCAGAAACCCTGAACAGGGTCTCTATGAGTCAGAACTGACTAGAAGGCACTTAAAAATAACATACTGTCTAAGTTATTTTGACATATTGAAATATCTGAAAGATAATCCTTCTGAATTTAATTTAAATAGCCCATTGATTTTAGATTTATAATTTAAGCTATTAGGTCTACAATAATTTTACTTAGTTTTAATTTTAAACAAATTGGAATGTTAAAATGAACTTGAAATTTCCTATATTTAGAAGTTTAACTTATTAGATTTGCAAAACTTGCATAAGTATTTAGGAAGAGATTCTTTCTTGGGATCTTAAGTTTTTCCTCTGAGGAATTTTACATATTTAAAAAGAAAACAGAATATATTAAATACATATGTAAAGTTTAAAAGTCTAAGTCTATATAATTAAGCAGGTTTATAAACGGGACTATCTGTTTAAAGGGTGTGTATCAGTCAGGGTTGAAGGAAGACTCATTAACAATCTGCGATATAGAGATGATACAACCTTGCTTGCTGAAAGTGAAGAGGACTTAAAACATTTACTGATGAAGAGTAAAGAGCACAGCCTTCAGTATAGATTACATCTCAATGTCAAGAAAACAAAAATCCTCACCAATAAACAACATTCTTATCAATGGTGAAAAGATTGACGTTGTCAAGGACTTCATTCTTCTGGGATCAACTATTAACACTCACAGATACAGCAGTCAGGAAATCAAACAACGTATTGCACTAGGCAAATCTGCTGCACAAGACCTTTTTAAAGTGTTGAAGAGCAAACATGAAAGCTTGAGGACTAAGGTGTACCTGACCCAAGCCATGGTATTTTCAGTAACCTCATATGCAAGCGAAAGCTAGACAGTGAATAAGGAAGACCATAGAATAACTGATGCTTTTGAGTTATGGTGTTGGAGGAGAATATTGAAAGTGCCATGGGCCGCCAAAAGAACCAATAGATCCATTTTAGAAGAAGTGCAGCCAGAGGGCTCTTTGGAGGCCAAGATGGCCAAACTTCATCTCTCATACTTTGGACATATTGTCAGGAGGGACCAGTCACTAGAGAAGGATATCATGTTTGGTAAGGTGGAAGCTCAGAGAAAAGGAGGAAGACCCCCAGTGAGATGGATTGGAAAGTGGCAGTATCGATGGACTCAAGCGTGGTAACAAATGAGGTTGGCAGTGTTTTGTTCTGCTGTGCGTAAGGTTGCTATGGGTTGGTATTGACTTGATGGCACCTAACAACAGCAACATCAGTCAGGGTAGGAGTCCCTGGGTGGCAAAAACAGTTAATCTCTCAACTATTAACAAAAGATTGACAGTTCAAATCCTCCAGAGGCATCTCAGAAAACAAGCCTGCTGAGCTGCTTCTGAAAGTTACAACCTTGACAACCCTGTGTAGTAGTTCTACTCTGCATACATGATGAGTCATCTTACGCATTATGGTGACAAAAAGCATACAGGAAGAGGCCCACCCAGGGCTGAGATCTGTTTTGGAAAAGGCAAAGTCAGCACTCATTGGAAGAGAGAGAAGTTATTGTGGTGCTGTGCTAGTGGAACTTTCTGGAACTCCACTCTATGGAACTTCCCAACATTTCACCACTATGCTGCCAGGAGATATCTTTCTGAAGACATGCTGCTACAAAACCTGAGCAGGTGCTGGGGGAAGTTTCTGGCTATTGCTGATTACAGGGCACTGTGAGAACTGGGCACTGAAGAAGCTGAGTGCACTGTAGGGGTCTTGCACTAGCAAAGCCACTCAAGCTGCAGGAGTCATGTACTTCAGAAACCACCCTCACTGAAAGACCCTGTAGATGGAAAAGCCATCTCAACACACAAAAGGATCTAGACATTGGAGAAGTCTTGTTTGTTGTAGTAGCTAGGCACTTGGAGAAGCTGTTCATGCTCCAGGAACCCTCCAAAAGGAATACGCTGAAACCAGGAAGAAAAGCTCCTTTTTCCCGCAATGTGTCTCCAGTGTCCACTACTGACAAAACTTACCATCATGACATTTAATAAAGGAAAATATATTTAAAGGGCCCATTTAGGATCTACTTTTGCAGCACAAGTAATGAAGGATGGAAATTTACCTAAGAGATGATAAATTGATTAATGTTACAGGGTATTTAATCTGTTTAACTTGAGCTAGTAGATATTAATAAGCTGTTTATATTTTATGTCAAAATTACTAAGTTGACAAATAGAATATCAAGACTTGGTACTTAAATTTAAAGACTTGGGAAAACTAGGTTTTAAAATTATGACCAATTTAATATGCTAAGATAAATTTTAAAGCCAAGTAGTCATGAGTAGTTCTTTCTTTGTATAAAAGAAAACTAAACCATTTCCATTAAAATTTTGCATCTACCCCCACTTACATTTCTGGTTAACACTGAGAAATTTTATAGCCCATATAGGCCCACCCCTTCCCAAAATGCTCTCCCTGTCTGTGTTCCTTTCACAGAGGGATCCCTGATTGAATCTACCTCTGCTGTCCTTGTATTCTCACTGAATTTTTATGCCAATTCATCCCCCAATTCTATCACCCTGCTGTCAGGTCTCAACTTCTATTAAGCCCTAGAAAACACTATGGGGAAGTTATACTCTGTCACATGGGGTTGCTATGAGACAGAATTGACTTGATGATACCTAACAACAACAGATCTGATCAGATACCTGCTTCTATACAAACAATGCATGCCTCAATTATCTTTCCACTTGGCATTGAAATGATCAGTTTATGTATCTAGTGGACACATTGTTTATGAAATGTGGACTGAGAATTCTTTGAGGATAAATGTCACCACTGTCTTTCTAACCATAACCCAATGTCTTTTCACATAGAACAATAAATTCATTAATTCAACTGGCAATTACGCAAACATCTACCCTGTATAGAGCATTCTGCAATGCTGGGAACTATATTGAGCTCACAAAATTATCACAATAATTACAATAATAACATTACCTTACACATGGATAGCTCTTGATTGCTTTTACAAAATCCACTGTCATTGAGTAGATTCTGACTCATGATTAATCCTATGGGACAGAGTAGACCTGCTCTTTAGATTTCAGAGACTTTAAATCTTTATGGGAGCATGCAGGCTCATCTTTCTCCTGTGGAGTGTCTGGTGGGCCTGAAATGCTGACCTTTTGATTAGCAACCCAACACTTTACACACTGCATCATCCTTTTTTTTGCAAAGTATTATCAAAATCATTACCTCATTTGATCTTTTCAAGAAGCTTTGAGAAAGTTAGAATGGGTAATTTTACACCCATTTTACAGATAAGGAACGTGTGGCCAAACTGATACTTTTAGGTAGTGATAGAGTTGTATTCAGAAATTTCAGCTTCGAACTTTTCACTCAGATGTTCATTCCAGAGCTTGTAAGGCTCAGATCAGTATGTCCAGATCTTTTGCAGAAGTACCAATTGCTACTGAATTGATTCCAAGTCATGGCGACCCAATGTGTGTCAGAGTAGAACTATGCTCACCAGGGTTTTCAATGACAGCTTTTTTCAAAGCTTTCTACGGAGGCACCTCGGGGTAGACTGTAAAGACCAACCGTTCAGTGAACAAATGAGTGTTGACTGTTGCACAAACATTTGCAGTGGTAGATCCACTCTTTTCTCAGGAGAATCCCCGCTAACCAGCCATCTAACTGGAACGTTGAGTTCTGGATCTGTTTTCACAGGCCCAGACACTCATCTCAATGTCATTACTATCCCATTGTTGCTGTTGGTGGTGGTTATGTGCTGTGAAGTCGGTTCTGACTCATAGCGACCCTGTACAGGATTTCCGAGGCTGTACATCTTTACAGAACAGAAGGCCTCATCTTTCACCCGATGAACAGCTGGTAGTTTTGAACTGCTGACCTTGTGGCTCGTAGCCTGATTCATTACCACTATGCTACCAGAGCTCCTTGTTGTTGCTGTTAGGTGCCATCAAGTCCATTCTGACTGATTGTGACTCTATGCACAACAGAAGAAAACACTACTCAGTCTTGTGCCATCCTCACAACAGTTATTATGTTTGAGGTCATAGTTGCTGCCACTGTGTAAATCCATCTTGTTAGGGGGGTCTTCTTCTTTTTTAGTGACCCTCCACTTTGCCAAGTATGATGTTCTTCCCCAGGAACTGGTCACTCCTGACAACATGTCCGAAGTACCAGATATGATGTCTCATCATCCTGGCTTCTAAGGAGCATTCTGACTGTACTTCTTCCAACACAGATTTGTTTGTTCTTTTGTTATCCCATGGCACTTTCAATATTCTTTACCAACACCATAATTCAAATGTATCAATTCTTCTGAGGTCTTCCTTATTCATTTCCAAATTTTCACATGCATATGATACAGTTGAAAATACTGTGGATTGGGTCAGCTCTTCCTTAATCCTCAAATTAATATCTTTGCTCTTTTACACTTTAAAGAGGTCTTGTACAGCAGATTTGTCTAATGCAATATGTCATTTGATTTCTTGACTTCTGCTTCTGTAAATGTTAATTGTAGTTATAAGCAAAATGAAGTCTTTGACAAATTCAACTTTTTCTCCATTTATCATGATGTTATTTATTGGTACAGTGGTGAGGATTTTTGTTTTCTTTGTATCACGGTGCAATTCATACTGAAAGCTATAGTTTGTTTTTCTTCCTCAGTAAGTATTTCAAGTCATCTTTGCTTTCAGCAAGTAAAGTTGTATCATCTGCATATCTCACATTGTTAATGAGTCTTCTTCAGCTCCTGATGACACATTGTTCATTTAATCCAGCTTCTCAAATGATTTGCGCAGCCCTGGTGTGGTACTATAGGATAAGCACTGGACCACAAGGTCAATTTGAACAAGGTCAGTGGTTCAAACTCACCAGGTGCTCCTCAGAAACCTCATACAGGGTCACTATAAGTCAGAACCTATTTGATGACAGTCAACAAAAACAAAAGATTGAATAAGTATGTTGAATGGCTACAACTCTGGTGCACACCTTTCCTGATTGTAAAGTATTCAATATCTTCTTGTATTCTTTGAACAACTGCCTATTGGTCTATGTACAGATTCCTCATGAGCACAATTACATATTATGAAATACCTATTTTTTACAATGTTATCCATAATCTGTTATGATCCACACAGTTGGAGTCCTTTGCATAATCGATAAAGCACAAGTAAACTTCTTTCTGATATTCTCTGCTTTCAGCTAAGATCCATGTAACATAAACAATGATATTCCTCATTGCACATCCTCTTCTGAATTCAGCTTAGATTTTTGACAGCTCCCTTTCAATGTACTACTGCAATAATTTTTGAGTCTTCAGAAAAATTGTACTTGCATAAGATATTAATGATGTTGTTCGATGACTCTCACATTCCTTTAGATTTTCTTTCTTTGGAATTGGTACAAATACAGATCTCTTTCAATCAGTTGGCCAAGTAGCTGTCTTCCAGATTCCTTGGTCTGGAATGAGCACCTCCAGTGCTTCAAGAGTTTGTTGAAATAGTTTCATTTGTATTCCATCAATCCTGAAGCCTTAATTTTCACCAATGTTTTCACTGCAGCATGGTCTTCTTACCTCAGTGTTATTGGTTCTTGACCACATGGTACCGCTTGGAATGTTTGAACATCAGCCAGTAATTTTTGCTACAGTGACTCTTTCTTCTTTTTCCTTTTTCAGATAGGCCTCATGTAATTTATTCTATCTCTTAAGGGAGTCCATATATAGTAGATAAAATATCCAAGAAGACAAACATAGTGGAGAACATGTTTTTGCTGAGATCACTTCACTCAGAAGTGATGACAAATACTTTGAATTTCCATGATAAAGTTTTGCTGCTTTCCCTGATACTTTTGACCATTTGACAGGGTGTTTGAGGTTTTTTTTTAAGCTTTTATTGTGAATTGAGTGATAGTTTACATAGGAGAACATCGGTTTTGAACACAACCAACCATATTTGATGTCGTTGCAATAATTACAATCCCCTCCATCCATCATCATTTAACAATATTTGCTTTTACTCCCTCTTGTTTTTGTTTTTTGTTTTTTTGATGTACACAAAACCACACAGGAATATGTAATAGCTTAAACAACCAAAAGACACATTTTGCAAGCCAGCCTCCTGCCTGCCAGCACACAGCCTCTCTCTTTCCATGAGTTTAGAATCCTCAGCAGCCTTATCGTTCCATGCTATCACCTCTACTTCTATCTCTGGTATCACTGCTTCTTTGTTTAGGATCGCATGTTCCACTCATGCTCTTCTCTCTTGATGGTCCTAAGGTCCTTTGTTCCTGGAATGTAAAGATAAGTACTCCCTGCTTTTTGTTATACAGCTTCTACCTGTACAGTTGTGACAATTGCAATTAGTCATTATGACAATTATTCACTAGTTTTCATCTTCTTTTGACACTTCCTGCATCATTCAATATTTTACTCATAGAATCCTTTAATATTGCAACCTGAGGTTTTAATTTTTTTCTTTTGTTCTTTCAGCTTGAGAAATGCTGAACTTGTTCTTCCATTGTGGTCTTGTAACTCCAAGTCTTTGCACCTTTTATTGCAGTACATGGTTTGGTCTTCTTGAGCTGTCCTTTGAAATTTTCTGTTCTGCTCTTCTATGGAATCATTTCTTCCCATTGCTTTAGCTTCTCCATGTTCAAGAGCAAATTTAGAATCATCCACATTGGTCTTCTCTTTCTTTCCTGTCTTTTTTATAACTTTTTGCTCTCTACATGGATGATGTTCTTGATGGCATCCTACAACTCCTCTAGCCTTTGGTAATTAGTATGTAATCTGTTCTTGAAATAGTCTCTAAATTCAGGTAAGATACACTCAAGGTCATATTTTGACTCTCATGGATTTGTTTGAATTTTCTTCAGCTTCATCCTGAACTTGCATATGAGCAATTGATGGTGTGGACCATGATTAGCTCCTGGCCTTGTTTTGATGATATTAAGCTTCTCCATCATCTCTCCCCACATATGTAGTCAATTTGATAACTGTGTATCTTGTCTAGTGAGGTCCAAGTGTATAGTCATGTTTATATTTTTGGAAAAAAGGTATTTGCAATAAAGAAGTCTTTGGACATACAATATTCCATCATGTTATATCCAGGATCATTTCTGTCACCAAGGCCATATTTTCCAACTTCTGATCCCTCTGCTTTGTATTCTAATAACTAGTAATTATCAATACATCTTGGTTGCATGTTTGATCAACTTTGACTGAAGAAACTGGTAGAATTCTTCAATTTCATCATCACTGGCTTTAGTGATTGGTGTATAAATCTGAATAATAGTGGTATTAACTGATCTTCATTAAAGGTGTATGGTTATTATCCTATCACAGACAACATTGTTCTTCAAAATAGATCTTGAAATGCTGATTTTGAAGATTAATTAGGCACCATTCCTCAATTAATTAGTCATTTCTGGCATAGTAACTATATGATTGTCAGATTCGAAATGGTCAGTACCAATGTATTTCAGTTCACTGATGCCTTGGATATCTATCTTTAATGCATTTCATTTTCGACAACTTCCAATTTTCCTAGATTCATACTTTGTGCATTACTTTGTGTTGACTATTAATGGATGTTTGTAGCTGTTTCCTTTCCTTCTGAGTTGTACCCCACCCGCAAATGAAGGTCCAGAAAGTTTTGCTCCATCATGTCATTATAGTCAACTGTACTTTGAAGATGCAGCTTTTCCCTAGTCCTATTGTGAGTGCCTTTCAATCTGAGTGGCTCATCTTCTGACACTATTTTTGACAGTATTCTGTAGCTATTCATGTTTTCATCTCTCGGTACTTTATCTGTACATGTTCCACTGCTATTCATGAGGTTTTCAGTGGATAACCATTCAGAAGTGTTCTGCCTCTCCGTCTTCCTAGTCTGTCTTAGTCTGGAAGTTCCACTGAAACCTGCCCACCATAGTGACTCTGCTGGTACTTAAAATACCAGTGACATAACTTCCAACATCACAGAAACACACAAGCCACCATAGTATGATAAACTAATAGACATCGACATCTGTAAGTTTGTAATTTAAAAATTATTTACAAAGTGATGAGATCTTTTTCTGAATTTTCAAATAGCTTTCCTGACAAACTGTAAACTCTTGTGAATATCCCTAAATAATTGATCCAACCTAAATTTTGATCCTACCTAAAAAAGAAAGGAAATCACACCTGGGAATGCATGGCCTTTGAATCAGCCTACACTGTCTTTGGTAGCTAGGAGACTAAGGGGAAAAGAATAATGTAATACAGGTTTGTTCTATTTGGGAGAACAAATGCTATCAAGAACAAACTAAACTTTCGGGTAAGTCAGGAACTAACATTTTTCCAGTCCATTTTTGCTGCTTCTGCTGGCAAACAAGAAATCCTGGTGTGGTGCTTCAGGAAAATGCACTGGTCTGCAAGGTCAGTTTGAATTGCAAGGTCATGGTCCAAACCCACCAGCCATTCCTCAGAAACCTAGACTGGGTCACTTTGAATTGGAAACAACTCGGTGGCACTTAACAACAACAAAAGTTGGCAAGCAAGGTTGTAGAATATGAGAAATTATAGACAGTCTGTTCTCCATTGTTTTATGTATCATAAGCATTAGCAGTGATTTTGTTGAGTTACACAAAGCTAAAATGTGATTTCCACCTTATTAAGCATTTTCCATTGAAATTTGGAACATGGAATGTATGAAGTATGAATCTGGGAAAATTAGAAGTTGTCAAAAATAAAATGGAACACTTAAACATCGATATCTTAGGCATTAGTGAGCTGAAATATCTTAGGCATTAGTGAGCTGAAATGGACTGGTATTGGCCATTTTTAATCTGATAACCACATGGTTTGCTATGCAGGGAATGACAAATTGAAAAGGAATGATGTTGCATTCATCATCAAAAAGAACATATCCAGATTAGTCATGAGGTAAAATGCTGTCTGTGGTAGGATAATATCCATGCGCCTACAGGGAAGACCAGTTAATACCACTATTATTCAAATTTATGCACCAACTACTAAAGCCAGTGAGGATGAAACAGAAGAATTTTATCAACTTCTTCAATCTGAAATTGATCAAACAGGCAATCAAGATGTATTGATCATTACTGGTGATTGGAATGCAAAGGTTGGGAGCAAAGAGGAAGGACCAGTGTTGGAAAATATGTCCTTGGTGATAGACATGATGCTGGAGAATGCATGATAGAATTCTGCAAAACCAATGATTTGTTCATTGCTTCTTTAGACAGCATAACAGATGACTATACACATGGACCTCACCAGATGGAATACATAGAAATCAAATTGACTACATCTGCAGAAAGAGACGATGGAAAACTCCATATCATCTGTGAAAACAAGGCCAGGGGCAGACTGTGGAACAGATCATCAATTACTCATTGAAGCCAAAGAAAATGAAAACAAGTCCAAGAGAGCAAAAATATGACCTTGAATAAATTCCACCTAAATTTAGAGATCATCTGAAGAACAGATTTGATACATTAAACACGAAAGACCAAAGACCAGAAGAGTTGTAGGATGACCTCAAAAACATCATAAGTGAAGAGAGTAAAACGTCATTAAGAAGACAAGAAAGAAGGAAAAGCTCAAAATGAATGTCAGAAGAGACTCTGAAACTTGCTCTCCAGCATAGAGATGCTAAAGCAAAGGGAAGAAATGAGGAGGTAAAAGAGCAGAACAGAAAATTTCAAAGACCAGCTCGAGAAGATAAAGCCAAATATTATAATAAAATGTGCAAAGATGTGGAATCAGAAAACCAAAAAGGAAGAACAAGCTCAGCATTTCTCAAGCTGGGAGAACT
>NW_006408520.1:48043169-48043670 GCF_000296735.1 Chrysochloris asiatica | reverse complement strand
GTTTTGGAAGAAGTGCAGCCAGAGTGCTCCTTAGAGGCCAAGATGGCCAAACTTCGTCTCTCATACTTTGGGCATATTGTTAGGAGGGAACAGTCACTGGAGAAGGACATCATGTTTGGTAAGATGGAGGGTCATAGAAAAAGAGGAAAACCCCCAATGAGATGGATCGGCCAAGTGGCAGCATTGATGGACTCAAGTGTAGCAACAGTAGTGAGGTTGGCCCAGAATCGAGCATTGTTATGTTCTGCTGTGTATAAGGTCGCTATGAGTTGGTGCCCACTCGACGGCACCTAACAACAACAACAACAAGCATCTAGGACTAATCTGAAAACTCTTTTTCCTATCAAAATATTCCAAAGCCTACTCTCAAAGAATTAACTTTGCATGGAAGAACTGTTGTTATTATTGTTATGTGCCATCGAGTTGGTACTGATTCATAGTGACCTATGCACAATATAACGAAACAATGACCAGTGTTGTGGTCCTGTGCGAACTTCATAG
>NW_006408520.1:48040510-48042650 GCF_000296735.1 Chrysochloris asiatica | reverse complement strand
CAACTTCAATCTTTTCTCCATTTATAAGGATGTTGTTTATTGGTCCAGTGGTGAGGCTTTTTGTTTTCTTTATATTGACATATAACCCATACCAAAGACTGTGGTCTTTAATCTTCATCAGTAAGTATTTTAAGTCCACTTTGCTTTCAGGAAGGAAGGTTGTATCATCTGCATATCACTGTTAATGAGTCTTTCTTCTATCCTGATGTAACATTTTCCTTCATATAATCCATTTTCTCAAATTACTTGCTCAGCATACAGATTGAATAAGTGTGGTGAAAGAATAGAATCCTGACACACACGTTTCCTAATTTTAAATTATTTGATGTTCCCTTGTTCTGTTTGAACAATTGCTTCTTGGTCTATGTACAGGTTCCCTGTGAGCTCAATTATGTGTTCTGGAATACTCATTCTCTGTGGTGTTGTCCATAGTTTGTCATGATCCACACAATTGAAAGCCTTTTAAAAGTCAATAAAACACAAGTAAACATCTTCCTGGTATTCTCTGCTAAGATCCATCTGAAGTCAGTAGTGGTATCCTTCATTCAAGGTCCTCGTCTGAGCCGAGCTTGAACCTTAGGCAATTCTGTTACTGTATGTTTGAAGCCGTATTTGAATTATCTTAAGCAAAATTTTACTTATATGAGGTATTAATGATATTGTCTGATGATTTATGCATTCCATTGCGTCACCTCTCTTTGAAATGGGCACAAATATTGATCTCTTCTAGTCAGTTGGCCAGGTAGCTGTTGTCTGAATTTCTTGGCATCAATGAATGAGTGTCACCAGTGATGCATCAGTTTGTTGAAAGCTTTCAATTTGGGTTATATCAATTCACAAAGACTTGTTCTTTGCTATGCACTTTGGACTTCTTTCTTCAGAATCTTTGGCTTTTGATCATATGCTACCTCTTGAAATACCTGATAATTGACCATTTCTTTTTGATACAGTTTCTTTGTATGGTCCTTCCATTTTCTTATGATGCTTTCTGCATCATTCAATATTTTACTCATAGAATCCCTCAATATTTACATCAAGGCTTGCATTTTTTCTTCAGGTCTATCAGTTTGAGAAATGCTGAGCGTGTTCTTCCGTTTTGGTTTTCTGACTCCAGATCTTTGCACATTTCATTGTAGTACTTGACTTAGTGTTCTTGAGCATCCCTTTGAAATTTTTTGTTCAGCTACTTTACCTTCTAATTTCTTCCATTTGCTTTAGCATCTCTATGCTGGAGAGCAGGTTTCTTCTGACATTCACTTTGGTCTTTTCCTTCTTTCTTGTCTTCTTAATGACTTTTGCTTTCTTCCTGTATGATGTTCTTAAAGTCATCCAACAACTCTTTTGGTCTTCTGTCATTAATTAGTGTCTAAGCCTTCAAATCTGTTCTTGAGATGATCTCTAAATTCAGTTGCAATATTTTCAAGGGCATATTTTGACTGTCATGGATTTGTTTTAATTTTCTTCAATTTCAACCTATAGTTGCATATATGCAATTTATGGTCTGCGCCACAGTCTGCCCCTTGCCTTGTGTATATACAGACTCCTATTGTGACATTGTAAGGTAGGCAGTGAACTGAGAACCGCAAGGTAGGTGTTCCAGTTTTTCAAACCCACCAGCTGCTTCTCAGAAACCCTATATGGAGGTCTTCCACCATCTCTTTCCACAGATGTAGTGAATTTGTTTTTTGTGTATTCAGTTTGGTGATGTCCATTTCTTTTATGTTTTTTATAAATGGCATTTGCAATGAATCTTCAAAATTCTATATGTGATCTCCAGCATCATTTCTACCACCAAAGCTATATTTCCCATCTACTCTTTCTCTTTATTTCCAACCTTCACATTCTAAACTCCAATAATTATCAATCCATCTTGATTGAATGTTTGATCAATTTCAGACTGAAGATACTGATAAAATTCTTCAGTTTCATCATCACTGGCTTTAGTGAGTGGTGTGTAAATTTTATAAAAATGGTATTAACTGGTTTTCCTTGTAGGTGTATGGATATTATCCTACCACAGACAGCATTATATTTCAAGACAAATCTTGAAATGTGTCTTTTGATGATGAATACAACGTCAGTCCTCTTCAATTTGTCATTCCTGGCATAATAAATCATATGATTGTTAGATTCAAAATGG
>NW_006408520.1:48038443-48039961 GCF_000296735.1 Chrysochloris asiatica | reverse complement strand
TCAAATTCACCAGCTGCTCCTCAGAAACCCTAGGCAGGGTCGCTGTGATTTGGAACCATCTCCACAGCACTTAAAAACAACAACACGTGTTTGTGTGTGTGTGTGTGTGTGTATACAGACTCCTGTTGTGACGCTGTAAGATAGGCAGTGAACTGAGAACCGCAAGGTAGGTGTTCCAGTTTTTCAAACCCACCAGCTGCTTCTCAGAAACCCTATACGGGGTCTCTATGAGTAGGAAGTGACTTGAAAGCACTTAACAACAACATATACAGTCATGTGTTACTTAATGTCCAAAATACGTTCTGTGGAGTAGGATATTATGCGATTTGGAATTATGTGAATATCATATTATATGCAGGCAGTCCATGGATTATGAATGAGTTTTGTTCTGAAACGTGTCTTTCAGTCAAATTTATATGTAAGTTGGAGCTGTTAGGTTCAGTTCATATCTAATGTCAGCCAAATGTTTGTCTTAATATACAACATATAGTTTACATTTTTATGCATCAAAATCATTAGAGAGATGCTTCCAGAAATGTTAATATCTTTAACATAGTAATTAATAAGAAAAATAGTAATGTTTTGATGTGTGTTAGAAAGCAGCTCACATTTACTATTATGAATGATTCTATGTACCTCAAATTTTTAGGGGGTTGGGACTATGGATGTTGCGCTTTGATGTTACCGAAACATACAATATGTGACACATGACTGTGGTTGTGTGCATGTTCATATATTTGAAGGGGTTTTAAATATTCATGGCAAAATTCCATTATCTTTCTATTGCATTTTTATCATGAACTTTTTGAAGCTTCCTCATGTATACAGTGTTTAATTCCTTTGGGGTTTCTGGTAAGAGTTCTAAGAGCTAATAATGACATAATGTGTTAAAAAAACAAAACAAAACTTTTTATTGTGAATTGAGTGAAGGTTTACAGACAAGATCATCAGTTTTAGATCCAACAAATTATACATTTTGTTTCATTTCAATGATTGCAATCCCCTCCATGCATATACAGTTGTTCCGCTTTCTCACTGTGTTTTCTAGTTCCATTTCACCAACCTTCCCATTCATTCTCAACTTTGTCTTTAGGTCAATGTTCTCCTTTTAATTTTGAATGATTGACATTTCCATGGTGAGCTTATCTTGCAAGTGTTGCTGTTCCACCTATTTGCCTATGTATTACTTCTCTGAAAATTGGGCCATGAGGGTTAGTTCCTTTTCAAAACTGAAGGGTGGTCCAAGGGCCCTAGTCTTAGGTTCCTCTAGTCGTTTTCTGTGGGTTTCCCCCACATTTTTTTCCCACTCTGTCTGAGACCTAGCAATGTGAGCTCCTTCATAACAGTTTGTACTGGTAGCCAGGCACCTTGTAGTTTTCTGGCCTCAGAGTTGTTGAGATTGATGTTCACATGTTCCATTAGCACACTGTACTAATTCCAAGCATCTTCAATTCTCATCAGTCTTCTTTCTCCCTCACGTGAAGAGACAAATAGTTGTACCTTAGATGGCCTCTCATG
>NW_006408520.1:48033066-48034503 GCF_000296735.1 Chrysochloris asiatica | reverse complement strand
TGTTATTATCCTTTTTATTTCCATTGATTCTGTTGTGAATCACCCATATAATTTCTTATGTGTGTTATTCATGTCTTCTCCTTTTTATTTGTTTATTTTCCAATAATTTGTCAGTTTTAGTAATCCTTTCACAATAACAACTTCTTGTCTTATTGAATATTTCTATTGCTTTTCTGTGTTCTAATTCATTTCTTTCTGCTCTAATTTTTATTGTTTCTTTTCTTCTGGTGGGTGTAGTCTACTTTCCTGTTTTTTTCTAACCTTTGAGATGTTGGTTTATTTTGTAAGTTTCTTCTTTTTGGAAGGGTGTGTTCATTGCTATACATTTCCATCTAAGCACTACTTTTGCTGTGTCCCAAAGGTTTTCATATGCTGTGCTTTCATTCTCATTGGAATCAAGGAATTTACTACAGTTCATTTTTCATTTTTTCTGTTACCCAGTAGTTTTTAAGCATGGTGTTATTCGATATCCATGTGTTTTATTTCATTTTATTTTTCATCTTACTGTTCATTTCTAATTTTGTACTACTGTTATCTGAAAAGATGTTTTGTAGTATTTTGATGTTTTTAAATTTATTGAGGCTTGTTTGTGGCCTATCAGATAGTCTATTCTAGTGAATGTTTCATATTCACTGGAAAACAATATGTATTGTTCCATTGTTGGACTATGTACTCTGTATAATTTTATTAGGTCAAGTTCATTATTATTCTTTTCTGTCTTTGTTGATCTTCTTCCCAGTTATTCAGTACTTCATTGAAAGGTGTGTATTAAAATCTTTTATTATTATTGTAGAGTTGTCTATTTCTTTGTTCAATTCTATTTGAATTTGATTTCTATATTTTGAGGCTTTTTCATTGGGTGAATAAATATTTATTACAGTTATGTCCTCTTGTTCAATTAACCCTTTAATTATGAGATGTTGTTGTTGTTAGGTGCCATTGAGTCAGTACTGACTCATAATGACCTTATGTACAACAGAATGAAACACTGCCCGATACAGGGCAAAACTCATTATTGTTGGCACACTTGAAACCTTCGATGCTGCTACTTGGCTAATCCATCTCGTTGGGTGTCTTCCTCTTTTTCTCTAACCCTCCACCTTACCAAACATGATATCTTTCTCTAGCGACTGGTCCCTCCTGACAATATGCCTGAAGTATGAGAGATGAAGTTTGGCCATCCTGGTTTCCAAGGAGCACTCTGGCTGCCCTTCTTCCAAAATGGATCTGTTGGTTCTTTTGGTAGCCCATGGCACTTTCAATATTCTCCTCCAACACCATAACTCAAAGGCATCAATTCTTCTATGGTCTTCCGTTATTACTATCCAGCTTTCACATGCATATGAGGTGATTGAAAATACCATGGCTTGGGTCAGGCACACGTTAGTCTTTAAGCTGGTATTTTTGCTCTTCAACACTTTAAAAAGGTCTTGTGCA
>NW_006408520.1:48018423-48031650 GCF_000296735.1 Chrysochloris asiatica | reverse complement strand
AAGGACATTATCTCTCTCCAATAATGAGATAATGTCCTTCGTTTGTCTCTCATGCTTTTTTTTTTTTTGCCCTGAAGTCGATTTTATTAAAAATTAATGCTGCCACTCCTGTTTGTTCTTGATTGCTGTTACCTTGATATATTTTTTATACCCTTTGATTTTTAATCTATTTTTGTCTTTGTTTTTAAGGTGTGTAAATATGATATTGAAGGACCCTGTTTCTAATCTATTCTGCTACTCTCTGTCTTTTTGTCTTTTGACTGGTGTATTTCATCCATTTATTTTATGGAGAGATAGATCTTCAAGTTCACTAATTTGGCTTCCATTGATTCTGATCTACTTCTTTATCCTTTCAATGTATTGTCCATTTCTGAAATCTTAGTATTAATCTTCTGGATTTCTATTTGCAGGTTTTGTATTGCCTCCAATCCTTTATTTGGTTTGTTTGTTCCTGGAGTGTTTTCATGAATTCTTCCTTGTTTTCCTCAACATTTCTGTCAATCATTTAGAAGTACCTAAATATCATTATTTTGAATTTTTTATTTAGGAAATTCCAATGACTTTTGCCTCAAAACTATTTTCTAGTTTTGCCTCTTTGTCACTTCTTTGAACAACCTTATCTTACTTCTTCATGTGGACAGAAAATTTGCTGCTTCTTCCAAGACACTGTTTTAGTGTTGTGATGCTGTTGTTGTTAAGTATCATTGAGTCAGTTCCGACTCATAGTGACCCTGTATAAAGTATTCAAGGAGCAGCTGGTAAGTTTGAACTACCAACCTTGGTGTTCAAAGGACCTTGCTGTCCAGTGCTTATCCTCCAGTGCCACTAAACTGATGATTATATATCGGCGCATTCTTAGGCACTCACCAACAGCTTCCTTGGTATGATTAGAGTTTGGAAGCTTGTGCACCTTTCTTTGTTTGATGATCGTGCAGCTCAGTTTAGGGTGGGTTTGGCTGGTATTGATTTTTGTTGCTGATCAGGTGCATAGCAGCTGATACTGGATCTTGCCCAGTGGGTGGGGCTGTAGAGGGTACAGTTGGGTCTTGGCTGTATGGGCACAGTTAGTGTCCCCTTTCAGATGAGGCAAGAAGAGAATACATGCATACAAGATAGAAGAAAACCAAAGAAATACATAAGCAAACAGCAGAGTAAAAAGAAGAAAAAAGCAGCTAGAAAAAGAATACAAATCTGAAAAGAGAAAAGACAGAGAAAAAAATAAGAAAAGAAAAAGAACAGAACACAATTCTGAGAGGCATGAGTAAATGGGAAAGAGACCAGAGAGTATTAAAGAAAAAAACAGGAAAGCAAAGCAACAGCATCAGTTTGGAAAGAAGAAGGGGAATAAAAGAAGAAATGATAGTTGAGTAAGAGAAGACAGAAAGAAATGATAACTAAAGAGAGGAAGAAGTGGAAGAAAGAATGAACAAATACAATGAAAGGGAAAACCCAGGGAAGGTGTCAGAACATCATTTTGTGAGTGGGCAAGGGATGAAATGGTAGTAGTCCCAACCATAGATGGATTTCCTGTAGAGCTAACTGGCTTTTCTGGGCACCTATTCTGGAAATCCATCCACTCATCCATCAGTTTGTCATAGTGTGGTGGCTTATGTGTTACTCTAATTCTGGAAACTATGATGGACAGGTTTTAACTGAGCTTCCAGATGAAGACAGACTAGTAAGAGTAAGTAGAGTTGACTGTGAGAACACAAATGGAATACAGTTTTCAGGACCTTCATTTACTGATGGAACACAACTCAGATTGAGGAGAGACAGCTTTAAACATTCATTAATAATTAGAACATAGAATGTATGAACTATGAATCTAGGAAAATCAGAAATTGTCAAAAAGGAAATGGAATGGGTAAGCATCGCTATCCTAGTGAGCTGAAATGGTCATTGACCATTTTGAATCTAACAATCATATGGTTTACTATGCCAGGAATGGCAAATTGAAGAGGAATGACAACGTATTCATCATCAAAAGACACATTTCAAGATTTATCTTGAAATATAATGCTGTCTGTGATAGGATAATACCCATATGCCTACAAGGAAGACCAGTTAATACCACTATCATTCAAATTTACATACCACCCACTAAAGCCAGTGACATTGAAACTGCAGAATTCGACCAACTTCTTCAGTCTGAAATTGATCAAACATGCAATCAGGATGTATTGATAATTACTGGTGATTGGAATGCAAAGGTTGGAAATAGAGGAAGGATCAGTAGTTGGAAAATATGGCTTTGGTGATACAAATGATGCTGGAAATTGCATAGTAGAATTTTGCAATACCAATGATTTGTTCATTGCAAGTATCTTTTTCAAACAACATTAAAAAAACACATGGACCTCACCAGATAGAGTCTGGTGGTAGTGGTTATATGCTATGGAGTAGGTTCTGACTCACAGCAACCCTGTGTAGGGTTTCCAAGGCTGTAAATCTTTAGGGAAGCAGAAAGCCTTATCTTTCTCCTGTGAATCTGCTGGTAGTTTTTAACTGCTGACCTTGAGATTAGAAGCGTGACTCTTAGCCACTACACTACAGAAATTAAATTGACTACATCTTGAAGAGAAAACGGAAAAGCTCCATATTATCAGTCAAAACAAGGCCAGGAGCAGACTGTGGAACAGACAGATCATCAGTTGCTCATATACAAATTCAGGCTGAAGCTGAAGAAAAGTAAAACAAGTCCATGAGAACCAAAATATGAACTTGAGTATATCCCACCTGAATTTATAGATAATCTGAAGAACAGATTTGATACATTAGACACTAAAGACCGAAGACCAGAAAAGTTGTGGGATGATCTCAAGCACATCGTCATACAGGAAGAAAGTAAAAGGTCATTAAGAAGACAAGAAAAAAGGAAATGACCAAAATGGATTCAGAAAGACTCTGACACTTGCTCTCCAGCATGGTGGTGGTGGTAGATGTGTGTCGTGGAGTCAGTTCTGACTCATAGCGACCCTGCATAGGGTTTCTGAGGCTGTAAATCTTTATGGGAGCAGAAAGCCTCATCTTTCTCCTGCAGGAGAGCTGGTAGTTTCAAACTGCTGACCCTGAGGTTAGCAGCCCAGTTCATAACCACTATGCTACCAGAGCTCCTTTGCTCTCCAGTGTAGAGAAGCTAAAGCAAATAAAGAAGCGAGGAGGTACAAACGCTGAACAGAAAACTTTAAAGATGACTTTGAGAAGATAAAGCCAAATATTATAACCAAATGTGCAAAAACCTGTAATTAGAAAATCAAAAGTGAAGAACACGCTCAGCATTTCTCAACCTGAGAGAAGTGAAGGAAAAATTCAAACCTTGACTTGTGGTATTGAAGAATTCATTAGGCAAAATATTGAATGATGAGAAAGCATCTAAAGAGTATGAAAGGAATACACAAAGTCACTGTGCCATTAAAAAAAAAAAAAATGGTTGATGCTCAGCCATTTCAAAAGTTAGCATATGACCAAGAGCCAATGATCCTGAAGGAAGAAGTCCAAGGGGCATTGAAGTCATTAGCAAAGAACAAGACACAGGGAATAGATAGAATACAAATTGAAATCTTTCAATAAACAAATGCAGCACTGGAAGCATTCACTAATCTATGTCAAGAATTTTGGAAGACAACTGATTGGAAGAGATCTATATTTGTGCCCATTCCAAAAAGAGATGATCCAACTGAATACGGAAATCATTGGACAAATCACTGATATCTCATCTGAGTGAAGTTTTACTAAAAGTAATACAAAAATGGTTACAACCATACACTGTTAGAGCACATCCAAGATTCAAGCCAGATTCAGAAGAGGCCATGGAATGAGGGATAGCATTGCTGATGTCTGATGGATCTTGGTTGAAAGCAGAGAATATCAGAAAGATGTTTACCTGTGCTTTATTGACTACGCAAAGGTTTTTGATTGTGTGGATCCTTACAAACTATGAACAATATTGTAAAGTATGAATACTCTAGAACACTTAATTGTGCTCATGAGGAACTTGTACATAGGCCTAGAGGCAGTTGTTCGAAAAGAACAAGGGAACACAGAATGGTTTACAATTAGGAAAGGTGTGTTGAGCAAATAACTGAGCAGCTGGACTATATGAGGAAAAATGTGACATCAGGATTGGAAGTAGACTCATTAACAACTTTCAATATATAGATGATACAACCTTGCTTGGTGAAAGTGAAGAGAACTTTAAATACTGATGAAGATCAAAGATCATAGCCTTTCATATGGGTTGCATTTCAATATAAAGAAACAAAAAATTCCTCACCACTAGACCAATAAACAACTTTCATAGAAATGGAGAAAAGATTAAAGTTGTCAAAGGCTTCATTTTGCTTAGATCAACCATCAACACTCATGAGAGCAGCAGTCAAGAAAGAAGTCAGTTGAGGTACTGAATTAGGCAGAAGTGCTGCAAAAGACCTCTTTGAAGTGTTGAAGAACAAGGTGTCTGTTTGAAGACTAAGGTGCACCTGACCCAAGCCATGGTATTTTCAATAATCTCATATGCATGTGAAAGTTGGACAGTGAATAAGGGAGACTGTAGAATTGATGCATTTTATTTATGGTGTTGGACGAGAATACTGAAAGTACCATGGACTGCCAAAAGAATAAAAAAAAAAATCTGTGTTGAAACAAGTACAGAAAAAATGCTCCTTGCAGGCCAGGATTGCCAGAGTTTGGACATATTATCAAGTCACTGGAGAAGGATATCATGTTTTGTAAAGTGGAAGGTAAGAGACAAAGAGAAAGACCCTCTATGAGATGAATTGGCACAGTGACTGTAGCGATGGGCTCAGGTGTAGCAAAAGTTGTGAGGTTGGCCCAGGACCAGGCAGTGTTTCATTCTGTTGTGCATAGGGTCATGTGTGTCAGTACTAACTCAGTGGCACCTAACAACAACAATTCTGAAAATAGTTCATGCAGACCCCAAAGTACCTGTGGAATCAGGGTATTTCTGTCCCAAAAGACAGCTAAGGGTGAGAGGTTCACTAGACAGGGCTGACCAGAACCAGCTCTGCAGAGCTGGTGCAGGCCATATCTGATTCCAGATACTGGAGCTGTTGCTGCTAGTGCCCCACTGCCTCTAATACAGTTCCACGTGTACCTTGATGGAAACTCCCTGAGAGTGTATGCAGGTACCTGCCAGCCACACCTCTGGTCAACAGTCATGTGACAGACAAGAAAAAAAGTTCATACATTTCCTTTGTCAATAAGCAGAATGCCTCTGTGCTACTTAACACCCTCTTGCTTTCAAAATTGCCCTTTAAAATTTCAACATGGCCAAGCTGCGACACCTCCTGCCTCCCAATTCTCCACACACCTTGCATCTGTTCAACTGCTTCTGCTAGTTAGGGTTAATTCAGGGCTTGCCAGGCCAGCTCTGCAGGTTTGAACCAGAGCCTGTCGGCATTTAGGTATCATGGTTTGTGCAGATAGCTATCCAGGGGATCACATGCACAGTGTTCACCTCCATGTGGCTCTGACCACAGGGAGAGCAGGAGCTTTGCTGGAGTTGTATGCAAGTGGGAATCAGCTCCGGGGAGTGTGAGGAACAAGAAAAAAATAACACATTTTTCTCTGTGAATCACTAGTATGTTTCTGGAATGCTAATATGTCTCCTTGTCTCTGAAGTCACTCATAGAAGTTTAAGATGGCCATGCAATGTCTGGTCAGCCAGCACAAGTCAGCAGTCTGTCTCCTTTTTTGGGCACATCTCACCTAGTACGTACTAGTCCACTTCTCTATCCCTTCATCTGAAGCTCAGAGTTACAGGCCTATCATCTGCGTCTGCTTTGTTTCTTGCTTTTTAAAAAATTTTTTAATCTTTGTTTATTTTAATCTCTGCATAGCCTTTCTGCCTATCTCATCATCTTGGCATCCCTCTGTTATTGTTGTTGTTAAGTGCTGTCAAGTCAGTTCCTTCCCATAGTGATCTTGTATAGGGTTTCTAGGAGCAACTGGTGAATTTGAACCGCTGACCTAGCCATTCAAACTAATTTTGCTGTCCACCACATTAACCCACAGCACCACACTAGGATTTTTCTAGAGAGAAGCTTTAATCACATGTGTTGTGTATCTGGAGGCCCTCTTATATAAACATCTTGTTAGAGATTTTTTTCCATTCCCATGTTTTAATGTATCTCTTACTCATGTTTCATTTCAACCCCTGTTTACTTTGTTTTTTTCCAATGTCTTCCTGGGTCTGCACTCTTTCGCCTTTGGCCTCCTTTGACAGTGCTTAATAATAATAACAACAGAGTCCTGGTATGGTTCTGTAGGATAAACACTCAACCTCAAGGTCAGTTGGAACTCCAAGTTTGGCAGTTCAAACTCACTAGAGTCTCCTCAGAAACCCCATATGGGGTCATTATGAATCAGAACCGACTCTACAACACTTAACAACAACAACAATAACTAAATACTCATATTGGTTTTTAATCAGTGGATATGACCAAAACCACCTCAAAACTTCTCCCTATTTTCTTCATCTGATATTGAGGGCCTGGGAAGAGCTAAAATTGGAGTGGAATAGGTGCCTTCAGACGACCTGGGGGAATTAATGAGGAATCAAATGCATTACCAGTTTCTATGGTTTTCATTTATAGGCTGGGGAGTGGGTTGCAGAGGGGGGAACCTAGAGATATTAGCAGCATAAAATCTCAAGTTACTTTAGTCTCAATTAAATGATTTCCAGCTTCAACATTTTCTTTAATGGCCCCAATGTTTTATGACAGCTCTCCTGATACTGACTTCAAATGTAAATTCTGTCAATTGGTATTGCCAAATGCAGCAAAGCCAGACAGTCATTCACTTTTGTTTGAAGGTGGTGAGTCTTCTTGTTTTTCAAGACACATTTTTGTTTCAAAGTTTGAAAAATTCAAGGCAACAGGCCTAACAATTTTCTTAGAAGCAAAACCAAAGGAGTGGGGGAAAGTGATTGCTTAAGTCAATTTTATCTAGTAATAACCATGTCACTAAAAAGTTTTCTTAAACTTATAATCAGCATTCATAATCGCCTTCAAATGTGTGGGAGGAGGACAATTCATTCAAACAAAAGAGACAGAAAAATTCTTTGCTTTAGAAAATGTCTCTTATTCAAAACACATAGCTTGATTTGCTTACTCGCCTACATATATTTTTTGCTTTTTTAAATCTTAATATCAGGATAACATAATAGTCCTCAGATGAATCTACTTCTCACAAAACATCTTTATCATTACATATGCCAATGCTGGACCATAGTGTAGCTGTGTAATATTGGAATCTCAAGGTTAAGTAGGTGGTTAGTCATTGAGTTCTAAAAATAGCAATGGTACTTTTTGAAATTCATCATGCATTTCATGTAGCTGCTGTGATTTTCAACAAATTTGGAAGGTTTTCTAGATTGGTATTCTATTCACTGACCCTAAGTGACCTAAGACCTAGAGGTGATCTGTGAGATGGTAGAATTTTTGTTTAAGCTATGCAACTTCCTCTAACCAAGATGATAGTTTTTCCATAAGACCTATTAACATTGCATAGCTTACAAACTTTGGGGTTAATAAGGATGCTTCAGCCTTATCTAGTTTTACCCAGCCCCTATTTTCATTTACCAAAGAAGACAACCTATACATGCCTATTAAATCATCATTTGAGAGCTTACATTTCATAAAATATACTAAATCCCTAAAAAATGTGTGAGAAGTCTTATGAAACAAGTTTCTTCCCAGAAGCATTTTCTTCTGCTCAAATTTAGAATTTTCTATAACACTTATCATCCTCTGTCTCCCTTCACCCTCTTCACTCGCCACCACATACAAACGCAATCTAAACTAATTAAGGAATTATTTTCCATCCTGCTCCTTTGAGAGGACTGAATGCTTTGGTGTGACAGAAACACTACTCAAATGTGATACATGACAACCCTTTTTAAAAGGTTTTTAAGTTGCTGAAATGTAGGGTTTTTTTTGTTTTTTTTTTAAGATAACGAACACATTCAAAAGAATCTGAGGTGATGAGCTGGAAACAGAAATTAAACAAACAGCATAATTAAAACCATACTTCTGGCTTTGTAAGTTATTACAGAGCTGGAAAGACCTTAGAGATCATTTAGAGTTTGAGACTGACCTATACCTCTATTTTGTAGAATATGGATGCTGATGTCTGAGAAGTTGAAAATCTTTTCATTGTAATCTGGTACAGAACACCAAACCTCTGGGCGAGTCTTTCGTGGACGTAGTTCTGCAGTGGATGGTGAATTATTTATTCTTTACTGTATCCATGTACTGCCTAATGTTGGATATACCATGATCATAGGATCATGAGACCCAAATGCAATGTGTGCAAGCTCTCAACCTCATGGACAAATAGGTCATTTTGAAGGTGTGATGATCCTTTACATACCTGTTGTTGTTATGTGCCATTGAGCTAGCTAATGCAGTAGAACTGCCCCATAGGGTTTTCTAGGCTGGAAACTTCATGGGAGCAAACCACTAGACCTTTCTCCTGCAAAGCTATTGGGTGGTTTGTACCAACAATCTTTTGTTTAGCTGCTGTTGTTGTTCAGTGCCTTTGAGACAGTTCTGACTCTTAGTGACTCTATATACTACAGAATGAAACACTGCCTGGTCCTGTGCCATCCTCATAATTGTTATATTTGAGCCCACTGCAAAGTGTCAATCCATCTTGTTGAGACTTTTCCTCTTTTTGCCTACCCTAAACTTTACCAAACATGATATCCTTCTCTAAGGACTGATCCCTCCTTATATGTCTGAAGAAGAGATACAAGTCTCTCTATGTTGGCTTCTAAAGAGCATTCTGGTTGTACTTCTTCCAACACAAATTTGTTTGTTCTTGTGGTAGCCCATTATTCTTCCCCAACATCATAATTAAAATGCATCAATATTTCTATGCTCCTCCTTATTCATTGTTCAACTTTCACATGCATATGAGGCTATTGAAAACATCATGACTTGGGTCAGGTACACCTTAGTCCTCAAACTGACATCTTTGCTCTTTTTTTAAAAAGATTTTTACTGTGAATTGAGTGATGGTTTACAGATAAGATCACCAGCTTTACATTCAAGAAATCATACACTTTGTTTCATCTCAATGATTACAATCTCCTCCCTGCAACAACAATAATCTATTTTCTCCTTGTAGTTCTGCAATTGCATCTTATATTTCACAAATGAACAGAACAAAAACATTTGATGCACACATACAAAACAAAACAAATATATTCATTTAAGCGTCCAAAGGGCACATTCTGCAAGCCAGTCTTACTCAACCTTACTCAGTCCATGGGCCTAGAGCCCAAAGTTGCTCTGTCTCTCCATGCCACTGTCTCTTCTTCAGTCTTTGCTGTCATTGCTTTTCTAGGCAGGGATCTCATGCTATACTCATACTCTTCCTTATTGATACAATTGTCTGTTCCTGAAATGAAAGATTAACTACTCTACACTTTCAGTTACACATCTTCTACAACTGCAGTTGTGACAATCACAATTAATCCTGCTAACAATTACAATTGAGTCATGAAATCCTATTACCATCATACCCCATACCCTTTCACTAGATTCATCTGGAAAAAGGAAAACTATTAAGGATGCTACCTTACCCCCTCATTCTGAAACTAAGCACAACCATGAATGTTTATAAGCCAGCCACCTCATGCCTTTTTGATAGCTAATGCTTAAATTGTTTGTCCCTATCAAGCCAGAACACTGAGGAAACAAGCTTGTTCCTTGAGCTGAAGAATCTTCCATTCTGGTTGGAATTATGAACTGCATTCATAAGCAAAAGTTCAGTTCATCAAATTGTAGTAATTTATACTTGCTCATGGTACCAAACATCTTTATCTTCATATGGCTAGTTTCTGGTCAGCTCTGCCCTAGACATCCAAGCTAGGTCAAATGGGTACCAGCTGCAAGTTTTGCAGCTCATGCATAGCTCCCTGTATTCAGACCAGCTGTCTGTTTCATTCAGCCCTAGTGTCAAGGGGCTAGGTCAGTGCCCATGGACTCAGGAGTTCATACATCTCCCTAAACCTCAGACCAGTCAGACTTTCCTCTTTTCTGTCATCTGAAGGGAATTAATGTCAATAGAACATGTCCAAACTCAGTCCATGTCTTCATTGCTGCATTTCCCCCCCACTCACTCACAAATAGACCCAGATGGACACCAGATAGCATACTGGACTGCTCGCAGGTTCCCTGTAACTTTCAGTCCTAGATGAGGGTCTTTACTGATGGGCTGACTTTTCTTGCCTTGGTGCCTCCAAAGCAAACAGCTTTCTTGAAAATCAAATAGTCAAACAGTCCATTTTTTTCTGCAGGTGTTTCTTTAAATAAGAATCTTCTGTTCTCCCAGCAGTTCTGCATGTCTTTTCAAATAGGAATATCTCAATTTAGAAGGTTATGGGTAGAGATCAGGATTCCACCTAAGTCCTCATACTCTACAAAGGTTTAACAAGAAGCCTACTTCACTGAGTAAATGCTAACTCCCCTTTTAGCAAAACCAATCAGTTTTAAGCTGAAGGCAGACTTGTAAGCTTTCTGTAATCATTATTCCCAATATTCATTTCTATCCTACGTAAAGGTTTCTTGCTGTCTGTATACCTCCATTCTGGTGACTAGAGGGAGTATCTGAGCAAGTAGACACCCACCCAACCTCACCCCCTGCAGAGGGTTCTACACATGAGCACAGATCTGCTCAGCAGAATTTAAAGGGAAAGTTTCCACTAAAAGCCAAATGGCAGCAGTTCGAAACTACCAGCTGTTCCGCTGGAGAAAGATGAGGCCTTTTGCTCCCATAAAGATTTATAGCCTCAGGAACCCTGTACAGGGTCACTATGAGTCGGAACCAACTCCACGGCACATAACATCAACAACAATGCAAGCAGAAAAAAAGATTAAAAAACTCTGAAGAAGGTCTAAGATCCATGTTGGATAACATGAAGAGGAGTAATTTAAGAATTATTGGCATTCCAGAACAGGAAGAATCACACAAGTCCACAGAGGTGATAGTTGAAGAGCTTCTGAAAGAAAATTTCCCTAACATCCTGAAAAGCAACAAGATAAGCATTCAAGGAACTCAATGAACCCCAGGAAGGTTAGACCCTAAAAGAAAATAACTAAGACATATAATAATCAAGCTCTCCAAAATCAAAGATAAGGACAGAATCCTGAAAGCAACTAAGGAAAAGAGAATTGTTACATGCAAAGGCAGGCATATCAGATTAAGCTCTGATGTCTCAGCAGAAACCAATGGGGAGGCAAGAAGGCAACGCGGAGACATATAAAACCCTGAAAGAAAAAAAACTGCTAAGCAAGAATCCTCTACCCAACAAAGCTGTCAATCAAATATGATGGTGTAATCAAAACATTCCAGGATAAATGGAAACTAAGAGATTTTGCCAAAGCCAACCTTGCATTACAAAACATCCTAAAGGGAGTTGTTGGACTGAGAACCAACAAGAACAACAACAACCAGAGATAGGCATCGTCTAAAGAGGGGAAATAATACTAAGATGTTTGACTGTCTTATGAATATTGGTTTCCCATGCCTACTATTGTAAAATACACACTTGAAGGGGATAGAAAGGAATGTTGGAAAACATGATAACAGAAAGCTTGTAAGCCTATCTCCAGCCTATAACTGATTGGAATACATAAAAGGGGTTCTACAACTTGCCCAGTGAAATAGGCCTCTTGTGGAGCCTTTGCAGTGCAAAGGACCTTAGGTGGAATCCTAAGCCCCATCCAGAATCTTCTGAGGACAAGTAGACGAGCCTGGAACAGCTAGAGCGACAGAAGATCCATCTTCAAAGAAAGATCATCAGGAAAAAAAGCAAAAAACAAAAATGGCAGTATGATTGGCTACTACAAGAATAAGCAAGTTATTTGCCATGAAGCCATCAAGGCAAGTAATCAAGTTCCTTAGGGAAAAACCCCTCTAAGACTGAAACTCAAAGGGAACACATGAGTAGGCATGTAAGCTTGCTGGCAACCACTTGTGGTCTACTGGTGAGTGGAAGGGGAGAAAGGCTGAGTTCAACCATGTTCCATAGGCTCCCATTGACCTGAAGATGAAAGGGAGTGCTGGTTGGTCCAAAGTGTGATGGGACCTGGAGACACCTGATCACATGGACAAGGACATAGCCACAGAGGACTAAGCTGAGAGAAAAGCAGCCAGCTGATATGAAGGAAAGTGAGACACACAAGAACACCCAAACTTGCGGATAGTACCCATTTGACCTAGCTTTGATGGTTTGATAATCAGAACTCGACTAGAGGAAAATTAAAAAACAATTTTTGATTAAGAAAATAAGTATATATTGCTGCAATTTGATGAATTTGACCTATACTCATGCAGGTAGATCAAAATACCAATAGAGAGGGAAGGAGTCTTCACATCATGTATCAATTCTCTCCTTTCTGTATACAGGGTAGATAGGGATGGGCAACTTAGACATTGGCTACCTAAAATGAGGGGCAATAAAGGTACGGAGTGACTGACTTACAAGGTTTCAAGAGGGAGTTTAGTTTAAGAGTGTGGGGGGGAAGATAGAATCACCACTGAATAGTTTTCATCTTGTCTAGATGGGTCTGGTGAAAAGAGATGGGGATAGGACTATTATGATTCAATAGTAAGTAATTGATGTCATAAGTTATTGTGACTCTCATAATTGTAAAGTTAGAAGTTTTGTAACAAAAATGGGGGAGCAGTTAATATTACAGTCGAGAAACAGTGGACCCTAGGACCATCCAGGGAAAAGAGCACAAGTGGAATGCAGGACCTCATCCAGAGAATAGCGACACCAGAGGTGGAGGCAGAGATGAGTTCATGGAGAGAGAGAGCAGCTGTGGACTCTAGATTCATGGAAAGAGAGGGAATGATAGCTGGTGGCCAGGAGGCAGACTTGCAGAATGTGTCCTTTGGTGGTATAAATTATTATATATAGGTGAGTGTTGTTTTGTTTTTGTTTTTTAAAAAAGAGCTAAAATGAATATAGAGAAACACTGTTAACTGTTGGTACATGGAGGGGATTATAATCATTGTAATGAAACTAAGTATATGATTTATTGAAAAACTGTAAACGTTCACTCAACTTGCAATAGAAACTTAAACGTTCACTCAACTTGCAATAGAAACTTAAAAAAATTAATAAGTAAATAAAGGTAGTACAGAAAAGGAGCTCTGGTAACATGTTGTTGTTGTTATGTGCCGTGGAGTCGA
>NW_006408520.1:48012795-48017318 GCF_000296735.1 Chrysochloris asiatica | reverse complement strand
ATGCTTTTTTGTTGTTGCTTTTGTTGTTGTGAAGTGTCATTGAGTCAGTTCTGACCCAGTGATCCTGTATAATCTAGTGATCTTGAATTGCCAAACTTTAAGTTCAAATGGCTTTGCAGTGTGGCCCATTAACCCACAGCACCACACCGTTGGTCTTGCATAATTCTATCATGAAATTTCCAGCATCATTTCTATTACCAAGGCCATATTTTCCAGCTAGTGATTCTTCCTCATTCTTCCAACTTTTGTATTCCAATCACCAATAATTATCAATGCATCTTGAGTGTGTTTTTGATCAATTTCAGACTGAAGAAGTTGGCAGAATTCTTAATTTCATCTTCTCTCACTTCAGTGGTTGGTGCATAAATTTGAATAACAGTGGTATTAACTGGTCTTCCTTGTAGGCATATGGATATTTCCCAATCACAAAAAAACATTATATTTCAAGATAGATTTTGGAATGTTCTTTTTCTTGATGAAAGCAACACCATTCCTCTTCACTTTGTCCTTCCTGCCATAGTGAACCATATGATTGTCTGATTCAAAATGGCCAATACCAGTCTATTTCAGCCCACTAAAGCCTAGGATATCAATCTGTTTGTATTCTTTTTCATTTTTGAGAACTTCCATTTTTCCAAGATCAATCCTTTGTGCATTCCATGTTTCAATTATTAATGGATACTCACAGCTGTCTATCCTCATGGTTAGTTGTGCTCCATGAGGAAAGAAATCCTCAGTGCTTTACTCCATTCATATCATGATGCTCAACCCAACTTTGTGGAAACACTTCTTCCTCAGTTGTAATTTGAGTGTCTTCCAACCTGAAGGACTCATCTTCAGGCACTATATCTGTCATATTCATAATGTTTTTATTTTCTGGTACTATATCTGACAATTTCCTGCTGCTGATCAGAGATTTTCAGTGATTTATCATTCAAAAGTAGTGTGCCTCTTCTTCCTAGACTGTCTTAGTCTGTAAGCTCCGCTGAAATCTGTCTACTATGAGTGATGCTGCTGGTATTTAAAAGACGAGTGGCATATCTTCCAGCATTAGCGCAACATGCAAGTCACCACAGTAGGACAAAATGAAAGATGAGTGGAGTTTAGTAGCCTAGAACTTAATCGTTGCCCCACCAGGGCTGTCCTTGTGTACTGAAATGATTTAATAAATCATAAATTAATTCTGACACAAGAATGTCAAATCATGGAATCCAGTCTTGAATTCTTGCTCCCTGACTCTCCATATTTCTTCTGCCAGAATTTTCCCCACCTGGATGCCTAACATCCATATACATGCAAGAAGACTAGATACATAACTAACCTTAACCAGGTCTAGGCAACAAAATATTTGTTTGAACTCAAAGGAAAACATTTGCTTTTGTGTAATAGGGTGATGAGAAGAGAGGAGAGCATGCCGCTAGAGCAATCCAGAGGGAGAAGTTATTTTATAAGGTTGAAACTGGGCTCAATGGCTCAATTTCTTGCACCAGAGAGAGCTGCCGTAACACAGTTATAGCAGGTAAGAAATTTGCTGGAGTTTTACAGATTTCACTGGTCCACTGAGCCCACAAGGAAAGAGAAAAAGGGAGGGGGAAGGAAGAAAAGGGAGAGGAGAAGAAAAGGAAATGTATGTGTGAGAAAAAAAGAATTTTTGTGATTTCTAAATTCAGTCAGTCCAAAAGAGACCTCAATCATTGTTGTCCCCTGTTAAGTAAGCATGAGCTGGAGCACTCAACCAGTGCTTCCCCGATTCACGCTATGGACCTGCCTTGCTTGTGAAAGTTTGACAGTTCTTTTATGGCACACTATGGGTCCTGAAGTGGCACTGTGGGTTAATGCGCCAGACTGCAAAGCCATTTCATCTGCAAGGTAGGCAGTTCAAGCCCACCAGATGCTCCTCTGAAACCCTATACAGGGTCACTGTGGGTTGGAACCAACTCTACAGCACATATTATTATAACACTACAGCACATATTATTATAACAGTTATTATTATAACACTTCTAGATAAATTGTTTCTCTTTACAGTGAAATCCAAGTCATGGCAGTGGATTTACAGTGATATTCCCCAGTGATCGTTTTTGAAAGGTCTTTAAAACCAGGTAAATCCTGAATTTGTTTACCTGGTGAATCTCAGGAATGTCCTCACTCAGGAATCATGCTGCTGTGGTCTGAGTAATTGTGTAACTCCTTCTGATCAGCAGAGGAAGTGTATGCCCTGGTCTTTCACACTCCTGGCATCACAATCATCCTGAGTGTTATTCTTTTCTACCAGTATGAGGATTCTAGCATTGCTGATGTGATGATTCTATACCAAAAAGAAAAATTTCTGATTTGGAGAAAAAAATCCAAAATAGAGACAGCCTTTTCCCTCAATGCTAATTAATGGAAGACTTAAAAAATATGGAAGCAGGACTTATAAATGGAAACTCCCTTGTCTTTGGAATAGACATGTGGGTTTGAATTCCACCTTTTATTCATTAACTCTCTATTGCTGGTATACTATGCTTCAGCAGTTCTATCACTCTGCAGTCTTATGACCTGGGCATGCTAGTTAATGCTTCCACACTTCTTTAGGTCAGGCCTATATGATCAATGCCAAACTCACTGCTGTGTACAACAGCCTTGTCTCAAAACCCAAACACTGTCTTTCCTGAGAAGATCTGAGTGTGTTTTTGCCAGTGTCCCTTGTCTAAGAACCAAATATAAGTAAAGGTCAGCCCTCTAGGGCAATTGCTACTATTGAATCACCCTTCTAACTCCTTCAGTACACACAGATTGATGGTGAACCAAGATGGAAACAAGAGTGAAGATGACTTTTTAGCTACTAACTATCTCAAATCCTAAATCAATATTTCCTCTTTAAAAATTAGTCAGAAAATGCAACTGGAGTGGAGAAATTGGGTGAGAACCAATGTATACATGTCTTTTCTCAGTAGTCATGGAAACCAGCCTCTCCAGTACCAGGTATCTTACTACATGTTGCTGTTGTTGTTGTAGTTAAGTACTGTCAAGTCAGTTTTGACTCATAGTGATCCTCTATAGAGTTTCTGAGGAGTGGCTGGTGAGTTTGAACTGCCGACCTTGTGGTTCAAACCGATGTAACCAAACAGTGTTTATACTACAGTGCCACACCAGACTCTATGGGACCATTGTCAAATCACTTAATGTAACTGAATATGTGAAGCTCTTATTGATATTATCATCATCATCATCATAACTGTCATTATAATTCTCATCCTGACCTCATAATCAGAAAGACTGTGGTTTTCAGACTGAACTTTCTGGCTTTCCAAAACATCCTCTCTGCGTAGTCAGACTGCCCGGGTCATTGTTCACCGATGGCCCTCTCAGAGATGGAAAGACTGAGAAAAGTCTACCCATGTGAATGCCTCCCTGAGCCAGTGCAGAAGTTTTGAATGAACAGGAATTGTAGCAACTTTATACAATCAATACATTTTGACTCTGTTAATTGTTGTAAGTCCAGAGCTTTTCAGTCTCCATTTTAGCAAATGGTAGCAATCATGGTGCATGACAAATACAGCCACAGAAGCCTCCACCTAAAGAGCAGCCCAAAGGATTCAACCCCTTGGCTCTAGTGTTGGGGGATGTCTCCATTTTCATGTTTGGGGATAAACTTGATGATAAAGTTTTAGCCTACTCCTGTTCTGTGAATCCTTCTCAGGAGGCTAAATAAAAATTCAACCCTTGGGCCAGGTGCATCCTTAAACAATGCTGTAGCAAAATGCCAAGGGGAGGAGCATTTTCCATCTCCATCTTATGTTGATGGTACAGAAATCTTTATCTCCTGAAGGATTACATAGAGGGCAGTGATGCAATCAGAAAGGTGCCTTGAGCTCCTTCACCTGGCCAATTTTCAATCTGATGAATGTAAGCATTCACTTAATTTCAGTGAATTCTTGCTTGATTTATGACACCAAAGGATGCTCACTGATAGAAAGGAAGGAAGGAAGTACATGAAGAACTGAGTCAGAGTTGAGTGAGTGGATGGACCCAATGAATGAATCCAGTGTAGCAGGACTACAGATTGTACTGCATTGGAGTGTGTTTATCTTGGACCATTAAGCTATAATAAAAGTGTATATAGTGCAACCATTCTTATAACTTAAAGGTCTTCACATCTAAGTATAATTTTGGCACATTCGTAGTAGTTAGTAGTAGTTAGGAGCCATCGAGTGGGAACCGACTCAAAACGACCCTATGCACAACAGAACAAAACACTGCCAAGTCCTGGGCCAACCTCACAATCGTTAGGCCTGAGCCCATCACTGCAATCACTATGCCAATCCATCTCATTGGTCTTCTTTTTCTCCTACACGCCACTTTGCCAAACATGATACCCTTCTCCAGTGACTGATCCCTCCTGATAATATGTCTGAAGTATGAGCGATGAAGTTTGGCCATTCTGGCTTCCAAGGAGCACTCTGGCTGTACTTCTTCTAATATACATTTGTTTGTTCTTTTGAAAGTCCATGCTACTTTTAATGTTCTCCTCAAACACC
>NW_006408520.1:48006707-48010385 GCF_000296735.1 Chrysochloris asiatica | reverse complement strand
CTCAAGGTCGGTTTGAACCACAAGGTTGGTGGTTCAAACTTATCAGTCAGTCTTTGTAAGCCCTATACAGGGTCGCTATGAGTCAGACGGCACTTAACAACAACAACAACAGCAGCCCATAGTGGCACCCACATGTATGCTGGATAGAAGGTGACACGTACTCTGGCAACCTTGCTGTCTCTTAAACATCCCAAATAGTCCCTTTGAGCTATAGGATAAGGTTCTATAGCACAAAGCTGGTTTGAACCACAAGGTTACCAGCCTTTCCTATACAGGGTCACTGTTAGTTGGAACCAACTTGACGGAACTTAACAACAATAGGACCTTTGCATTGGTTGCTCCCTCTGCCAGGAACATTTTCCCACAAATATCTCTGTCTAAACTCCTTTCCCTCCTTCAAGACCTGATTCAAATATCACTTTTAAAAAATACTCTTCTACTCGCTACTTCCTCAGTACTCTCTTTTACCTTTTTCCACTTTATTCTCTTCCATAGGGCTTATCATCTTCAAAGAGAATTTTTTTATTGTGCTTAATTTTATAGTCTTTCTTCCTTCACTCACCACAATTAGATTTCATGAAGGCAAGATTTTATCTGTTCTTTGATGGAGCCCAAGAATCTAGCATACTGTTTACCACACTGGAAACATTCAAACAGTTTTTATTGACTAGATGTAAAAATGAGTATATGTTATCAAATATTTCCTAACTTTTACTCTAATCATACTACCAACTTGTTGTTACTGTGGGCTGCTGTCAACTCAGCCCCTAAACTCATGGCAACCCCATGTACAATGGAGTGAAATGCTGCTCTGACTTGCACCATTACCATGATAGCTAACACCAAGTCTCATTACCACTGCCAGTGAGTTGATTCTGTCTCAAAGCCACTCTACATTGCATTTCCAAAACTGTAAATTTTTATAGGAGCAGACTGCACTTTCTCCCATGGAGCAGCTAGTGAGTTTGAACCATCCACCTTGAGGTCAGCAACCCAATGCCTGGTCCATAGTACCACCAAGGCTCCTTAACAGTAAATGTTGGTGTTATATGCTGTTGAGTTGATTCTGATTTATAGTTACCCTGTATAGGGTTTTCAGGGAGCAACTAAAGGGTTTGAACTGCCGACTTTGAGGCTAGCAGTCCAGTGCTTATGCTCCAGCGCCATACCAGGATGCCTAATACCAAGTGGTGGTGATGGTGGTGAGCCGTGGAGTTTGTTCCGACTCAGGGATTCTGAGGCTGTAAATCTTTGGAAGAGCAGAGAGTCTCATCTTTTTCCCACAGAGCAACTGATTGATTCAAACTGCTGACCTGTGGTTAGCAGCCCAATGTGTAATCCACTATGCTCCCAGGGATCCTTTAGTCATGTAAAAATATTATACAAGAATATTTAATGACTTAGAAAGCTATATATAATCGAGTGCTTACTAGAAAAGTAAGTACAATATGTTCCAATTTTTATATAAGCACTATATATATTATATTTATATGAAGAAGCCTGTTGTTGTTAAGTGCCATCGAGTCAGTTCCAACTCATAGTGATCCTGTATAGGATTTCTGGGGAGGAGCTGGTAGGTTTGAATCATCGATCTTGTGGCTAGCAGTCTAGTACTTGTCCTACAATGCGAGACCAGGACTGAAAAGCCTGGAAGGGAATGTTTATTTAATAACAAATGTTTATTAAATACCTACCTGCAATGTATCAGACACTGTGCCAATTCTCATTGTCGGCTGAGATTATAAATTATGGTTAGATTTTCTTGTTGCTTTTTCTTATTTCTGTATTTCTGTACTAATTATGGAGTCATGGTGTGGCATGTGGGTTAACGCACTGGACTGCAAATCTGTTTGAACTGCCAAGATTGGAGGTTCAAGTTCACCAGCTGCTCCTTAGAAATATATACAAGGTCACTGTAGGTCAGAATCGACTCAACAGCATTTAACAATAACAGCACACTAATTATGCATTAATATTATAATAAAAGAGTTAATTGTGTGTTTTTATTTGCTTATGTTTACAAAATTTTTATTGTGATTTTGAAGGAAATTTACATAGAAACTAGGCTGTCATTTGATAATTTCTATAAATATTATTCAAGCCCTCTACTAGGAGTCCTGGTGTGGTGCTATGGGTTAATGCACCAGACAGCAAAGCCATTTGAACTGCAAGGTCGGCGGTTCAAGCTCACCAGCTGCTCCTTGGAAACCCTATACAGGGTTGCTATGAGTCGGAATCGACTCCACGGCATTTGATAACAGCAACTAGGTCCTAGGACTCCTGGTGTGGTGCTGTAGGATCAACACTAGAGCACTAATCACAATGTCAGTGGTTCAAACCCACCAACTGCTTCTTGGAAACTGTATACAGGGTCACTATAAATTGGAACCAACTTAATAGCACACAATAACATGCATATTATTCAGTGCCTCTGGTTACACTTACACAATGTGTGATCATTCTCATTTTTATCCCGGTTGTTCTGTTTCTACTTATCTAGCTTCCCTCTTACCTTCTCATCCTTAATGTAGGGTAAATGTTGACTGTGAGGTCTCATTTAGATAATTGTTTACAGAAGCACAGTATTCATGTTGTTATGTGCAGTCAAGTCGGTTCTGATTCATAGTGACCCTGAATAATGTTTCCTTCAAGCAGCTGGTGAGTTTGAAACTGCCAACATTGTGGCTCAAACTGACCTTGTGGTCCAGCACATTATCCTGCAGTGCCACACCAGGACTCTCAGATGATGTTATTTATTTTATGAGCCAGGTTGTCTTCTGAATGATGGTGACCTCCAAAAGTGGTTCTTGTTACAAGTTTAAAGGGTTCCCATCGGCATTAATCTCAGGGGTTTATTTAGTCTGTATTTGCCTAGTCAGTGCAGCCTTTTTGCATAAATTTGAGTTTTGTTTTACATTCCCTCCACTTCTCCCAATTCTCTATTCTACCTGGGACCATCTATGGTGTCCCTGGTCAGAATGGTCAGTAGCCATAGCCAGAAACCCTCGAGTTCTTCTTCAGGCAATACTTCGGTGCTTTTTAGTTGTTTGCTTCTAGGTACACATTCTTAGGATGCACAGATGGCCTTATGTGAATACTGCAGTTATATTGTCATTGTTGTTAATGCAACAAAATGCTGCCAAGTCCTGTGCCAATCCCAGCATCAGTCATAGATCATGTCATTGTAATTCATAGGGTTTTCATTGGCCAGTTTTTTTGGAATTATATTGCCAGGGCTTCCCTTCCTATTCTGAGTCTAGAAGCTCTGCTGAAGCCTGTTCAGCAACATAGCAACACTCAAGCCTCCACTGGCAGATGGATGGTGACTGAGCATGAGGTGATTTTGTTGGGAATTGAATCTGGTGTTCTGCATGGATGGTGAGACTTCCACCACGGAACCATCAGTGCCTCTGCAGTTATGCTGTTGTTGTTGAATGCTGTCAAGTCAGTTCCAACTCACAGACACCCTGTATAGAGTTTCCAAGGAGCGACTACTAGTTTTGAACCACCAACTTTTAAGTTAGTACGCCAGTGCTTATCCTACTGCGCCACACAGGAACTTCACAGTTATGCTACTACAGAATTAATGAAAGTGGTATTCTCTGTTAAAATCTACTAAATAGAAGCTATCCCAAATTTCATTTCCTGTTAAAGCAAATGTAGGGACAGCTATGTTAT
>NW_006408520.1:48001371-48006607 GCF_000296735.1 Chrysochloris asiatica | reverse complement strand
AACCCACAGCACCACACCAGGACTCCCAAAAATTAATAAGGATGACAACAAATATTTTAGATTGATAGACAAGATGAAAATAAAATGCAAGTTTCAAGTGGGAGATTTGGTAACCTCTTTGCATACCAACCTTCTACATTCTGAGTCCACTCAATTTATCATACCTTGATGGCTTGTTATTATGATGCTGGAAGTTTTCTCATCACTATTTCAAATACCAGCAGGGTCACCTATGATAGACAGGTTTCAGTGGAATTCTAGATAAATATAGACTAGGAAGAAACGCCTGGTCATCTACTTCTGAAAATTAGCCTATGAAAACTTTATGATTCACAACAAAACTTTGTCTTTCTCTTGCACTGAATATTTCATCAGGAAGGATTAATTGCTGGGGGAATACATCATGTCTGGTAAAATAGAGGGCCAACAAGAGCATGGGAGACTATCAGTGAGATGAATTAGCCCAACAGTCAGATGATTAGCTCAATATAACCAGAGCTGATGATCCAGGGGTGGGTATTTCTCTATAGGGCAGTCTAAGCATAAAAAGACCTAATATTTATGCGGCCCGGCTCAGAATATTCAGGTTAATAGAAATTCCTCTACAAAATATTTTTGACAGGACAGAGAAACTAAAGAGTCCTTATACCACAGTGGTTAAAGCTCTTGGCTTCTAACCAAAAGGTTGAACATTGAAATTCTCTAGTTGCTCAGTGGGAGGAGGATATAACACAGTCTGCTTCCATAAAGATTTATAACCCAGGAAACACTACAGGGAGTTCTGCTCTATCCTACAGGGGCTTTATGAATTAAAATCGACTCGAGGACAGTGGGTTTTGCTTTTTAGTTGGGAAACTGAGAACATACTGTAAGCAATGTAGAGCTCTGAGAACAGTGGCACAGGTATAGAATGACCCTAGTGGATCACACACACACTGAGGTGACAAAGGGCAGAAATATGAGTATTAAGGTAAGGTGATGATGGAGAGAGGAGACTGGAGCAATTAAAAACAGTAAGAAATGCTGTCCAGGTAGAAAGAGAAGGCCCACCAAGTTGCCCCTGCTTCCCTGCTGTGCCTGGCAGGCACATCCTTTCAATCAATTTCTCTCTTCTTGAAACTAACACTCAGGAGCTCTGTATTTAAAATACCACCTCTGGTTACTCCAGGGATAGGTTGGCATTTGCCAGACTGTGCACAGTGGGGGTCTTTGGAGGCGCATCTCTTTCAGGTCTCCAGCTAGAAGAAGGTGCCTAGTCTATTACACGATAGGATTTTATTTTCTGTCCTTCACGGGGAGAAATTGCTTTCACTTGCACACTCTTGACATTAAATATATGGTACATGCTTCCAGGTCAGTTGGTGGAAAGTAGTGGCCTTTACCCCAGAAACTGATTGTTTGATCACAGACTTATTAGAGCTGGAAAATATCACATTCAAAAGGATTCTTTTCAGCAATCTCAACAATGACCTCATTTTTCTTCCTGTGGGACACATTTTAAAGAGCCAGATGGTATATGTGCTGTATCAGAATTTTCTACATTCTCTCCCCACACCCTAGGATTGGATTCAGGCATGTTCCTTTCATCCAAAGAAAACATTTATACACATTTGTTTAATACTCCTGAATATCTCACTTAGTTCCCCAGCAATGAGGTGATGGAAGTAGTCCAGATATTATTATTTCTCAAAAATTTAAATTTAGGGAACTAAGGTATAGAGAGATGTAATGACTTACAGACGGTCACCCAGTGTTGACATGTAGAAGAGCAGAGACTTGAACCTGGGTCTTCAGATGCACATCTACTACAGCAGAGGACGTCTCTGATTTTATTTTCTACCCTTTTTTCCACTAAAATTTGAATCTAAGCAATGTGATTCAGGAGCCCTGGTGAGGTTGTGGGTTGTGCATTGTGCTGCAAACCCACCAGCCCTATGAGGGAATAAGATTTATAGTCTCAGAAACCTTATATAAAATAGCTATTCTATACTCGATGACAGTGGGCTTGTTTTTTTGTTTCTAAGCAATGTGATTAGTTTGAACAAATATCCTTTGTATCTGAATAAATAATCTTTATGGCACGTGATGGAGTCCTGGGGTGGCGTTGCAGGATGATGCACTGGAGCTCAAGGTCGGTTTGAACCACAAGGTTGGTGGTTAATGAAAGTGGTATTCTCTGTTAAAATCTACTAAATAGAAGCTATCCCAAATTTCATTTCCTGTTAAAGCAAATGTAGGGACAGCTATGTTATCATCAATCAACATTCCTTCAGTCACCAAAGAGATATTCCAGACAATCTGTAAACTCCTAGGATGAAAGCAAACATTTAAATACTGCCCACCCATCCCTGGTTTCTCAGAATTTTAACTGCTTGTTAGTAAAATGCTTTGAAAATTCTTGAGCATGAGAGAAATTGAGCATGTTAAATTCCAGCATAATTTACTGGTATTTACTAAATCAGTGCTAAGTTGAACATGACTTCTTTTGTACGAAGGGTACACTATCGTTTCTAAGAACAGTAAATTCGATGTGTAGGTTTGAAGAGCAAACTTTCCCTGGAATTTATTCCCTGGATGTTTCCCTATAACATGCTATTTGAAGATTCCTCTATCTCAATTTTTTAAAAACCTGCATCTGCAGATAATGCCCTAGCCTGTGAAATTCTTAGCATTGGAGGGGGACAGATGTTTCCTGATGCTGATGTTTTCACTGTCACTTTCTGCTTTGTTGTGTCAGTCAGATAATGAAATGCTTAATTAGCTCTTTGCCTTTGCTACAGGATCATTTTATAAAATGGTAAACTAAGAGCTTTGAGAATGAGACATTTCCATTTGTCACTCAGGTTTCTAAGTCCAGGTGTGTACCCTAGTCATCTTTGCTTAATTGAAATAATCACACAGAGTTGCTTCTGGCTATACATCAAATGCAAGCCTTCTACCTAGACACCAGTTGTTGGGGACAATCACCATACCAGCTCTCCTTCCTCAGCAGCTCAAAGTCCATTTGCTTTATCTGTAAATCACAACTGGAGAAAATCAACTTTATTTTCATTCTAGACTATTTTGAAGTATTGTCTTTCAGATGACATCTACAGCAAGGGTCTTTATCCATTTGTGACTCAATTGAGCAATGCAACAGAAGAGGCAATAACCCTTGTCCTGAGGGTCCTTCCTCTTCAAATGCATCTCCCTCAGCTTCTCTAATTTTAATGAGGAGAAGCTATTTTCTTGTCTCTGCTCCCTCCACCTTGTCACTTGTGGTTCAAGTCTTTATAGTTTGCTCATTATATTGGTGATGTGCTCACCCAGCTGCCTGTCCATGTTTTCTTTCCTAGTTAGCCTCTTTGGCCCCAGGAGTGAGCAAGGGTGTTTTCTGAACAGCAGATTATTACAACTGTTGTTAAACTGGGATTTCTAAGGTGAGCATTTTTTTGGCTGGCAGAGATTTTTGCTCAGGGAAAAGCTAGCAGGCAAATCAACTGACACATTGCCTGAGGTGACCAGTCAGAAAATAAGACCTCAGGATGTTGCTATAACTACCAATTTAGTCTTGAAGAGATGCTCTTCCTACAGCTAAGTATGTCATTTTGGTTGGGTTTGCCAGATTCACGGGAAACCACAGCTCCACACTGATCACCACTAGTAGCTCTTGGACGGTGGCTCTCACGGTGATCATAGGTTTACATTAATGTATCAGTACGCTCATTTAACGTGGTCAAGGTTGGAGAGGTCTGCTTTCAGTGGTATTTAACAGGAAACTCAAAATACTAAGGAGGCTGGCAGTAAGTGCCATGATTGATTTTCGTTGTGGAATTAATCAGTCAAATATTGCAGTTTCAGGTTTGCTGTCATAAATTATAACTCCAATCCAGCTGGAAGTCACCCAAACCCCACTGCTGGTGAGTCCATTTCAGCTCATAGTGATCCTACAGGAAGTTCAGAGTAGGACTTTCCCATAGGGTTTCCAAGACTACAATCTGTACAAGTCCTGAAATGGCACTGTAGGATAAGCACTGGACTGCTAACCACAAGGTTTATGATTCAAACCCACCAGTTGCTCCTCGGAAACCCTATACAACAGATTCGCTATGAGTCAGAATTGACTTGACCTTACTTAACACAACAATCTTTAAAAAAAAAAAAAAAAACAACAGACTGTATAATCTTTTTCCCATATAGTGGCTGGTGGGTTTGAACTTCTGACCTTGTGGTGTACAACCCAATGCTTAACCCACTGTGTTACCAGAGTACCTGGTAGATAGGAAGACACAGTGTTGGAGAAAAGTCCTAATCTGTATTTGACTACTTGTTTTATATAAGCTTTGTTAAGTGCTGCTGCTGTCAGTAGGGTGGTATGTGTGAGGAATGTGGGCAAATAGCATTCCATTTCAATTGCATTTAATTGCATGCAGATTTAAAATGTATCCACTTGCACTTAGCCGGAATAGTTGGGTTTAGTTTCTTAACTTTTGAGCCCCAGCTTCAGAGACTCTGATTGAGTAACTCTGAGTAGGCCTAGGGTTTTAACAAATATCAAGGGTGGTCAGCAGCCTCAGTTGGCCTCAGTTGGAAATCAACTGAGGGTGGGGGGTGTCAGGCCTTTACCATGGTTGATGGTAAATCGTTAGAGGAAGAATTTATATGTCATGTGGGGAGCCCTTGAGACTCTTAGGCAGGGGTGAATTGGCATTTTAAAAGGAATGTTCATCCATAGTACACAAATGGATTGCATAGTGGAAAGACTAAGGCAGTAAGAGGAGTGTGGAAGCCGTTTACAATGAAGAATTATTGCATTACCCCATGGTGAGGACACTATTCTGACCCCTAGTAAAGCTTAATACTCACAGCAGAGGAACATGCTCACCACAGGCAAAAGCAATTCCCCTTTGTTTTGTATACATCATGCTATAAAGGCATTTTATAGACTAGTTCCTTCTGAAATGAATTTATTTTTATTTTTATCCCCTTCTTTCCAGCTCTGTGCTTGCTGCTCTTAGGCTTCCAAGTGAAGGTATTGAGGGAACTATTTTCTTTGGTGATTATAGCATAATTAATATTTGTTCAAACATGGTACTCATTACTATTCTGAAAAGAATGGTCAAAACTGTTTTAAAGGATCATAGTGTTCTGTATTTGTTTTCAAAAAGCCTCAGGCAATGATAAATTGATGGGCAATTTTGACCCTTTAAATGCAGAACATGGAGGGAAGCCGCAAGATGGTGACTAGTCAAAAAGG
>NW_006408520.1:47995900-48001251 GCF_000296735.1 Chrysochloris asiatica | reverse complement strand
AGAGAGAGACTAATGGCCTAGGCTAACAACCAGATGCACATAGTCATTTTGAGCTTTTGTGAGCAGCTTCAGAGACAAGAAAACCTATTGGCATTGCAGAAACCACAGAACCAAACGCGTGATTTTTTTCTCTCTCTCTTGTTCTCCACACTCCACTGGTGGCCAGAAGTGAGGCTGGCCTTCATACACATATATTCTCAGGGAAGCTCCTATTCTCCCAGTGGTCAAAGCTGCACAGAGGTGAGCGTTGCGGTTATGGGTCCCATTAAAGGACATGGTAGCTGTCTGCATTGACTCTGGAGGGCCCTGCTCCAAATCTGCAGTCGGCCATGGCCATGTCTGGACTAGCTCTCACTAGAAGAAGTAGCTGAACAGATGCATGGGGAAGGAAAAAAAAGAAATCAAGAAAAGGCCAGTCACGGTGTGGCCATCTTGAACTTTTGCAGGAGACTTTGAAGGCAGCAGGTCAGTAGGTAGTGCTGAGGCATATTGCTTATTGGAGGATAGAAAGGGGTGAGTTGTTTTTTTTTTCTTGTGCCCCACATGACCCTGGTAACCAGAGGTGTGGCCAGCCCCTATTCAAGTACAATCACAGGGAAGCTCCTGTTCTTCTGGCTGCTGAAGTTGCAGCAAAGTGTGTGGGTAGCTAGCAACACCAACCCTGACACCTGGAATCAGGTGTGGCCTATTCCAGACCTGCAGAACTGATTCTGGTCAGACCTAGACTAGAGAAACTTCTCATTCTCAGCTTCCCTCTGTGACAGACATACCCTGCTACCCCAGCTGTAGGAACTAGTTCCAGATTGGGTACCCACAACAAACAATATCTAATCCTACAAGAACTCCATCTAGGGTTGAATGTTACCGTCTCATCCCTTATAGACCCAGGACATGAGGTCCTTGACTGACAGGAGACCCCAGAACTTTCTCCTTTCTGGGTTTGGTGCCTGCCCTGTTTTTTGTTTGTTTTTTTCCTTTCATTGTTTTGTTTATGCTTTCTGGTCTTTGTCTCTTTATCTTTCTCTCCTTTCTATCTTCCTTTTCATTTTGTCTTTTTATTTTGCTTCTCTTTCCCAAGAACTGCTGCTTCTTTCTTTCTTCATATATTTTAAACTCTTTGTGATTATTTGTTTTTAACTACTGTCTGGTAGCTTCCTGTTTTACTTATTTCCCTCCCTAATTAATTGTGTTTAGTTATTTTTCTCTTTTTTATTATTTTATTTTCCTCTCCCTCTTTTCTCTTCTTTGGTTTTTGGATTCTTTTTCCAGCTTTTATCTGAATTTTTTTTTCCTTTAATAATTTAATTTTTCATTGTTGTTTGGTGGTTTGTTTGTTTTCCTTCTCTATATGTTTGTGTGTGTGTGCTTTCTCATCTTGCCTCACCTGAAAGAAGATAGCAACCATGTCCATACAGTCTAGCCACAAGCATACCCTCTACAAAGCCTTCAGTTGGGCAAGAGTCAATACCAGATGCTATACAATGGTTCAATGACAATAACCAATAACAGCCAAATCCATCCTAAACTGAGCTGGATGAAAAGCGATCAGAGAATGGTGCACAAGCCCATCTCCTGATCATACTCACCAGATGCAGCTGATGAGTGATTAAAAATACACCAACATACAATCTTCAACTTAACACAACAACATCACAATGTCTCAAAGTCAGCACACTATTTCTGTACACGAAGAAACAAGACAGACTGGCTCAAACAAGTGACCAAGAGCCAGAGCTAGAAAATATGTTTGAGGGTAAAAAACATTGGAACTATCTGCAAAAGAATTCAGGAGAATGATATTTAGGAATCTCCAAATGATTGACAGAAAGGTTGAGGGAAAAAAGGACAAATTCAGGAACAATCTGATAAAATAGATAAAGGATCGGAAATAATACACAACCTGAAAACAGAAATGCAAAATACTAATTCTAAGATTTCAGAAATTGGCAATACATTGAAAGGGCAAAGAAGTAGATTTGAATCAATGAAGCCTGAATTAGTGAATTTGAAGATAAACCTCTCAATACTAGTAAGCTGGGAGAACAATCAGACAAAAGAATGAACACATCTGAAGAAAGTCTAAGATTCATGTGGAATAACATGAAGATGAATAACTTATGGGTGATTGGAATTCCAGGGCAGAAAAACACAAAGAAAAACACAGAAAAGATACTTGAGTTATTGGAAGGAAATTTTCCTAACACATTGAAAGACAAGAAGATAAGCATTCAAGAAGCTGAATGAATCCCAGGCAGGATAGACCATAAAAGAAAATCACCAAGACATATCATACTCAAAAAAGACAAGGAGAGAATCCTGAAAGCATTTTGGGAAAAATGAAAAGTTGTCTACAAAGGAGAACCAATAAGAGTAAGCTCTTATTTCTTAGCAAAAGCCATATGCAAACAAAAAAGCAATGGGGAGATATATACAAAAGAGAAAAATTGCCAACCAAGATATATACCCAGCAAAACTGTCCCTCAAATATAACTGCAAAATTAGAACATACAGATAAACACAAATGAAAGGAATTTCTAGAAATCAGAACAACTTTAGAAAAAATGCTAAAGGGAGTCCATTGGACTCAGAACCATCAACAGCAAACAACAACCAGAGATTGACATAAATGGCAACACCTCCCAGAATTTAATCCAAATATCAAAATACCCAAAGAGTACCGGTGTTGTGTTGTAAGGTAAGCATTTGCCCTTTTATTTATTTTTTATTTTTTTTATTGTGAATTAAGTAATACTTTACATGGGAGAACATTATTTTTACATTTATCCTATCATATTTTGTTTCATTGCAATGATTACATTCTCCTCCATGCATCATCAAAGAAACAAAGGGTACACCCCACAGGCCTGCCCCCAGCTGTCAGCACACAGCCCCTCTCCTTCCCTGAGTCCAGAGTCCCCAGCCACTCCATCCGTCCATATCATTGTCTCTGCCTCCATCTCTGGTGTCGCTGCTTCTCTGGGTAGGGTCCCGCACTCCATTCTTCTCCCTTGATGGTCCCAGGGTTCTCTGCTTCTGGACTGCAAAATCAACCACTCCCCTCCATTTGTTACAAAACTTCTACCTTTACATTTTCAACCCTTACAATCAGTCCCGATAGCAATTATTCACTATTGTACCACAAGAGTCTTATCCCCATCTCCTTTAATCATCCCTATTCAGAGGAGTTGGAAATCACTCAGTAGAGAGGCTACCTTCCATCACACCCTCTGGAACTAGGCTCCCTCTTGAAAGCTTGTAAGCCAGTCACTTCTTGCCTTTGTAGGCCTCTCCCCCTATTTTGGGTAGCCAATGTCTAAGTTGCCCTTTCTTGTCTACCCTATGTACTGAAGAGGTGGGAATGATCTTTGCTGTAAATATTTGTTCCCTCTTTTGAGATACTACATCCATAAATATAGGTCAAGTTCATCAAATTGTAGTGGATTACTCTTTTTTTCCTCTTATTTCTTCTTCTAGTAGAGCTCTGATCATCTAGCCATTGAAGTGAGTACCATCTTCAAATATGGGTGTTCTTGTGCATCTCCCTTCACTTTGTATCAGCTGGAGGCTTCACTCTCCACTCTAGTCCTCTGTGGCCATGTTCCTGTCTCAGGTCCCAGAAGTCCCCAGGTCTTGCCTTACTGCTGGCCAACCAGGTCTCTCCATGGGATAATAGGAGCCTATTGAACTTGGTTGGACTTAGCTCAAAAGTTATTGCTGTTTTTCCCCCAACTTCCCCTTATCAGTGACCAACATGTCACCAGCAAGTCCACATGCCTGCTCGTGTATTATCCTTGAGTCTCAATCTTAGAAGTGGGTTTGCGCTGAGGGAATCCAACTGCCTTCCTTGATGGCTCCCAGGTTCACAACTTGCTTGTTTTTGTAGTAGTCTATTGGACTGACATTATTGTTTGTTTGTTTGTTTGTTTTTAATTTATTTTTCCTGTTTGTCTTTCTTTCAAGAAGTATCTTCTCTTCTACTAGCCTCTCCAGGCTGGTCTGCTTGTGCTTTCAAGTGGAAATTTCCCACCTCAGAAGATTCTGAATGAGGATCAGGATTCTACCTATGGTCTTATGCAGTACAAAGGCTCTGTAGGAAGCCTTCTTCACTGGGCAAGTTCTAGTCCCATTTTAGGTATTCCAATCAGTTATAAGCTGAAGACAGACTTACAAACTTTCTATGGTGATGTTTCTGGCTATTCCTTTCTCTCCCACTCAAGTGTCTATTTTATAATGGTATGCCAGGGAAACCAAGATTCAAAAGACAGCCAAGCATTTTAACATTATTTCCCCCCTTTTGCCCATTCCAGCCATGTCTCAATCCCTGTATCCCAGAGCCCTGTTGTTCCAAGTTTGTGAATACATCATTATTTATCTCTGTCCCACTTAACCCATGCAAACCTGCTTAACTGTTCTTCCATTCCCCTCCCCGTTCTTATATATTGCCCACCAGCACCCAAATTATCCTGTGTCTAGTCCCTACCCTGTGCTCCACTTTCCCCTCCCTCCCTTCAACCCATCCCATATACCAGGGTAACCAGCAATTAATTTCCCTCCCCTTTTAGTGTGGGTACTTTTTCTTACTCTTTTACAGTAATGGTGTTATGCAGTATTTCTCCTTTTGTGACTGACTAATTTCACTCAGCATAATTCCCTCAAGGTTCATCCATGTTATACGGTAGCTTACAGCTTCCTTGTTATGCTTCAAGGTAGCATAAATTCTATTGTGTGTATGTACCACAGATTGTTTATCCATTCTTCAATTGATGGGCACTTAGGCTGACTCCATCTTTTTGCTATATAAATAATGCTGCTATGAACATTGGTGTGCTTACATCTACTTGTGTTATGGCTCGTATTTCTTGTGGATAAATACCAACCAGAGGAATTGCTAGATAATAAAGTATTTCTATTTCCAACTTTCTGAAGAAGCACCATATTGTTTTCCAGAGTGGTTAGAACATATTGCAATCCCACCAGCAATGTAGAAGGGTTCCAGTTTCACCACATCTTCACCAGCATTTATTGTCCTCTCCTTTTTTCATCCACCACACGTCTGTTGTGTTGTGCTGTGGTGGCTTATGAGTTGCTGTGATTCTGGAAGCTATGCCACCCATATTTTAAATACCAGCAGGGCCACCCATGGTGGACAGGTTTCAGATGAGCTTCCAGATGAAGACAGACTAAGAAGAGGGAGTGATAAACTACTTTCAAATATTTACTCACTGAAAACCTTATGAATAACAGAGAAACACTATCAGATATAGTGCCGGGAAATGAGCTCCTCAGGTTAGAAGGTACTCAAAATGCAACTGGGGAAGAGCTGCCTACACAAAGTAAGAGTTGACCATGAT
>NW_006408520.1:47989303-47993620 GCF_000296735.1 Chrysochloris asiatica | reverse complement strand
ACTCATTAACAACCTGTGATATGCAGATGATACAACCTTGCTTGCTGAAAGTGAAGAGGACTTAAAATATTTACTGATGAAGATCAAAGACCACTTAACAACAACAACAACAAATGTCTAGTGATTGTGAACATTTCCTCATATGTTTGTTGGCTGCCCAGATCTCCTCTTCAGTCAAGTGTCTGTTCATGTCCTGTGCCCAGGTGGTGAGGAGGTCAGTTAGATTGCAGGAAACAATAGACTGTCTTAAATGGAGGGAATAGTTTATAGACTATAGGGTAATCCCAAAGAAAATTAATACTTCACAACTTACCATGAAAATGAAGATCCAAGTAGAACAAGGAAACATTACATCTAAGAAGGGAAATTTTCTTACAGAAACTCATCAACTATCTCCTCTGTGGACTTCTTTGATTCTTCTTGTTCTGGAGTGCCAATAATTCTCAAGTTATTCCTATTCATGTTATCTAGCATGGATCTTAGACTATCTTCAGATATTTTTATCCTTTTTTTCTGGTTGCTCTTCTATCTTAGCAGTAGTGAGAGATTTGTCTTCCAGATCGCTGGTTCTGGCTCCCATCTCTTCAATTCTACTCCTTTGCCCTTTCAGTGTATTGCCCATTTCTGATATTTTATTATTAATCATTTGGACTTCTTTTTGCAGGTTTTGAATTGTTTCCAATGCTGTATCTATCTTATTTGATTGCTCCTGTAGCACTTTCCTGATTTCTTCCTTATTTTCCTCCACCTCTTTACGGAGCATTTGAATTTGTCTCCATATCATTCTTCTGAGTTGCTTCTCAGGCAGATCTAAAGCCTGATCTTCTTCTAGTGGAAAGTCTATGTCTGCCTCCAGCTCATTTGTCTCAGTTATTCTTTTCTGGTTTTAGACATGTTTTGAGATCTTTTGTTTTTTTTCTTGGACATTTTCAGTAGTTATGTGGATTTTTAATGCCTAAATGGCTGTATGTTGCTGTGTTATTTAGCTTACTGAGTGTCTCCTGGTAGATGTGATCTGGATGCAGGCTTCCCTTTTCATGTGTAATGCCTGGCAGCTGGTATTGGCTCCTGTCCAGATGGTGGGATATTATGGTGTATGCCTGTAGCTTGGCTATATGGCCATGATTGCTGTCTCTTTTGGGTAACATAGGGAGAGAAATCTCCTACCCCAAGGAAAACAGTGAGACCCAAAACAGACACAATATAAAAGCAGAGACAAAAACCACCACTCAAAAACAAAAATAAAACTGTAGGCAACTGACGTTTGTTGTGCAGATTAGTGTGTGTGCACAGTAGAATCCTCCAGCAATGGGTGGGAGTGTCCACTCAGGCCCTCGTGTGCAGATAGATATTGAGAAATGAATGGAAGAAAGACTGTCCACTATTTTTGTCTCTAAAGGTCAGTTAGGTATCCACATATGCATAGCGTAATTCTCAAAATAGCTCCATCCTTGTATATAGTAGTTGGTGTTGGCTCTTCTCTTTTATATTGGGGTTTTACAAGGTGCACATAGGGTTTGGCTGTATGGCCAGACCTGCTGTTTCTTGCTTGGAAGGCAGGAATAAAGGGTCTCCCACAGGTCAACTTTAGAGTTGAGTCCCAGAGTCAGAGGTCTTAAGACGCAACCAAAGGATCAGCCTGTGGGACCAATGGGGCTCCCAGGGACCTCCTCCCTTTGCCATGGGAAAACTGTGGGTGCAACACTGCACCCTTTTGGAGGTGCACTGCCACCCTCCTGAAGATGTCTGGGTTGGGCAGTGAGGGTGGGACAGGGGAGAGGAAAGTGTAAAATCTGTCGCACCTCTTTTTGCAGATACTGCGCTATAGTTTTTAATGCTATATCACTGTATCAGCCTGGCTGTGACTCTGCCTTCTGATCTCAGCCCAGGCTGAGGGGGCCACAGGAAACATCCTGACTGATTCAGAAATCACTGTACTTTCCTTCCACAGTCAGATTTCTCCACCGGTAGGTGTGGGAAACTGATGCCCTGGCACTTATATTAGATCCAAAATTCTGGAGCTGCTCTGGGAAAGCAGCTTCTTTGGTTTTTCTGTGCCACCACCTAGGAGCCTCTCCTACCTGTCTCTGCTTCTCCTACCCCAAACTGGAAGTCAGCATTTACCCTTAAGGTCAGCAGTTCAAACCTACAAGCAACTCCTTGGAACTTGAAAACCTTTGCAAGGTTGCTATGAGTCAGATCTGACTTGAGAGTACTTAAAAACAGTAACAACCAAGTACAAAACAAACAAAAACACTTTAAGACTGAAAATACGAAATCAGAGATACCAATTTACAATGAAGACAATACAAAGCAAACAGAGGTAAAAGTATAGTTACAAAACTTCCAAATAGCAAGGAAGTCAAGTAGATATCAAGATAAAACAGAGTGTGTTAAAAGTGGAAATAAATGAATAAATTACAGGAGACCCTCAAAGAAAATTATTACAACCTCACATCACAAGGGAGGAACCAAAGGGAGGAAGGAGGAACCACAAGAAGAAAGCATGATAATTGTTGTTGCATGTGAGGGATTGCAATCCTTGAGATGGAAAAAAAAAAAAAAAAAGTATGATTTATTGAATTTAAAACTGAAGATCTTATTCTGTAAACTTTTCAATTCACAATAAAAAGTTAAAAAAAAAAACATAAAAGAAGTGGAATACATTTGTAGGTGAAGCAAATGGATTGCACTAAACTTCTAACCTAAAGGTTGGTAGTTCAAACCCATGCACAAGAACCACAGAAGAAAGGCCTGGCTATCCGCTTCCATTAACATTGCAATCAAGAAACTCCAATGGAGTAGTTCTACCACGACACACAGAGTTTTTATGAGTCTTAATCTACTCAATGGCAAAGGGCTTGACTTTAAAGAAAGAGAAAATTAGAAAAATAGCATCATAGGATCAACAAGGGAGATCCTTTATTGATCATCCTAACTCTTATTCAAAGCATGACTTCTTCCTACAATCCCTCCAGGAAGTCGTGGTGGTGGCGTAATGACCATCAAGTCAATTCTGACTCATAGCAACCCTGTATAGTGCTTTCAAGGAGCAGCTGGTAGTTTTGAACCACCAATTTTGTGGTTAAGAATCCAGTGCTAATCCTACAGGACTGTGCTCCAGGAAATGGCACCATTGCTAATGTCTAAAACTTACACAGCACTGATGTAATTTTCATTTGTCATTATTTAATTCTTACAACAGTCATATAAGATAGGCACTGCTTTTGTCTCCATTTTACAGTGGAGAAACTGAAACACAAAAGGGCACAGATAGCCAGGATTTCAAGCCAGATGGTCGATTTCCAGAATGTATACTCATAACCGTTGTGCTATGCTGCCTTCAGTGCAGGTTTTATTTGAATACTTCTTGGCATAGGAAATTTACTGGCTTCAGAAACAATCCATTTTATTCTTGTCAGTTCTGATGGTTAGACATGTATTCTAATGACCTACAGTCTTCTCTAATATTTCTACCCATTGATCACTCTGTGCAATAAATTTAATCTAATCCTTTACCACAAATCATTTTCTGGGAAGTGAAATTTGTCTGCCAAGACTTAACTTATATGACATTTCCTCTATAAATATTTTTTGTGTGTGTATGACAGTAAAAACTTTTATATATTTTTCTTTTGTAAGTTGCATAACTCCCATTATGTGCATTGTGAATTTTATTGCATTTGTTTGTTGAGTGATGTTCTAATCATAAGAATAGGCCTTTATGTGCATATAGACTTACTTTATTTTAAAAAATTATCTATTGTGAACTATGTGATAGTTTACATGGCAGAACATTAGTTTTACATTCATCCTATCATACATCGTTTCATTGCCATGGTTACAATCCCCTCCATGCATTATCAACCAACCAAAGGGTATATCCTACAAGCCTGCCCCCAGGTCATCAGCACAGAGCCCCTCTTCCTCTCTGGGTTTAAAGTCCCCAGCTGCTCCATAGCTCCACGTCATCGTCTCTGCCACTATCTCTGGCATCACTGCTTCTCTGGGTAGGGTCTCGCTTTCCGCTCTTCTCCCTTGATGGTCCCATGAACCTCTGCTCCTAGACTGCAAAGTCAACCACTCCCCTACTTACTATAAAATGTCTACCTTTACATTTCCAACACTCACAATCAAGTCCTGATAACAATTATTCACTATTGTATCACAAGAGACCTATCCACATTTCCTTTCATCAGCCCCATCTAGACAGATTGGATACTACTCAGTGTAGATTCATTCTACTATCCTCCAGGCCTCTGGATCTAGGTTCCCTCTTGAAAGCTTGTAAGCCAGTCACTTCTTGCCTTTGTAGCC
>NW_006408520.1:47986144-47987672 GCF_000296735.1 Chrysochloris asiatica | reverse complement strand
ATTTTATCCTGTAATCGACCTGACCTTCTCACCATCTGGAACTCTGTTCCTACATGTTTACCTTCTTTTACATTGTAATTGTTTTGATCATAGACTGACCTCCCAGATTCTGACAGATTCAAAAAAGTACGTGATTTTTTACTTCAGCTTCAAGTTCCACTAGCTATAAACCTTCAGACTTTTAAACTACTCCTAGCTGTGTGGTTCCAAGTCTTGGAGCTTTGCCCTGGATCTTCTTTGCCTGGTATTCTGTGGTATGGCTGACAGTGAACTTTACTGCACCTCCACCCTAGCCACCATCAAGCCACGCCTCCCTTAGATTTATTTTTTAGATTGAGCCTATTTGTTACAATGTGTTGAGATCTCTTTGGGGATACATGGATCTCCAATGAAAAGTGTATGATTACACATGTATATAAATGAATATGAAGTCCTGCTGTGGCTCCTGTGGGATAAAGTCCTGGACCGCAAAGTCTGTTTCCACCACAAGGTCAGCAGTTCAAACTTACCATCCAGTCCTTAGAAACCCTATACAGGGTTGCTATGAGTCAGAATTGACTCAACGGCACTCAACAACAACCACATAAATGAATACATTTTGTTGTTATTAGTTTCTGTTGAGTTAATTCTGACTCATGCTAACCCCATGTGCACAGAGTAGAATTCCCCTGTTATGCTTCCATAAAGATTATAGAAAAGAAAGCCCTATAGGACACTGCTACTCTGTCCAATGGGCTCACTATTAGTTGAAACCAACTCGACAATACCTAAAACAAAAAATACACACACATACACACAAGTGAAAAAGGATTGCGACTAGAGTTCCAGTTTATATGTTGTTGTTGCTGTAAAGTGCTGCTAAACAGGTTCTGACTCATAGTGACCCTGTATAGAGTTTAATGTCCTTTCTTCAGCTTCAAGTTCCACTAGCTATAAGCCTTGCTTTCAAAGCTGCCTGAGAGATTTCAAGATGCTACTGTTGATTGTTATGGCCTGATTTTTTTTTTTTTTTAATTAAAAAAAAAAATTTAGGCAGCTGGTAGGTTTGAACTGCTCACCTTGGGTTCCCAGTTCAGTGCTGATCCTACAATGCCGCATACCCACGTGCATTTATTCTAAATGAAATGTGTTTAAGCATGTCTCTAGGATCAGTGGATATTGGCAGACAAGCTCTCTCAGTAATATACTTGTTTTAGTCTCTTTGGTGTGCCTTCAAAAAATAAAAAGGGACAATCAAAACAGTGACTTTGAGGAGATCTGCTGGGTTAACTAAATGGTTATGGCAACTTATGGGGGGACTACAAACGTGTAATTTTGATAGATTTTCTAAAAGGGCAGAGGGAGATCATGGGGACTTATTAGGACGATCTCTTAAGAAAATTGAAAACTTCATTAGTGAGAAAAAGGCCAGGAAATTTTCACCAAGGAATTATTTTCCATTATGACCATACACCTGCTCAGTTTTTGTGTGTACTAAGGCTATCCTATGATAGTTTCTTTGGGAAACCTTACCCAACCCACCCTATAA
>NW_006408520.1:47983081-47984539 GCF_000296735.1 Chrysochloris asiatica | reverse complement strand
TGAAGAGCAAAGATGTCAGCTTGAGGACTAAAGTGTGCCTGACCCAAGCCATAGTGTTTTCAGTCACCTCATATGCAAACGAAAGCTGGACAGTGAATAAGGAAGACCATAGAAAAATTGATGCTTTTGAGTTATGGTGTTGGAGGAGAATATTGAAAGTGCCATGGGCTGGCAAATGGACCAATAGATCAGTTTTGGGTAAAGTGTAGCTAGAGTGCTCCTTGGAGACCAAGATGGCCAAACTTCATCTCTCATACTACCGGCATCTTGTCAGGAGGGATCAGTCACTGGAAAAGAATATCATGTTGGGTAATATGGAGGGTCAGAGAAAAAGAGGAAGACCCCCAACGAGATGGGTTGGTCAAGTGGAAGCATGGATGGACTTAAGTATGGCAACAGTAATGAGGTTGGCCCAGGGTCGGGCAGTGTTTCATTCTGCTGTGCATAAGGTCGCTGTGGGTCGGTACCGACTCGATGGTACCTAGCAGCAGCAACAACAACAACATGTTTTTAAATTATCTTTAGCAAAATTTTACTTGCATGAAATATTAATGATATTGTTCAATTAATTCCACATTTCATTGGATCACCTCTCTTTTAGTATGTGCAAAGATGGATATTGTCCATTCAATTGGCCAGGCTGCTGTCTTCCAAATTTCATGGCATAGATGCGTGAGTGCCCCCAGTGCTTCATCAGTTTGTTGAATGATTTCAGTTTGTATTCCATGAATTTCTGGAGGCTTGTTCTTTGCCAATGCTTTCAATGCACCTTTTACTTTGATCATTGGCTCTTGATCATATGGTACCTTTTGAAAGGGTTGAAAATCGGCCATTTCTTTTTAGTACAGTGACTCTCTGTATTCTTTCCATCTTATTTTGATGCTCTCTGCATCATTCAATATTTTACCCATAGAATCCTTCAACATTTCCAGTCTAGGCTTGAATGTTTTCTTCAGTTCCTTTCACTTGAGAAATGCTGAGCATGTTCTTTCTTTTTGGTTTTCTAACTCCAGGTATTTGCACATTTCATTATAATATTTCCTTTTAAATTTCTATTCATTTCTTCTATGTCCTCATTTCTTCCGTTTGTTTTAACATCTCTATGCTGGGGAGCAAGTTTCAGAGTCTCTTCTGACATCCATTTTGTTATTTTCCCTTGTTCTTATCTTCTTAATGACCTTTTTGCTTTCTTCCTGTATGATGCTCTTGATGTTATTCCACAACTCTTCAGGTATTTGGCCTTTTGTGTCTAATGCATCAAATCTGATCTTCAGATTATATCTAAATTCGGGTGGGATATGTTTAATGTCATATTTTGGCTCTCATGGACTTGCATTAATTTTCTTTGCTTCAGACTGAACTTGCATAGGCGCAGCTGATGGTCTGTTCCATAGTCTGCCCTTAGTCTTGTTTTGACTTATGATATGGAACTTTTCCACTGTCTCTTTTCACAGATGT
>NW_006408520.1:47951959-47981731 GCF_000296735.1 Chrysochloris asiatica | reverse complement strand
TTTTTTTTCTGTTTAGTAGTAGTTTCTGTGATTTTGTAGCTATACTTTGTACTTACCTTCCTACATATATATGAACCTCTTGTATAGGGGCTTGAAAAAGTTAATGAAAGAACAGTATTAAAAGATAATAGAATTACCTGTCAATCCTGATCTTTTCCAGAAATATAATAAAACATGAAGAAATCCAGGACCAGCAAAGTTAACTTGTCCAAGTTCTGGAAGCTTATCAATGAAGTTTGAACCCATATTTCTCAGACTTAGAAGTGCTCATAAGTTCTGATGCTTGTTCCTGCTACCAAATCTCTCATCCACTATCCACAGTGATGGCTTGCCTCTGCCCTGGACTCTTCACCAATGTGAAAGGGGCATTGTTGTGGCAGATTTCCTTGCCTAAGTAGCCACCTCGTTCTCTGCTTCTCATTTTTATTTAACTTGAATTGTGAGAAAAAGTGTTGTCCTGATTTATTGCCTAATCACATTATAGTTTCTGGATATTGACTCTCTTTAACCATCTCAACTGTATTATTGGTAATTATGTTTTGTTTTGTTTTTCTTTAAAACTAATTAACGTTATAATGAAATTAACTCACTGGTATGCTGATGTTTAGGGGAAAAATATATTCCACAACCAGGATTGGTCTTGTGGTTTATACAGAGTCAAAAACTACTGTCATTCTTTCAAGACAGACTGATGCTTAAGAAGTTATTTTCAAGTTGTATAAACTACATAGGAATGTGCAATTGTCAAGCAGCATGACAGCCTGGAGTATGATAGCTGTACAAAGAGGGGCGGGTGTAGTGACAGTAGAGATCATCTCACAGGTCTCTCTGAATAATAAAAATAAGGATAGTGACAGGGAAGTCAAAAGTAGAATTCTCACTTGAGATAATTTCTAATCTTCACCAATTTTTCCTTCCCATCTTCCCTATCAAAATGCATCTGTGGAAATGAGACATGCCTTACCATTTTTAGAAGTGTCCATTTCCATTATCATCCTAAGGCATTTTCTTTACATCTTTTGCTCTCAAATCAGTTTAATAAGGGATTATCAGGAAGCAATTGTGATCTCACAACTCTGCTAGTAACTCTGAGAGATTCACAGAAAGGTAACTAGAATAAGAAATCAGTTGATAAGATAAAATATATGGACCAGAAACAGCCCTCCTGTTTATATTAAGAACATATTCCAGGACTAAAGATACCATGATAGATATATGGGCTATAGTAATCAGGGAATTTATTCATTTATTCCAAAGACATTCATCAAAAGACTGCAATGTGTAGATCATGGGAGAAACAAAGTTGAATCAGACATGCAACCTCACAGACTCATATGTTACTGGGAGACACAGAAATTGTGATAGATGATCAGCGTTCACCATATCATAGGGAGAAAAGTTTCAGGGAGGATATAGGTTTGAGTTATGACTGGAAAGGCAAGTAAACCAGTTAATGTCAAGTGAACTCAAGCTCATGATGACACCATGTGTATCAGAGTAGATTTGTGCTCCATCACGTTTTCAATTACTGGTCTTTAGGAAGAAGATTACCAGACATTTCTTCTAAGGTGTCTCTGGGACATACAACACCAACAACTCAGTGAACTGCTGAGCCTGTTAACCATTTGCACTAGCCAGGGACTCCCAGAAAGGCAAGTAGGGCTTTAGTATGAGAACAGAAGAGAGTTGGTTCAGTTGGTGCAGAGTAGTTCAGCAGGAAGACAAGAGAACTACAGAAGATAAGTGATTTTTTTTTTTTTTTTGAGGAGAATCCAAAAACCAGCTTAACCAGCTTGGGTAGCAGATAGTAATAGATGCTTTCTGGCACCGTTCACACTTCTGCTCCAAACAATGGAGCTGTTCACCTACAATAGTGTTTGGGTTTGTCATTGTTTTCTTAGTCCCCATTGTATCCACTCTCTGCTCCTTGAAATACCGTCTTCAATGAGTGTTAAGAAATCATTGTTTCTACATTCATCTCTTAATTGCTAACTTCTTTTCAGTCATTTTTGTCTATTTCTCCTCATCTTCCCAATTTAGAAACACTGAAGTGCCCCATGTCTCAATCTTCAAATTTCTCTTCCTTCTTATTTTCATTCGCTGAGTGATGTCATCCAGTCTATTAGACTGAAATATGATCTGTTGGTGAGTGAGGTTGAATCGATTTCAACTTACAGAGACCCTGTAGAGTTTGCTAGGCTGGATTTTTTAACCAGAGCAGATTTCCAGGACTTTTCTCCCACAGAGTGGCACAGGGGTTCAAGCCCTAAAGTAGCAGTCAAGCGCTTTACTCAGTATGCCAACAAGGCTTCCTGAAAACTCACCTATGTGCAGTGAATCCTAGATTGATATTTCTACATTGGACCTCTCCTGAATTTGACACATATATGTCTAATGACTTAATAAGTTTATTTGGAAGTCTGTTCTTAAACTCAAATTTGGAAATGGCAATCCTTTGTCATAATGAGGCACTTCAACCTAATTTTCTCAATAACTGATAGAATGAACAGTCAACAAATGAGTAAAGACAGAGAAATTTTACAAAGAACAGTGAACAATTTAGGAGTAGTAAGAATATTGTACCCCCAAACTTCAGAATATACATTCTTTTCTGGCACATATGGAATGTTCATGAAAATGAAGTATATGCTAAGTCACAAAGGAAGTCTGAAAACATGCCAAAGGATTAATATCAAGCAGATCTTATTCTCTAATCACAATGAAATTAAATTAGAAATCAATAATAACAAATGGAAACTAGGAAAATCTATATGTTTGGAAAATTAAAAATAAAAAACACTGCTGTTACTGTTAAGTGCCATGAGTCACTTCTGACTAATAGTGACCCTATATAGGGTCTCGAGGGAATGAATGGTGGGTTTGAACTGCCAACGTTTTGGTTCAAACTGGCTGTGTGGTCCAGTGCTTATTTTACAGTGCCACAACAGGACTCTACTCCAAAACTACTCCTGGTCAAAAGAAAATCACAATGAGAATTAAGAAATATTTTTCAACTGAATAGAATGAAAGTAGTATTTACTGCAACTTATGGTATGCAGCTAATGTGTTACATAGAGGAACATTTATAGCCCTAAATGCTTATGTTATAAAATAAAAACAAATGAAAATTAATTAATTAGGTATTCAGTCTGTTTCATTACAAACAGATTGCCAGAACAAACCCAAAGAAACTGCTGATGCTGCATGCTGCAGAGTCGGATTTGACTCAGAGCAAGCCTCTAAACAGTTTCAAAGGCTACAAATCTTTAAGGGAGCAGAAACCCTCATTTTTCTCATACAAGCAGCTGGTGGATTCAAACTGCTGACCTTATGGTTACCAGCCCAACACACAGCCCACTCCCAGGAGCTACCAGGGCTCCTTCCAAAGAAACTATCAAGAAAGAAATAATACATATAAGACAGAAACTAGTGCAAAAGGAAACAAAGTTAATATAAAGAGACCAAGAAAGCCAAATATTTGTTCTTCAAGAAGGTTAATGTTTTCCAAAATAAGCAAAGTTCTGGTAAAATAATTAGAAAAAAATAAGTTATAAATGAACAATTTTAAGGAGGAAAAGGGTGACATAACTACATATGCAACACAGATTAAAAAAATAACAGAGAATGTTATGATCAATTTCATGACTCATATATTTGAGAATTATAATCATATAGACCAATTCTAGATAAATCTAACTTGCTACAGATGATCCACAAATAAACAAGAAAATTGAACTGTTATGTAATCACTAATGAAACCAATCAAAAAATTGAAACATTTTTGCTTACTTACTGGCAGTTTCTATCAGATATTCAAGAGACAAATTATTTTAATTTCACACAAACTATTACCAGAATAGAGATAAAAGGACAATCTGCCATCTTATTTATTGAGACTGTAGTAATGTAGGTACCAAAATTCAGCAATGATAATAAAAAAGAGAAAAGTTATAGTACAATAACTTTTTTGAACTTAATATAGAAATGTTAAATTACTGGCCAATCAAATCAAGATGTGGTTAGATAATATTTCATGACCAAGTTGCATTTGTCCCCCAAACTCAAGTTTGGTTTTACCTTAGAAAATCAATAAATGGAATTCAGAGAAAGACACTAAATGATAATTTCTATATTAGTTTCCTAGGGTTGTTATAACAAACACACACACAACCTGAGTACCTTATCAGGACAGAAATATTTTGTTTCACAGCTCCGAAGGCTAGTAGTTGAATCAGGATGTCAGCAGGGTCATGCTTTCTCTTTCCAGCTTCTGGAAACCCTAGGCATTGCTTGGTTTACAGCTTCAGCATCCCTCCATGGTCAGATAGTTGTTCTTCATCTGTGTCGGTTCCCTTTTATAGGGTTGGATTAGGATTTACCCTACTCTAGTATGCCCTCCTGGTGTGGTACTATGGGCTAATGCGTCAGACTGCAAGGTTGTTTGAACTGCAAGGTCGGTGGTTCAAGCTCACCAGCTTCTCCTTGGAAACCCTATACAGGGTCACCATGGATCAGAATCAACTCAATGGCACTTAACAACAGTATGTCTTCCAGTTAACTTAATTGTTAATATCTTCAAAGATTCCATTCCTTACAGTCAAATTCACCAGATCCCAGGGTTAGGATTTCAACATATCTTTCAGAGGGTCACAATTCAATCTATGAAAATTTCAATGAGTACTGTAAAAACATTTGATGAAATAAACAAAGCAAGAAAAGAAAACTGTCATTATTTGCAAATGAGATTATTGTATGCAACCCAAAAAAGTTTCAACTAAATGACTAAGACAAATTTGTTTAGCATATCACACATCAACAAAAATTAGGAAGTATAATTTGCAATATAGGTCTGTAATATCATGAAATTTATAAAATATCCAGTAATAAATTTAAGAAAAGTTATAAAGAACTTTTAAAGATAAAATTATAAATATGTATTAAAAGAAATTAAGATATGTAAATAAATGGCAAACTCTATCATGATGATGGAAAGAAAAAACTCAATATTGTAAAATCATCTATTTCCCACTAAAGAAAAGGTAGAGACATTTTGCTTTCAAAATACCAAACTTTTCCCTTCGCTGCCTCTCTCCGCCATCTTGTGAGTGCTGGCCCCTTCGCTATGTCTTCTCATAAGGCTTTCAGAACCAAGAGATTCCTGGCCAAGAAACAAAAGCAGAATCGTCCCATTCCCCAGTGGATTCGAATGAAAACTGGTAACAGAATCAGGTACAACTCCAGGAGAAGGCACTGGAGAAGAACCAAGCTGGGTCTCTAAGGAGTCGCATTGGAGATGGCACATAAATTGCGCCTAACCAATTCAGGTTCAATTTTGCCAAGGTCTTATCAATTGAACATATTTTGCAAAAACTTCTGGTGTTTTCCTTTGTTCTTATGTTCCGTATTAAAAGGTTCGCTGATAAATATGAGTATTATGTTTGTTGCTAGATGATCAGTATGTGGCTCCATACGGTAAGCACCGGACTGAGAACCACAAGGTTGGTGACTGCAGCCCGCCAGCCGCTCTGCAGGAGAAAGATGAGGCTTTCTAGTCCCGCGAGTACTTAATGCCTCAACTGCCATGCCGGGTCATTGTGAGAAAGAACCTACTCCACAGCAGCAACAAGAAGCGACTGTAAATGGGGCTTTTTAACTCTCACAAATCTTCTAACTGGATCCTCTATGGACTCCTGATGTGGCGCTGTAGGATCAGCACTGGACTGCTAACTACAAGTTCGGTGGTTCAACCCACCAGCTGCTCCTCGAAACCCTATACAGGATCTCTGAGTTGGACCCGACTCGATGGCACTAACAACATACACTATATATAAAGGCTATTGAATTTTCAAACTACCTTTTAATTCACTTCTGATCAACTATTAGCCTACTGAAAGCAAATAAAAGATTTTCTTTTTGATAAAAACAAACAAACTTTTTATAAATTTATAGCAATAACACACATATTATCGACTCAGGGGTAAGTAAATAAGTCAATAAAAAAGCAAGAGGCTCCAAAAATAAATATCATGTACTACATAATGTTCATTTGAGCAACGTCTGAAAGCGTATTTATATACCCTACCGTACTACAACCATGGAAGTGCACGTGGGCTCCCCAGAGCTCCAGCCAGGTTGTTTGTGTCTTTCTTCCACTAATGTGCATCACTCAGCTGCATGCTCGTGTGCTCACATGTGCTATTAAGTAATCATATGGGACCACAGGCGTAAATATGGTTGGATGTCGTTCAGACAGATGTTATGCAGTGCATGAATATGGGATTTGCACAACATCCAAAATGGCAGAATGTCCTAATTGACAGAATGTATGTTAATCAACACATTACAGTATATATAAGAAAGCAAAACATATTGCCACTGAGTTGATTGTGACTCATAGTGACACTATATAGTGTTTCTGACACTGTAAATCTTGACAGGAACAGACAACCTCATTTTTCTCCTGAGGAGAGACTGATAGGCTTAAACTGCTGATCTTTTGGTTAGCAGTTCACTGCTTATCCTAGAGTGCTGTTAGGTCTATATGAATATGAGAACATTGGCATCAAAAATATATAGCACATTGGCATCACAAATTATTAGGAAAATGAATTATTTATTAAAAGGCACTGAGCCGATTTACCCTCATGGCACTAAAAAGAAACTTTATTACATTATACTACAACAGTAGTGAGGTTGGCCCAAGATTGGGCAGTGTTTCGTTCTGCTGTGCATAAGGTCGTTATGAGTTGGTACCGACTTGATGGCACCTAACAACAACAACACAAAAATTAAGTCCAGGTGATTTAAATACTTAACATGAAAAGAAAATTATGAAACTTTAAAGCAGAATATAGGATAATTCCTTTATGACTTGCAGTAAGGTAAGAATTATTTAAAGAAGAAATAAAATTTCAATTTGTAAATTAAAAACAATAAATTTGATTATGTTAAAAATTTTTTGAATCTCTGGTCACCAAAAGATAAATTCAGAGAATGAATGAGAATTCAAAAGCTGGAAAAAATATTTATTACATATGTCCAACAATGTATTACTCTCCCAAACACACGTATTCCTCACTTATCAACTATCTCCTTATCTGACCTTTCACACTTAGGACAATAGATGGCTATTCTCTGGCTAGTTTTTGCATTAACAATGTATATCTAGCAGTAAAAATCACCAAGTAATGAGGCAAGAGTAACTCTGGCTGTGATACTTAAGCTTATGGGTCAATCTAATTGGTCCATAATTCTTAGTAGTTTGCTATCTATGTAATAATGTAATTTGACAGTTACACAATGATGTAATTTGGCAACTAACTCCATGGCACATAATAACAACAACTTATATAATGATGTAACTTGGCAATTAGTAATAATTAACATATTCCTCCATTTTGTGATCCTACATGGTCATATTCCATTGTTACATATATATAACCTAATCTTTGGAGCTTAACCATGTTAGTAATTAGAAATGGATGCATATAAAGTACTCCTAAAGGGCAATATGGAAACAATACGCAACCCAATAGACAAATGAGCAAAACACATAAATGAGCATTTCACATAAGAAAAAACAAACAGTGCTTTAAGTAATGAGCTAATGCTCAATATATGTTTAATCATGCAAAAACAGATTAAAATCAGAATGAGATTATGCCCACCAAAATGGGAAAAATTAAATAATGGGAAAATATTAAGTATTCGTGAACATGTGGAAAATGAACGTCTTAAAATGAACAGCTTGTAAGATTACGTTAGTTCATCCTTTTCAGAAAATTATTTCAACATGCCAAACCCCAAAATTGAACCAAACCCACTGCTGTGGAGTTAATTTCAACTCATGTGACCCCGTAGGGCCAACTAGAAGTATTCCTTAGGATTTTTGAAACTCTAAATCTTTATCAAAGCAGAGAGCTTCATCTTTCCCCTGAAGAGCAGTTGATAGGTTTGAATTGCCAATCTTGAGGTTAGCAGGCCAGTGTTTAATCCACTGTGCCACCAGGGCTCATTTGAACATGTTACTATGCAGAATCACCCAGCAATTCTACTCCTACATTTATAATTAATAAGTTTGAATAATTTGTTTCAGAAAGTTCAAGATGCTGGTAACAATATTCAAAATAGCAAAATCTAGAAACAACCCATTCTTATCAACAGTTGTTTCTTATTGTCGAGTGTTGTTGAGTTGGTTCTAACTCATAACAACCTTGTATAGGGTTTCTGAGGCTTTAGATCTCTGTGGGAATAGAAAGCATCTTCTTTCTCCCCCAGAGCAATTGGTGGATTAAGAACCACTGACATTGTGGTTTGTGATCCAGTGATTATCCTATGGAGTCACCATGATTGTATCTACAATGTTGTTGTCTAATGCTGTTAAGTCAGTTCTAATTTATAGTGATCCTATAGGGTTTCCAAGGAGCGGCTGGTGGATTTGAACCACCGACCTTGCAGTTCAATTGACCTTGTGGTCTAGTGCTTATCCTACATTGCCACACACCAGGACTCCCAATCTACAGTAGAATGGAAAAATTGTGATATTTAAAAAATATAAAATCGTATACAGCAGTGAAAACAGAATACTTGAAATACACATTAACATGAATGACTATCAAAATCATCATTTTGAGTGAAAAAAGAAAGTCATTATTTATAAACTACAACAATGGGCAATTTAAAATAATCTCAATGAAATATATCTCATAAAAGCTGACAATAGATGGATCTTGACTGGAAAGCAGAGAATACCAGAAAGAAGTTGACTTGTATTTTGTTGATTATGCAAAGGCATTCAACTGTATGGATCATAGCAAACTATGGATAACATCACAAAGATTGGGTATTCTGAACACTTGATTGTGCTCAGTAGGAACATGTGCATAGACCAAGAGGCATTTTTCCTAACCAGACAAGGAAATAGTGAATGGTTTAGATTAGGAAAGGTGTACACCAGAGTTGTCTTCTTCCACCATACTTAGTCAATCTGTATGCTGAGCAAATAATCTGAGAAAATGTATTATATGAAGAAGAAAGTGAAGATAAAATTGGAGGATGACTCATTAATAACTTGTGATATGAAGATGACATACCTTTGTTCACTGAAAGTGGAGAGGACTTGAAATACTGATGAAGATTAAAAAAAATTCTTCACAACTGCATAAATAAATAACATCATAATAAACAAAGAAAATATTGAAGTTATCAAAAACTTCATTTTGCATGAATTCACAATCAACAGTCAATCAATCAAAGGATGCATTGCATTAGGCAGATCTGCTGTAAAATACCTCTTTAAAGTGTTAAAAAAGCAAAGATGTCAGTTTGAGGACCAAGGTGTGCCTGACTCAAGCTATGGTATTTTCAATCTCCTCATATGCATGTGAAAGTTGGACAATGAATAGAGAAAACCATAGAAGCCCTGATACATTTGAATTATGGTGCTGGAGAAAAATATTAAAAGTACCATGGACAGTCAGAAGAACAAACAAATCTGTCTTGGAAAAAGTATAATCAGAATGTTCCTTCTAAGTGAAGACGGTGAAACATTGTTTCTTGTTTTTTGGACATGTTGTCAGGAGGGATCAGTCCCTGGAGAAGGACATCATGCTTGGTAAAGTGGAGGGTCATCAGAAAAGAGGGAAACTCCCAATGAGATGGACTGACACAGTGGCACAACAATGGGCTGAAACACAATAGCAATTTTGAGAATGGTAAAGGTTTGGGCAATGTTTTGTTCCATTATACATAGGATTGCTATGAATTATAACTGACTCAAAGATACCTAACAACAACAACAACAAGTAATATTATGAGGCATCCTGGTGTTACACTTGGATGTTAACTGCAAGGTTGGTAGTTCAAATCCTCCAACTGTTCTGTGGAAGAAAGATTGGAAGTGTGCTTCTATAAAGATGTACAGCTTTGGAAACTCTATGTGGCAATTGTATTTTGTTGCAATGAGTCAGAATCAACTGTAAAGTAATGGATTTACCTCATTGTATACAAAAGACATAATTAACATCATTTGAGATAGTTACCTCAGGAGGGGAGAAGAGTGGGTAGTTCGCTGAGGAGAGGTAGACAATAGGACTTCTAATATACAAATAGGGTTCTATTTCTAAGCTGAGTGGTAGGTACATTTTTTAACAATACATTTATACAATTTGGATATATATAATGTATTTCAACATGAAACTAAAAAAAATAATAATAATTTGGATGTCTTATGAAATCTTTGAAAAGATAAATCATTCTTCAAATTGCTTTCAAATTATATGTGGGAGAGTCTAATGTAACAGCTAGAGGGAGTTGAGAATTTGCTCAATTTGCAAAACCAAAACTGAAAATTGTAGAAAACATATAATGAATGTAGTTAATGCAAAAAAGATAAGATAGTACTTTAATAAATATATCCCATGCACAAATAAAAAGTTTTGAATTTATGGTAAAACTTGGTAAAACAATATACATTTATTTATTCTGAGGTAAAATATGTGATGCATTTATCATTTAAAATTATCCCTGCATTATAAAACTTTAAAAGTTAGCCAACAAAATACTTATTGATATGAACTCATCATGTGAGAAGGCTTCTATGGTACTTCATCCCTGATTGAACTTAATTCAGTTTCTTTTATTTTTTCATACCCACTTAGTCATTTGTGAAAAAGTAAATAGCTTGTAGACGAACTATGTATCTGTGTATTTGGACTCCTGGTGTGGTGCTGTGAGATTAGCACTGGATTGCAAATACAAGGTTAGGAGTCCTGTGTATAATATGAATAAAAATTTTAAAGTCCTGTTAACATAGCTTCTTAGTTTTTTTGGAATGAATATCTAACCTATAAATGCCATGTCTTTTCCATCAGACTTGACAATTTTGTGGCAGATACTGCTTGTTTTTCTTCTTCTGGAATAACAACAACTATTTCCCAATCTCCCCTGCAAGTGGGTATGATCATATGACAAAAATTTGATCCTATAACATATAGGTATAAATGACTGACACAATCTCTAGGCATTAAAAAAAAATAGCTCCCATAAAAACCAGGGGAGATCCTCTATGTTCCATCTCACTTGCTATCCAATAATCCTTATGGACTGTGACAAAGTAGTCTTTGAACACAGTTATATTTTCACCCATGGTTCAATAAGCAAACTGGTGAGGGGATACAAAGCTATTAGGAAGCTTCAATCAAAGTGACTTACATTAATTTGGTTCAGTAAATATGTATTTATTGAGCAACTATTAGGTTTCAGAGCTGTAAAAGATTCTGAAGATACGTAATGCTGAAGTGCTTTCCAGAAAGGCAATGCCCAGCATGTATAAAAACATGCATCAGCATTTATGTCAGAATTATTTCTCTTTTTGATTGTCTTGAATTCACAAATCCCAAAAGTTCTCCAAACTCTAGGGATCATCTTGGAGTATAATGCTGTCTGTGAAAGGATAATATCTATATGCCTAAAAGGAGTCCTGGTGTGGTGCTGTGTGTAAGGTCAATTTTGAATCACAAGAGCATTGGTTCAAACCCACCAGCCACTCCTTGGAAATGTTATATAAGGTCACTAAGAGTTAGAACCAACTTGATGGCATTGAACAACAACAACAAGGAATATGTGATAATATCACCAATATTCAAATTTACACACCAACCACTAAAGCCAGTGGTGATGAAATTGAAGAAATCTGCCAAATCCTTCAATCTGAAATTGATCAAACATGCAATCAAGATTTATTGATAATTACTGGTGATTGGAATGCAAATGATGGAAACAAAGAGGAAGGAGCAGTAGTTAGAAAATATGGCCTTGGTGATAAAAACGATACTGGAGATCACAGGATAGAATTTTGCAAGAACAATGACTCCTTCATTGCAACTACCTTTTTTAAACAAAACATACCTACACGTGGACCTCACCAGAAGGAAGACACAGAAATAAAATTGACTACATTGATAGAAAGAAATGATAGAAAAGCTCCATATCATTAGTCAAAACCAGGCAGGGCGGACTATGGAACAGACTATCAATTGCTCATATGCAAGTTCAGGCAGAAGCTGAAGAAAATAAAAATAAGTCCAAAAGACCTGGATCTGACCTTGAGCATATCCCATCTGAAATTAGAGATCATCTCAAGAACAGATTTGATACCTTAGACACTAATGACCGCAAACTAGAAGAGTTGTGGGATGACATCAAGAATATCACACAGGAATAAAGCAAAAGGTCATTAAGAAGACAAGAAAGAAGGAAACGACCAAAATGAATGTTAGAAGAGACTCTGAAACTTGATCTCCTGCATAGAGATGCTAAATAAATGGAAGAAATGAGAAGGTTGAAGAGCTGAACAGAAAATTTCAAAGTGCAGCTCAAGAAGACAAAGTCAAGCATTATCATGAAATGTGTAAGTCAAGTATTACAATGAAATATGTAAACCTGGAGTAAGAAAATCAAAAGGGAATAACATACTCAGCATTTCTCAAGCTGAAAGAAGTAAAAAAAAAAAATAAGCAAGCCTTCAATTTGCAATATTGAAGATTCTATGGACAAAATAGTCATCCTGGTGTGGCACTGTGGGTTAATGCACAGGATTGCAAAGTCAGTTTGAACCACAGGATTGGAAGTTCAAGCTCACTAGCTGCTCCTCAGAAACCCTATACAGGGTTGCTATAGGTCAGAACCAACTATATGGCACTTAACAACAACAACCTGGGCAAAAATATTGAATGATGCCTGAAGAATCAAAAGAAGATGGAAAGAATACATAGTCACTGTACCAAAAAGAAATAATCAGTGTTCAAACATTACAAAAGGTAGCTGCTCTTGAAGAAATCCAAGCAGATCCAAAAGCATTGACAAGAGAACAAGATTCCAGAAATTGGTGGAATACAAAATGAAATATTTCAATCAACTGATGCAGCATTGGAGGTTCTCACTCATCTATACCAAGAAGTTTGGTAGACAGCTACCAGGTCAACTGATTTAAAAAAGATCCATATTTGTGCCCATTCCAAAGAGAGGTAACCCAATGGAATGTAGAAATCATTGGACAATATCATTAACATCACTTTGTTGTTGTTGTTAAGTGCCTTCAAGTCGGAGCCGACCCATAGCGACCCTGTACAGGGTTTCCGAGGGTGTAAATCCTTATGGGAGTAGAAAGCCTCATCTTTCTCCCGCGGAGCGGCTGGTAGTTTCGAACCACTGACCTTAAGGTTCGCAGCCCGATTCGTAACCACTACGCTACAAGAGCTCACTAGCAAGTCAAATTTTGCTGAAGTTAATTTAAAAATGGCTGCAACTATACATTGTCAGGGAATTGCCAGAGGTTCAAGCAAGATTCCGATGAGGTTGTGGAACAAAGGATATCATTGCTGATGTCAGATGGATTTTGGCTGGAAGCAGAGAATACCAGAAAGATGTTTACCTGTGCTTTATTGACTATGCAAAGGCTTTGACTGTGTGGATCATGACATACTATGCACAACGCTGAAGAGGATGAGTATTCTGGAACACTTAATTGTGCTTATGAGGAACCCTTACATAGACCAAGGGGCAGTCACTCAAATTGAACAAAGAGACAATGAATGGTTTAAAATCAGGAGAAGTGTGTGCTAGGGTTGTATTCTTCCACCATATTAATTCAATTGTAGCCTGAGTAAATAATCCGAGGAGCTGTAGTATATGAAGAAGAATGTGGTATCAGGATTGGAAGAAGACTCTTTAGCAGCCTGAAATAGGCAGATGATACAACTTGCTTGTTGAAAAGTGAAGAGGACTTAATATACTTACTGGTGAAAGTCAAAGACCACAACCTTCAGTATTGTTTGCACCTCAGTGTGAAGAAACCCCAAATCCTGGCCACTGTATAATTAAATAACATCATGATAAGTGGAGAAAAGATTGAAGTTGTCAAAGATTTCATTTTGTTTGGATCCACTATCAACACTCATGGAAACAGCAGTCAAGAAATAAAACGACATATTGCATTAGGCAAATCTGTTCCTCAGATTTCTTCAGTGTTAAGAGCAAAGATGTTAGTATGAGAATGGAGTGTTCCTGACCCAAGTCATGCTATTTTCAGTAGTTTTATATGCATGTGAAATGTGAACAAAGAATATAGAAGACTGTAGAAGAATTTATGTATTTAAGCTATGGTGTTAGAGAATATTAAAAGTACCATGGACTGCCAGAAAAAAACAAACAAATCTGTTTTGTAAGAAGTATAGTCAGAATGCTCTTTAGAAGCCAGGTAAGCTAGACTTTGTCTTTCATACTTTGGACATATTATCAGGAGGGACCAATTGCTGGAGAAGGACATCATGCATGGTAAAGTGGAGGGTCACCAAAAAGAGAAAGACCCTTAATTAAATGGATTGACACATGGCAGCAGCAATGGGCTCAAGCATAACAATGTTGTGAGGTTGGCATAGGATCAGGCAGTGCTTCGTTCTGTTGTTCATAAAGTTATTGAGTCAGAACCAACTTTATAGCACCTAACAACAACAGCTAGTCATAACTTGGATGCGACCCTTGCAGGATTGCCACATAACCTACATTAGACTGCAATTAGTGAGAATTCAGCATCAACTGTATTACTATAACGAGATTTTGGGAAATATTTAATGTAGCAGTATCTTGATAAATATAAAACATGGTGCTGTTTATTAAACTTAAGAAGTTTACCACTTCAAGTTGAGTCTACTATACTCATGGCGACTCCAAGTGTGTCTGCAGAGAACTGTACTCCATAGGGTTTTCAATGGCTGATTTTTCTAAAGTAGTTTACCAGCCCTTTCTTTTCAAGCATCTTTGGTTGGACTGCAACCTCCAACTCTTTGGTGAGCATATTAACCATTTGTACCACCCAGGGACTCCATGAAGACAAATGATATCCCTAAAATTTAATAAAAGGTAAGCAATACTTATTAAAATCTCAGAAAATGAGCTAAAGGGAAAAGTATACTCTCAAACCCACTTGTGCATTTCTGAAGAAGCCCCTGATTGAAATCATCAAATGAAAGGTGCAAATCCACAGCCTCTGATAACATATCAGGAACCTGCTGTTCCTTTCCTTATGACTGATCACAAAAATGCCACATGTAGGGGATGAAATGAAAAGGTTTGAATTATCACATGCAAAAGGCCTTATTTATTTATCACAGCTCCATGAAAGTCAGAAAACCCAACACTAAAATAATTGGAAATTTTTGTGCATCAGTGTGGAATTACTAATGATTTCTTCTTAGCACAGGGGAATAGATTTAATTGAGAAAGAGAATTAAAATACTTTATTAATGTTGCTAATATAATTATTATTAAATATTGTTAATACACCACTAGTGTTATATGCAGTAATATGTTATAGGGAGAATAAATATGAAAAAAATATTAAAAGGCTTGCATCTAACTTGTTAGATTTGAAAGAGCAGGACTAATCAATCACTAGTGCAGATATTTTTGTGTTGTATTTGTAAAAGATAGATATATGTTCTTTTCTCAAAGTCTACTAAAGAAGAATGACATCAACAAAAAGGGCACAATGGATGTAAACTACTTTCCTCAACATGAATAGCGAATGCTAACAAAGAAAATAGTGAAAGGATGATACTGCAAACTAATACACACGTTTCCATGTTTTTCTGTAAAGCAGTTACCCAACAGTGGCAGAGACGTGAAGCGTTCCTTCCACACATTTGTTTCTTACTGTTTTTTAATCATCCTGGCAGTATTTCACAAAGCTTCACAACTCTTTAATAAAATAGCTAATTTTATTCTTTAAGTAATAAATGTGTTCTCTTACAATTATGCTGATATCACTGTGTTGATAGCTGCATTTATGAATCAATTCAAAATCCAAAATGTTTATCTCAGATATTAGCTACAAGGAATATACATTTGCAAAGATATGTTGTTGCAATCTAATCTTTGTTTCTTATTAATCATTAAGTTCCTTGTTTGTCAGATTTTTGCTTTATTTTGTAACCAACAAAATGAACTGCCGAAAGAAAATAGTTTGTGTAATCACTTCAAAGCTGAAAATTCTGTTCAAGAAAACACAGTTGGTGCCTTCAGCCAACTTCCACTGTGAGGTCATAAAACGTGTCTAAAAATGCAATCATTATCTACAGAGGAAGGCTGGGATTGACATCATTTTAAAAATCTCATCGTGGCAGCCCAAGTTCTGACGAAAAAATTTGAATATGCTTCTTAATCACAAACTTTACTTACTCATTCGTCCATCAGACTAAGTTTCTATTACCTCTGTATTGACAGGCCAAGTGAAAATAAACTGTTGATATATTCAGAAAAACAAAGACTCCACAGTTGTATGCTTGGATGGAAATATGCATTTGCTGTAAAAATGTTGATTTGGTATACTCAGACAACAAAATATCTAGAATTGAGATTTGGTGTATTATGGCATTAACAGCATTATTTTGGACAATCATTAAAATCACAGAATCACAAATATTTAGATCTGGAAAATACCTTTCATGTTGTAAAGTTTCAAGCCTTCATTTTTAGAAAATGAAACAAAGTTCAGGTGAGTATAGTAACTTATTAAAAAACTAATTAAAAACTGAGCTTGGGCTAGAAATTCAGATCTCTTGACTACTCAAATATTTCTTGGGTACAACGCAGAGTTCACCAGCTAAGTCATGAATGAAACATGATTAACTTACGTTCCAAATGATCCATGAGGACAGCTATTGTTGTTGTTGTTGTATGCCAGTGACTCTGTTTCAACTCATAGTGAACCCTGTATAGAGTTTCCTAGGAGTGGCTGGTGGGTTTGAACTGATGCTCTTGTGGTTAGCAATCTAGTGCTTATCCTACAGCACCACTCCGAGGACAACTGTTTGTTGTTGTTAAATGTCATCAAATTGGTCCCGATGCATAGCAAACCTGTATAGGATTTCCAAGGAGTGACTGGTGAGCTTTAACCATCAGCCTTGCAGTTCAAAGTGACCTAGTAGTCCAGCACATTTACAACAGTGCCACAATTTATTGGTTTGTTGCCTATAGTTGGAAGGAACTTTGATAGCTGTAGTAGTTACGAGTCAGACTGTTAACCTCAAGGTTAGCAGTTTGAAACTTCCAGCTGTTCCACAGGAGAACGATGAGGCTTTCTGTTCCTGTAAAGATTTACAGTGTGGCACTATGGGTTAATGTGCCAGACTGCAAAGCCATTTGAACTGCAAGGTCTGCAGTTCAAGTTCACCACCTGCTCCTCAGAAACCCCATATAAGGCTGCTATGGGTCGGAACCAACTCGATGGCACTTCACAACAACAACAACCTATACAGGAGTCCTGGTGTGGCGCTCTGAGCTAATGCTTCAGACTGCAAAGTTTTTTGAACTGCAAAGTGGAGAGTTCAAACTCACCAGCTGCTCCTCGGAAACCCTGTACAGGGTCGCTATGGGTCGGAATGGATTCGATAGCACTTAACAACAACAACAACAACACCCTATACGGGGGTGCTATGAGTCAGAACCAACTCCATGGCACATCATCATCACCACCATCACCACCACCACCACCACCGATACTTGGAGAGGAACATGAAAATACACCACACTCTCACAACACACTTATTTGAATTTAATATGCTATTGTTGTTAGGTGTTACCAAGACAGTTCTGACTCATAGTGAGCCAATGTAGAGCAGAACAAAAATGCTACCCAGTCATGCACCATCTCATTGATGCTATGCCTCTTTTTCACTGACCCTATACTTTACCAAGGGTCCTGTCTGATGTCCTTCTCCAGAGACTGGTCCTTGTAATAACTTGTCCAAAGTACATGAGAGGAAGTTTCACCATCCTCTCATCTAAGAGGCATTCTGGCTGTACCGCTTTCAAGACATATTTGCTTGTTCTTCTAGCAATCCATAGAATTTTCACTATTCTTCACCAACACTATAATTCAAAAATACTGAATTCTCTTTGGTCTTCCTTACTCATTGTCCAGCTTTTGCATGTATACGAGGTACTATGGCTTGAGTCAGGTGTACTCTCATCCTCAAAGTGGCTTTTCATATGACAGATATTTATTGTTATCCACACACGTGAATATACAAAATCAGACAATTTGGCACTTTGTAGTTTTTATACTTTATTACACATTAAGTTCCTTTATAATGTCTCCCTGAAAGCCACAAAATACCCTTCACATATTTTAATATTCACATGTTCATCAGTACAGAATCAGGCAACAGAAAGCAAAAAGAAAGGCACTTTTCAATTCTTATAAGGAGAGAAGAGGGGGAATTGTGAGCCAATTCAAACTCTGAAATATCTTCTTAAGATATTAGCTACCATGAGTCCACAGTCATAAAGACGTACTGTAGCACTAAGTTACTTGTTTTGTCCCCTTATTTACCCCCCAACCCATTTTTACTTTTTCTCCACTCACTTCCCTTCTCTTTTCTTTCCCAAGGGTGTCTCAGAAATAGATGGCAGTCTGATTTTTTTTTTTTTAAATGAAGGAATGACAGACGAGGGTAGGCATATTACATGTTTTCATTTTAAAAATTGACAATTTTAATACACACACAAAGCAATATAATTATACTATTCATAAGATAATTATGATATTTTAGAAGAATTAATTCACTATGCAATAGGCACTGTAATCTGAAGCAATACATGAGTCTAAAATTGTAGCATGGATGCCCTCTTTCTAACCTGTGTTTCAAAAGTCTTTCAAACCTCTCCCTGCAATTGGATGAGAGAAGCCAGGAGTTTGGAGGACTTTTACATACATGAGGACAAAATACCCCTCCAAACCCCTTCATCCTTTTAATCACTGTCTTTTCCTTTCTTCTATTGACTGTATCCAGTGATGGCAGAACATTGTAGTTTTAGGATGCACAAAATCAGGGCCAGTGTGAGGTCCTCTATCTGGGTTGGAAGCAGAGATTATTTGCATACCTGCAATCTGAGCGTGGGAGTTCAGCACTGTTTCAAGGAAATTAAGGAACAAAATCTAAGAGCAAAACCAAGTTAGAAAGAAAAAAGTTAGAAGTAAGTATTTTGGTTTTGAGACCAATCCAAATTCCAGGGAGAAACCAGAATGAAGAGCCGCAGTGTGTGGGCAAGGGAAGAGCAACCATTTATACTGAGAATAAGGTCCATGAGTTGCTGGGGTACGTTGTGGGAGCCCCACAAAGGGAATGATCTCTTCAGCCCAGTTCATTGACCTCTTGAAGGCAAAGGAGTTATCATTACTGCCAATCCTCTTAAAAATGAACAGAGAGAAGTTTGGTTCAGAGGTGGGGCCAGAGTTGATGGAAAAAATGAACAAAAACCATTCTCTAATCTCTCATCTTCCTCTCTTCAGAACAGTCAACTTTCATTCATGAGAAACTGGTTATTTAAAGTCTTCTTTCACTCTGTCTATTCACTGGGCTTTTTTTTTTTTTTTTTTTTTTCTCTCTCTATTTTTCGGATTGTTGCTATTACTGCCAGGGTGAAGTAACACCTCATTTTTTTTTTTTTTTTTTTTTTTTTTCTCTCTCTATTGGTTCCTTCACTATAGAAAAAAAGGATGAACTCCAAGCTAGTTAGGAAGGCTAAGGAAACTGTCTAGTGATATTATTATTACTATTACTACATAGAGGTTTAATTAGCCTCATTAATATAAGTATCTGAAAACTGGCAGTTCATCTAGATGGAGGGCTGCAGAAAGTTGAAACTGGCCACTTAAATCTAGGACTGCAGACTTCCTGCTAGGTTTTTTAGGACTGAAATTTCATGCAAAACTAGTATGCATATATATTTTTCTTGGGTGATTGTCTATAAAGTCCATTAGAGCTTCAAAACAAGTCTGTGACCCTAAAACTATAATAACACCTGGTTGTTTTATAGCCTCACAATCATTCCCTGCCCTAAACAATGTTCTTTAGCGTCAAAAGAGAATTTACTTTACTGTTTCTACATGTGTCAGACATCAAAATTACCCTCAACCAGAGAGAACACACCATTAAATACAGTTTGTTGCTGCATAAGCTTGTTATGTAAGGCATAGGAAACACAGTAGTCTTGAAGCTCCAGGTGTGTGACTGGATTGCTGCAAAATGCAGACCGGAGTAAGGTGTTTGTACTTAGTCATTTTCCTGTGATGGTGAAGTTCAAGTCCTAGCTACCACGCCTTAATCATGCAGATGAAATTATAGGAAGGAGAGTCCTGATGTGGCTCTGTGGGTTAATGCGCCAGACTGCAAAGCCGTTTGAACTGCAAGGTCGGTGGTTCAAGCTCACCAGCTGCTCCTTGGAAACCCTATACAGGGTCACTATGGGTCAGAACTGACTCGACGGTACTTCACAACAATAACAACAGTAAGTAGAGCAGTTTGGGTTCTGTGATCAGAACTCACTCAACAACACTTAACAACAAGATGTAGGAGATGGGGATTCAATTCCAGGCCAATGTAGCTTTTGGGTAGCCACACAATATACAGTGAAGGCTTGTATATTGCTATGATGCTGAACAGGTTTTAGTAAAGTTCCCATACTAACACAAACTAGGAAGAAAGGCCTGGGGATTTATCTACTTCTGAAAATCAGCCAAAGAAACTCCTAAGGATCTATAACCAATTATGGATCAAGCAGTGTTTTGTTCTGTTATTCATGGGGTTGCAGTGAGTTGGAGTCTGATTCTACATCAGCTAATAGTAGAAAAAAGGAGCTCTGGTAGCGTAGTGGTAACGAATCGGGCTGTGAACCTTAAGGTCAGAGATTCGAAACTACCAGCCGCTCCGCGGGAGAAAGATGAGGCTTTCTACTCCCGTAAAGATTTACACCCTCAGAAACCCTGTACAGGGTCGTTATAGGTAGGAACTGACTCGATGGCACTTAACAACAACAATAGTAGAAAAAGAGACCTGCACTTTCAAGCAGCATTTTCCCACAGAGAAAGTAGTGCATAATTATTCTCATTATCATAATCAATGAGTTTTTGTTAATAAAAAGATTCAAAATAGGAATCTCTCCCTCTGTCTTAGATGATTGGAGTTTAGTCTATCATGGACTAAGGACCTCCTCAACAGTCATTGAATTTCTGGAAATCTGTGATGTTTGGTCTTCTATTTTATATTCTTCCAATGTGGTTATAAATTGGGCTGCAAACCTCAAGGTCAGTATTTAGAAACTACCAGCTGTTCCACTGGAGAAAGATGAGGCTTTCTGCTCCCATGAAGATTTACAGCCTCAGAAACCCTGTATAGGGTCACTATGAGTCGGAACTGACTCCATGGCACACAACAACAATAACAATCTACCTTGAAAATGGCCAGAAATGACACCTTGTTACAAGAATGCATCTTCTCCTCCAACAGTTATCTCCTGGCAGGCGTCTAGGATTTGAGGAGCTCTGCCTGCTCTCCATCTGTCAAATGCACTTAGGTAGGACACTTGTCTACACTTCAACTGCACTTCAGTGTCTGACCCTCTGTTGAGATTATTGTTTTCAGCCAGCCTGGTGTTTGGCTGACTCCCAGAGTTCTGATAACTGCATTTGGAAAGGTATGTCTGAAAATGGAGAGGGCCATATAAATTGTATTTAGAAGTGGATACATTTGAAAATGTAATGGATGCATCCATCACTCTGGGACACCAAAATGATGATTTCATAGATCACGTAACTGTTCTGAATGCCTTTTCTTAAAAACCCTTATCTTTGAACTTGTAGTTGCTTCATTTATTGCTGCTATTTGGATCATTTAAAATTTAGTTCACTTTTCTCCAAGTGATTTATTTTGTGTTTATAAGTCCAATTTTGACATCATCTTCCATTTCTTCCCCCAAAGAGCCTCACCCTTATGGTCTTAGTGGAGGCATCATTTATAGGTAGAAAGGTATATCTGGAAATGCATTACCTTTAAATAGTAGGATTCATCATATCTGAGTTCATACTTCTGATAGCCAAAAAGCCCCATTTCATTTCAGAAGAAAAATTGCTTCTGTCAGTGTAAACAGAATGCATTATCCCCTTTTAATAACCATTCTTAAGTATGCTGCTGTATTACTTTTTCACAGCTGTATTCCAATAAGCTGTAGAGTAATTGCCAGTTCTCCTGTCTAATAGGTTCATTATTCTTTTGCCATAATTGCAGCCATTAAATGTTCAATTGTTAAATTTCCACTCCCACGTTTACTTAGTGTTACATTTTATAATGGGGCATGTCATTACAGCACCCCAGTGGCCATGCAGTTGTTCAAAGTCTTTCTAAAAGTCAATGAGATCCCTGTGAAATATGTCTTTGTTTTTGATTTGTTCAGACATCCCCTCCAACCTTTCCTTCCATTTTTTTAGACCTTCTAGAAATAGGCTCTTACAAATTGGTCACTTTTACTAGAAGTTTAAGGACCTGACCTAGGCTTGAAGACATAATGCTGAACTTCCAATGTCTGAGCACTGCTTTCTCACTTTAAAGTCTATGATTTTGTATATAACAAAGTGATAGAGGGAAAATTTCACAAAAGAAATTAACACTTAAGGCTTAATGGTTTTTTCAGGAGCTCTGATTTATCTTTTATCATGTTACATTTGTGAAGCATTTTCATCAAATCAAAGATACATCAATTGGGAGTTACAGGATTGTTAACCCCTGGTCGGTGATACTCATAGTAATAAAGCAAATTCCTTTCCTTTATTGTTTGACATTTCCAGATATGCCACGTCCCTAGTTCTGAGCTCATCTATTCTATCTGATACTAATTGTGTTACTTTGAGAAAATATATTAATGTGGATGGATGGAAAATTGCAGCTGAGTGTCTCCTGATTGACTGACTTGTTTGTTTGTTTCATTTTGGGGGTGCCATTTATGATAGGTCCTTTATAAGACAACTAGTGTTTCTTAAGTATTCAAGCATTGACCAAAATTTTAACCTAGGTCACATGTCATTTAAGTTTTCTAATCAACTATTCATCACTTAATCATCACCTTCAAGGTGATTTCATTTCCATTTATTGCTGTTGTTGTGGTTAAGTGCTGTCAAGTCGGTTCCAACTCATAGTCACCCTGTATAGGGTTTCCTGGAGCCACTGGTGGGTTTGAACAGCCAACCTTACAGTTCAAACTGACCATGTGGTCCAGTGCTTATTCTACAGTGCCACACCATGATTCTTCCATTCATTGAATTAACATTTATTTCTTTCAAAACTTGAATATTTTGACAATCATTGAGTTAGCATTGTAATTTTTTCCAACTCATTTCAGATCTGTGTTATTTTTGAAATGATCTACACTTTGGAGTAGTTTTCATTTTTTGGTAAGCAAAGTGGAAGACTTTTTCCAAATGCAATTCACAGTATCCAATGTACTATACATAAAGTTATGACCCTTACCTTACAACAACAGTGATTCACATATTCACTTTCTCTGCTCAGATATAAGGATAGCAGTAAAAATATTAACTGTTGCTATAGTTATTGTTAAATGCTACTGAGTTGGTTTCAACTCATAGTGAATGACCATGCTAATGTGTTTATTGAGCATTTATTCTTACCCTGTCCTTGTGTACTTTATAGGTATAGATGAGTACATCTGCTCACTTAATCCCTATGACATGGATACATTTACTAGGAAACTTCAAAACGTTAGTGGATAATAGAATTAAAACATAATTAAACTTTGCCATGAAATTTTTGAAGCCTCATTGCCGCTTAACAGATGAGGAAACTGAGACTCAGAGGGGTTAAGGAATTTACAAAAAGTCACAAGTTATAACTGCTGGCTCCAGAACCCACGCTCTTAACTTCTATTTGACACTGCTTTATAGGAGTTCTGCTATAAATAGTGAAAGGAATTTAAATGTATTTATGAAGCAGGAAATGATAAATAACTCTCAAGAATTCCACCATCCTCCTAGGCAGACAGATCAGGACAACAACTTCTTCAAGGTCACAGAGCAAAATAGACACCCAAGAAAAGAAATATTCCATGACCAATCTTCCTTCACAATAAGCCTGCTCATAAAATGTTGTTGTTGTTGTTATGTGCCATGGAGTCGGTTCCAACTCATAGCGACCCTGTACAGGGTTTCCGAGGCTGTAAATCTTTACGGGAGCAGAAAGCCTCATCTTTCTCCCCCGGAGCAGCTGGTAGTTTCGAATAGACCATAGAAAAGAACTGCAAAATTTGTCTTACAGTGGTGTATGGTTTATTAGTCCCAATAACCTTCCTAAAAAAAAAAAAAAGGAAGAAAAAAATGATAACATATTGACCAAGATTGTGTCCATTCCCAAAACCCATTCAAAACTTTCAGAGTATCCGTGCCCTTTACATTTTGATAATATAAATGTTGTGATAAGATTTTAGATACAATTTGCTAATGAAGAAAACTAAGCGATACTTTTCTTTTTCTCTTCCTTAGCTTTACTGGCTTTGCAACATTCCCAAGAGTGAACATTTGTTGTTGTCAATAAAGCAGTCAGCTATGTCACTTGGGGAAGCAATGGAGGAGGATGGTGTTACTTTAACAACCACCTTCTTCCAAAGCAATACAGTAAATGTATCTTATTCTTACAGCACAATGGCCAAAATAGAAGAAGAAGAAAAGAGCACAGCATAGATAGGGTCGATAAGAAAGCCATATTGTATGATTAACAAAAAAGGCACATTACCCGACAAAGTCAAAGGAATTACCCAGGGAGAATGTGCCTGCAGTGGTTACAGAAATAATTGGAAGGAGAGTGAATGGACAGAGTCCACATGTCTAAAAACAGATTTCCTACATATCTTATTAGACGGGTGATCTTTCGGTGGCACCATATTTTAAAAAACGGTTAGTTATCAAAAAAAAAAAGAAGTCATAAAAGCTATGCCAATAATAAACTGGTTATCATTAGCGTTTATTTAGGGAAAGATAAAATTAGCTCATAGGCTCTTGGAGGTTTTCTAAAAGGACTTAGTATAAAACAGTTGAAAGAGTGTCTTTTCTAGTCAAATTCTTGTAAGACTTGAGATGTCTGAAAGAATCAACAGGACTAAAGAAATATATACAAAATCCATCACTCTTATGTACTTGTTGTTACTAAGTGCCATAGAGTCAGTTCCAAACAATGGTGGTCGTGGTTATGTGCCGTGGAGTCAGTTCCGACTCATAGCGACCCTGTACAGGGTTTCCGAGGCTGTAAATCTTTACAGGAGCAGAAAGCCTCATCTTTCTACCGTGGAACAACTGGTAGTTTCAAACTGCTGACCTTGAGGTTCGCAGCCCGATTCGTAACCACCATGCTACCAAAGCTACTTTAGTGACCCTATATATGGTTTCTGAGGAGCTGCTGGGGGGTTTGAACTGCTAACTTTGTGGTTCAAATTGACCTTGAGATCAAATGCTTATCTTAAAGTGTCACATCAGGATTTAGTACAACCTTTCAGCAAATCTTTGAGGGCTAATGCCAATAACAAACATTGCAGTAATTTATGTAAACTAACCATTCTAAATGAAAGACTTGGTAAAGAATGCTTCTTTTGAATACACACCTATGAAGGCTCCAAATGGTGAAACAGAGATCATCCAGTGATTGTTGTATCTGGAGTCTTGGTGTGGTGCTGTGGATTAATGCACTGAACTGCAAAGTCGGTTTGAACCACGAGGTTGGTGGTTCAAGTTCACCAGCTATCCCTGGGAAACCTATACAGGGTCACTATGAGTCAGAATCCACTTGACAGCACTTTACAACAACAACACAAAAAAATTGCATAAATTAAACTCTTACATCCTTGTTTCTTTCTTTCTTTCTTTTTAATATCCTTGTTTCTTAAAAGAAAAATAGTCACATATATTAAATATGAGAGAATCAAAGAAAAAGACTTAACTAAACCTTTCTGTTCCTAACAAGCTGGAAAACAAAATTCATGTGATTCTATTTTCCCAATCCAATTCTGGAGGTGTCCAGAAGCCATAGGAAGATAATGGTCTCCAAATATAAAAAACAAAACAAAATTTTAAAAAATCAATGTGAAAAATCCCTGGAGAAACAGAAGGTAGTGGGTTGGATTGGGAGGGAACTGGGAAAGTACCTAGACTAAAGACAATCAAGGAAGTAGGAGAAATATTTATGGGAGAGCTCTTTGCCCCATCTTTCATTTCCCAACACGAAACAGAAAATCATCAACTTCAATTCAACTAACAAGTTGTTCTGCCTCTTGCTGGTAAAGGTACTCAATCCTTTTCCTATATATTATTTTCTCTATATTTTTCTCTCTATATTTCTATGCATATAGGAATATACTAATATTTCTATATATTGATACTATCCCACAAACTTGTTAAAGTATTTTGTATTTAAGAACATCTAATATGTATCTTTTTATGTACTATAATATCTCTGAAATTGAAATGAATTTTAGAATTTAATTTACATTGTTGTCTCGGTTTTTGTTATTGTTAAGTGCCATCAGATTGGTTCTGACTAGATAGCAGTCATTATTGCTAATATATAAGCAAACTTGGACATAGATATTTAGATTGTAATCATTTCAATTAAATAGGGTATCTATGTGCTTTTTTATATGTGTTGAATGTAACTGTCAATTAAAATGTCTTTGAAATGATGACACTATTATTAGGGTTTGGAAAGAAAAGTTCTTGAATACGCAAAAATCGTGGCACTAAATGATCCCTCCTGTGATAGCTAAGGTTTTGTGTCAACTTGAATGGGCCAGGTTTCTCAGTCAATTGGCAGTTGAATTGCAGCTATCACCCATGATGTGGTTTGATGTGCTAAACCAATAAGAGAATTAAGAGTGGGATGTATAGCCTTCCCAAGGAGCAACTGGTGTGTTTGAACCACTGACCTTCTGGTTAGCTTATCCTACAGTGCTATACCACAAGTCCACCCTTAATACCACCATGATCCTGGTCCAATTTACAGAAGATTCCCAATGGTATGGCAGGCAACACCTTTTATCTTATAAGAAGGAAAATGAGAAAGTTGAGCAGAGAAAGAAAGACCTATCACTACCAAGACAAAAGAGGCAGGAGTGGAATGCATCATTTGGAACTAGGGTCCCTGCATTGTGAAGCTCGTAGATCAAGGCAAGACTGATGCCAAGACACATAAAAAGCTCCAAGGAATATTGGACCTTCAGATGCTGAAAGGAGACAAGGATCTTCCTCCAGAGCCAACAAAGAGAAAGCCTTCCTCAAGCATTCACACTCTGAATTTGGACTTCTATGTCCCTAAATTGTGAGAGAATAAATTTTTGATTATTAAAGTAAGTCATCCACTTGTGCTATCTCTGTTATAGAAGCATTAGATAACTAAGACACCTCCCATACAATTATCTACTTTTGCTGGCTCAATAATTCCTTGCAATGGCCACCTAAAACTCAGACACCATACTCAGTTTGGGGTTAATATGGGAAGTTAATAGTTTACAATTCAGGGTCAGAATGCTAAGGGACCTATTCCAGTCAGGACAGCCTCTCGTCAGTCATGCCCACATGCAGCCCTCACTCTGCCTATTCAATATTACAAAGCTCTTTTACGGCTTCTGATAAATGCCCACAGGACACACCACTCCATCCTCTATGAGTCAACAAACATAACACCCTCCACCCTCAATTTAGTGTCTAGTGTCACACTTCTCTATAAGCAAGACTCCTGTCCAAAGTCGCTCAGGTTTACTTGCTCTGTGGGAAGCCCACTGCTCTGTTTCATGCTCTGGCTCTTGGTTCTGCTACTGCTCCTCTGTCATTCCTCTGGTGTCACCGCTTTCTGTCCCTGGGTCCAGAAGGTTCGATGCACAAGGATCTCAGGGCCCAAAGGACGGGCTCCATTCCTGACTATTATTCGAGGGTAATAAAATCTCCCATTCCTGCTTTTGAGATGGTACATTTTATGCATGTTAGAGTTTCCGGTTTTTACAATAGTAGTTAAACCTGCTAACCACTCACATTTGAACCACAAAATCCTATCAACATCTTCTTCCACCTTCTCTTACCAAGACCCATCAGAGCAAAAATGTTGTTGGTGGGAATCTACAAAGACTATCACTTGAAGACACATTGAATAATTCTCTGTACCACACATGCATAGAAACAAAGCAGCACAAGCATAAATTAGATATTAATATAGAAATATTCTTGTAGGGTAACCTCCTAGAATTGTTTTCCTAGAGCAAAGAAAGAAACAAAATCCCCCCAAAAAATGTTTAAAGGGATGGTGAAAGACAAAAGTTTCATTTCTCCTACTTTATGGTCATTAATAAAAGGAGCTCTGGTAGTGTAGTGGTTACGAATCGAGCTGCAAACTGCAAGGTCAGCAGTTCGAAACTACCAGCTGCTCCCGTAAAGATTTACAACCTCAGAAACCCTGTTCAGGGTCTCTATGGGTCGGAACGGACTTGACGGCACTTAACAACAACAACAATAAAATGCTTCAGTGTCTCAGACATGGTAGGAACTCACAGTGTCCAGCACATGGTAGGAACACACTAAATATTTATTGAATAACACACTGATTTCCTTTTTTTAAATATCCAATATTCAAAAATGTATATATATGTTGTTATGTGCTGTCGAGTCGGTTCCGACACATAGCGACCCTATATAGAGTTTCTGAGGAGCAGCTGGTGAGTTTGAACTGGTGATCTTGCAGTTTAAATGGCTTAGCAGTCTGGCGCATTAACCCACAGCGCCACACCAGGACTCCATTTATATATATATACTTGAAACATTTTCCTGTGAATTGAGTCAAGATCTACAAAGCAGTCATCAGTTTTATATTCAACACTATGTTTCATCTCAATGATTGCAATCCCCACTAAGCAACCACAGTTATCCCACTTGCTCCCTGTGGTTGTATCCATTCCACCTTCCTTCTCAACCCTTCACAACTTTCTCCTAAGGAAAATGTCCTTTTGATCTTGAATGGTTGACCATTCCTTGGTTAGCATACTCTACTAATGTTCTTCTTGTTGTTTAGTGCCATCTAGTAGGATTTGAACTGCAGACCTTGTGGTTTGGAGTCCAATACAGATCTTATACTGTAACATCAGGAGTCCAAAAGTGATGTAGGCACCCTCCTCCCAAATACATATCTACGTCTTGGCTGAAAACTGGGCCATGAGGGTGAGTTCAGTTCCAGACCTAAAGGGTAGATGAGGACCTTAGTCTTGTGTTCCTTCAGTCTCTTTCTGACCAGTGAGCTCAGTCTTTTTATACCTTGAGTTTTGTTCCACGATTTTCCCATTGTATCCAGGACCTTCTACTGTGATCCATTTCAGAGCAATTGGCAGTGGTAGCCAAGTATTATCTAGTTCTTTTGGTCCCAGGGTCACGAAGGCTGATGTTCATCTGTTCCATTAGCCCATTGGACTAATTAATTCCAATCATTTACAATTTTCATCACTCTTGTTTCTGCTGCACATAGAGAGACCAATATTTGCACCATAGTTGTCCATTTATGAGTTTTTCAGATCCCAGTCAATACTCGCAAAAGTAGGATGTAGACTATGTTGAGCCCCTAGGCTCAGCAACTCATTGCCTATGTTGTTGTTGTTGTTAGGTGCCATCAAGTTGGTACCGACTCATAGCGACTCTATGAACAACAGAACGAAACACTGCCTGATCCTGGGACAACCTCACGCTTCGGTCCATCAATGCTGCCACCTGGCCAATCCATCTTGTTAGGGGTCTTCCTCTTTTTCTATGACCCTCCACCTTACTAAACATGATATCCTTCTCCAGCAACTGGTCCCTCCTGACAACATGTCCGAATTATGAGAGACGAAGTTTGGTCATTTGAT
>NW_006408520.1:47946093-47950354 GCF_000296735.1 Chrysochloris asiatica | reverse complement strand
CACATTTCATGTGTTTGCAGCAAAGGTTATATGTACAAATATACTCAGTCAAGCACTAATATATATTTGTGAGTATACTCACATTCTTCCTCCTATACCTGTTCAGTTTGTGTATCTGTTCGTGTATCAACTGGAGAACGCTTTTTGTTCAGGGTTGTGTAATAGCGGTATTTACCTCTATTGCCTTTAAACCTTGCATTTCTATGTCTTCACCTGCTCATCATTCTTTTGCCAACCTCCCTCAAGCCAGTGAATTATTCTCCCTCCCCTCCCATCCATGGTAACTATCAATGAAGGTTTCTTTTAGTATGGAGTTTTTACAATAGTGGTATCAAACAATATTTGTCCTTTTATGACAGACTAATTTCACTCAGCAAAATGACCTCCAGGTTCATCCATGCTATGAGGTGTTTTGCAGATTCATCATTATTCTTCAGTGTTGCATAGTATTAGTTTGTGTGTATGTACCAGTGTTTGTTTATCCATTCTTCCATTGATTGGCATTTAGGATGTCTCTATCTTTTTTGTGATTGTGAACAGTGTTACAATGAACTTGGGTATACATATATCTACACTTGTCATGGCTTTTATTTCTTTGGTGTATATTCCAAGTAGAGAAATTGCTGGGTCATACAGTATTGCTCTTTCCAACTTTCTGAGGAAGCACCATACCATTTCCAGAGCAATTGCAGCATTTAACAATCCCATCAAAAATGTAGGGGGATCCCAGAGTCTTTCCACAATCTCAACAGTATTTATTGTTTTCTATTTTTTTGAACTTTGCTGTTAATGTTGGGATGAAATGATATCTCATTGGACTTCTTTTTGTAAGTAATACTTTGCTTATCTGATGTCACTATCTTTTCCACATAAGGTTAGTGATCGGTTTTTTCATCTCTTTAAAATATGATTGACGTTGGAATCTGTATTTTAATTGCATTATATATATGCATTGCTTTGGGTAATGTTGACATTTTCACAATGTTGAATCTTCCAATACATGAACATGGTATATTCTTCTATTTTTTTGCAAGTCTCTCGGTTTCTTGTAGCAGTGTTTTGTGGTTTTCTTTGTATAAGTCTTTTGTTTTGGTGGTTAGATTTATTTTTAGTATTTCTTCTTTTAGATAGCTTTTGTAAATGCTAGTTTTCCTGATAATGTTTCAGAGTTCCATTTATTAGTGTAAAGGATTCCAACTGATTTTTTTGTAGGTCGATCTTGTTCTCTGAAACTTTGGTGAATTTTTCAATGAATTCCAAAGATTTTCTTGCTGAACGTTTGAGATTTTCTATGTATAATATCGTATCATCTGAAGATAAAGTTTTACTTCTCTATGCCGATTTTTTGTTGTTGTTAAGTGCCATCGAATTGGTTCTGACCCATAGTGACCCTATAAAGGGTTTCCGAGGACAACTGGTGAGTTTGAACTGCCAACCTTGCAGTTCAAATGGCTTTGCAGTCTGGCTCATTAACACACAGTGCCACACCAGGACTCCCTATGCCAATTAGGATGTCTTTAATGTCCCTTTCTTGTCTGATAGCTCTGGCTAAGACTTGCAACACAATATTGAATAGGAGTGGTGATAGAGGGCATCTTTGTCTGGTTCATGTTCACAAAGGGAATGCTTTAAATTTCTCTCCATTGTGAGTAATGTTGGCTGTTAGATTTGTATACTGTTGTTGTTGATAAGTATCATCTAGTTGATTTCAACTGATAGTGACCCAGGATAAGTTTTCTGAGGAGTGGTGGTGAGTTTGAACCACTGACCTTATTGTTCAAATGAACCTTGAGGTTGAGTGCTTATTCTATGATGCCATATTATGTTGAGAAATTTCCCTTTTATGCCTATTTTGTTGAGTATTTTTATCAAGAATGGATGCTGGACTTTGTCAAATGCCTTGTCTTCATCAATCAATATGATCATGTGCCTCTTTTTCTTTGGTTTATTTATGATTGTTTTTCTAACGTTGAACCATCCTTATCTTGTGATGTTTTGTTTTGTTTTGCTTCATTTATATGTTGTTGAATTCTATTGACTAGGATTTTGTTGAGAATTTTTACATCTATGTTTATGAGAGATCTCAGGCTATAATTTTCTTTTTATGATGTCTTTGACTGGTTTTGGTATAACAGTTATGCTCACTTCATAAAGTATATTTTGAAGTTTTCAATCCTTTTCTATGTTCTGGAATAGTTTGAGGAGAATTTTTGTCAGTTCTCTAAATATTGAGTAGAATTTACCAGCCATCTGTGCCTGGATTTTTTTGTTGTTGTTGGGAGATTTTAATGACCTGAACAATGTCTTCTTTTGCTTCATGTTTTCTACTCATATCGGTGTTAATTTAAGTAGGTATTGTTTTTCTAAAAATTTGTCCATTTCTTCTAGGTTTAAAAAATATGGTGAAGTACAACTCTTCATGTTGTTGTTGTTGTTAAGTGCCATCAAGTCAGTTCCAACTCATAGCAACCCTTATAGAGTTTCTGAGGAGAGGTTAGTGAGTTTGAACTGCTGACCTTGCAGTTCAAGCCAATCTTGCAGTCCATCACATTAACCCAAAGTGCCCCACACCAGAACTCCAGAATTCTTCATAGTATTCTGTTATTATCATTTTTGTTTCTGTTGGTTCTTTTGTGATGTCGCCCATATAATTTCTTACTGTTATTTTCACTTTCTCTTTCTTTTCTTTTGTTACATTTGCCAATGGTTTGTTGATTTTACTAATCTTTCAAAGAGTCAATTTATTTTCTTATTATTTCTGTTGTTTTTCTGTTTTCTATTTCATTTATTTCTTTTCAAATCCTTAGTATTTCTTTTCTTCTGGTGGCAGTGAGCTTACTTTGCTACTTTTTCCTAAGTGTTAAAAATTTTGCTTTAATTAAAGTGTTAATTTAGGTTCTTTCTTCATTTTGGATGTGTGTGTTTATTGCTACAATTTGTCCTCTAATCACTGCTTTGACTGTGTCCCAGAGATTCTGGAATGCTATGTTTTCATTCTCAATTGATTCAATGAGAATTAGCTTTTTATTTCATTTTATTTGTTCTTTTACCCAGTAGCTTTTAAGCAGGGTGTTATTATTCGATTTCCAACTATTTGACTTTTTCCCTTGGTCTTCCTATGGTTGATTTCTAATTTTGTAACTTTGTAATTTGAAAAGATACTTTGTAGTATTCTGATGTTTTAAAATTTATTGAGGTTTGATTTGTGGTCTAACATATGGTCTATTTTGGAGAATATTCCTTGTGTGCTAGAATATAATGTGTATTGTGCTGATGTTGGGTTGAGTGCTGCTTACGAGTCCATGAGGTCAAGTTGGTTGATTGTGTTATTTAGTTCTTCTGAGTCTTTGTTGAGTTTCTTTCTAGTTATTCAGCCCTTCATTGAAAGTGGTATATTAGAATCTCCTAATATTATCGTGTTAACACTTTAACACAACATTTACAATTAGAAAAAGAGCAGTGAAATAAGCATACTGTCACCAGAAGAAAATGAATAATAATGATTCGAAGAGAAATAAATGAAATAAAAACCAGAAAAAAACAATAGAAATAATAATTTAAGAAAGTGACTCTTTGAAACGATTAATAAAATTGGCAAAAATTCTGTTTTCAATTCTACTGAGTTTGATTTATATATTTTGAAGCTCTTTCTCTGGCATCATTGATACTTTGCATGGTTATGTCCCCTTGTTCAGTTGACCCTTTAATCTTGAAATCATGTCCTTGTTTGTCTCACGTTTTTTGTTTTGTTTTGTTTTATTGGTGTTAAGTGCCATCTAGTTGGTTCCAACTCATAGTGACCCTATATAGAGCTTCCAAGGAAGGATTGGTGAGCTTGAACCACCGACCTTATAGTTCAAATGGCTTTGCAGTCTGGCACATTAACCCACAGCATGACACTAGGAATCCACAGCTTACTTTACCAGAAATTAATATTGCTACTACTACCAGTTTGTTTTTTATTGCCATTAACTTGATGTATTTTTTTTTTTTTCTATCCTGAATTTTTTAGTCTATTTTTGTTTTTGTGTGTAAGGGGCATCTCCTGTAGACAGCATATTGAAGAATCCTGTTTTCTTATCCAACCTAATATTCTCTGTCTCTTGACATTCAGTGTAGTTATCAATAGATATTAATTTACTGATATCATTTTGCTGTGTGCTTATTTGTGGTGCTGCTGTTTTTTTGTACCACATAATTTTTTGTACTTAGTTCATTTTGTTTGTGGGTTTCTTGTCATCTTATTCATTGTTGTTTCAAT
>NW_006408520.1:47942641-47944931 GCF_000296735.1 Chrysochloris asiatica | reverse complement strand
TTTTCTACTTTCTATTGTGTTACTTTGTAAGTACTTCCCTTCCTAATATGCTAATGTAAACTTTAAAAAACTTTTTCAAATCAATATGTTTTAAATTATTGATTCTGAAGTTCAATGTGTCGTGTTCATAGAACGTATATATAAGATTACTATTCTTAGATATTTGTTTAGGATTGTTTTATGAGGCAGAAAAATGTTCAGATTGTGCATGTGTTTTCTCTATAACTGTTGGTTGTACCATTCTATATGTATGTGCATTTGATCAATTTCATTAATCACATTATTTAACTCTATGAAAATAATTTAATACAGCATCATGCAATGGTCATTTCTATAAAACTGTATGGTAAAGAAAAGGAGTGGTTTGAAAATTATGTGCATATGACATTTTGCTCATAACTTCCTGTGGTATGTTCAGTTTTCAACAGTAATATTACAAAATTAGTGGGTTATGGTGGATATGTGCCATGGAGTCAGTTCCAGCTCATAGTGACCCTGTATAGGGTTTCCGAGGCTGTAAATCGTTGCGGAGCAGAAAGCCCCATCTTTCTCCAGTGGAACCACTGGTAGTTTCGAATTGATGACAAAGTAATACTGGACCACTTGAGTCACTTTTCTTCTGCCAAACTCAGTCTACATGAGGCTCAAATATGGAACAGCCTTGCTGTTTAAACTTATCTTGAGGTCCAGTGCATTATCCAGTAGCACCACATCAGGATTCCGTATTGTGATTACACTATTTTTTCCCTTAAATAAGTAAGATAGTCATTCCACATTCATAAAAACAACAACAATGTCACTACCAAGTATTTCAGTGAATGATATCTTTAAAACAAGTTGTGTAAGCGAGCAATGAAATAATTTATTTGCTGAATGTAGCTGAAGAAGCAACCAAACTCAAGTACCTAGAGAGCGTAAGAGTTTCTTACCTGACACCTGCTAAAAAGAATATCCCATAAATTTACTCCAAGGAAAAGAAGAAGCTGAAATCAGTGATGCTTAGATGCAGATGGAAATTTCCACATAACTCTTTCTTTTGTCTGAAAAACAAATCACATTGCTATTGCTTTATTTCTTAATCTAAGAATAAAGGTAATTTTCTTCCCCCTCAATTCTAAATATGTAGAAGCAAGTACAAGTAAATATATAACAATAAAATACAACATAAATGAGGAAAGCAATTTTCAGTCGGCTCCTGATAATAGTCAGACTGTGTTTTTTAAATAATACCTAAAGTTTCAGTGTGTAGGATTGCTTCAATGAAATTGCATCATTACCTTAGAGATTAAATATGCAAATCCATGTATTAAAGTGTAGATGTCTTAAGCGTAGCCTGATGTCATTAGAATGAAAGAGAGTATAGTGACTGGCAACAACATTACCATTATTGATACTGTTATCCATTCTGCCACCTTCAGTCTCTTAACAGGTGCATTTAATGTAAATGGTTACATTCAGTGTAATTATTGATGTTGTTGTTAAGTGCCATGGCGTCGTTTCCGACCCATAGTGACCCTGTACAGGGTTTCTGAGGCTGTAAATCTTTATGGGAGCAGAACACCTCATCTTTCTCCCTCGGAGCGGCTGGTGGTTTCGAACTGCTGGCCTTAAGGTTCGCAGCCCCATTCGTAACCACTATGCTACCAGATAGGTATTGATTAATTGCTGCCATTTTGTTTGTGTTTTTTTTGTGGTGTTGTTATTTTCTTTGTTCTGTGTGTCTTCTTTGTTGAGATCATGCTTTTTGTGTTCTTTCTTGTGAGTTTCCTCATAGTTTTAATGTTTCCATGTTCTTCTTGGATTTTCATTCTCTTGGTATCTTATGCAGTGTTAATTTTCTTTGAAGTTGCTTTATAGTCCATTAACTTTTCCCTCCATTTAGTGCAGTCCATGTGAGTCCTGGTGTGGCACTATGGGTTAATGCGCCAGACTGCAAAGCCGTTTGAACTGCAAGGTTGGCCGTTCAAGCTCACTGGCTGTTTCTCGGAAACCCTATACAGGGTCGCTATGGGTCGGCACCAACTCAACGGCACTTGACAACAACAACAACAACATTTTATCCTGTAATCTACATGACCTTCTCACCATCTGGATCTCTGTTCCTGCACGTTTACCTTCTTTTACATTGTAATTGTTTTGATCATAGACTGACCTCCCAGATTCTCTGAGTTTGTTCTTATAATTTTGTTCTGTTGATTTAATTCTGGGAGGTGTTGCCACATATGTCAGTCTCTGGTTGTTATCTGTTCTTGTTGGTTCTCAGTCCACAGAACTCCCTTTAGGATGTTTT
>NW_006408520.1:47929555-47941664 GCF_000296735.1 Chrysochloris asiatica | reverse complement strand
CCTTAATACTTGATTGAGTATGTGTTTTGGTATTTTTTATGCTTTCTGATTGCTTCCAGGAAGATATGATCAGAATGTGGGCTTACCTTTTCACTCTTCTTATTGCTTAACTCAGAGTAACTTTCACAGGTGTTGTCTTTTTCCCTGGTATATGGCAGTTGGTATTGGTTCTTGCCTGGGTTTTGGTGTTTTATAGAGTGTGATTGTAGCTTGGCTATATGGCAGCAATTGCTCACCCTTCTTGTGTAATATAGGGAGGCAAAGAGTCCTCCAAAGGCAGAAGGGGGGGGGCATATAACAGCAAAACAGCACCTGTGGAAGGGGGAAACAAGAGAAAAAACAGGCAAACAAACAAAAAACAGCAACAACAAAAACTAGACTGAATACTGCAGTCTATAATCATAGAAAAGGGAGATTATGGAGAGTAAGAAAACAAAACAAAACAAAAATCTGTAGCCTATTATGAGTATGACTTTAATGTCCTCTCTTCAGCTTCTTGCTTTCAAAGCTGCCTGAGAGATTTCAAGATGCCAGTGTTAACTTTTATGCTATACCTCAGGCTTTAATTTAATTTTCGGCCTGTTTTGTTTTGATACTCTCTTTCCTTCTCTACAGCCCTGTCCTGCCCTTTCCGTATTAAAAAACAAACAAAAAATGTCAGGGTCTGCACTTGGGCTGAGTATCTGTGCACATGTGTCTCAGAAGAACCCACCAGTGGTGAGGGTGGGGGGTGTCCAATTGCTCAGTCCAATTGCTCAGGCTCCCCCCTTAGTCACCAGAATGGAGGTGCACAAACAGTGGGCACGCCAATAAAAGAAAGAAAGAAAATCAGTACAAAGCCAAACTGACAAAGTGTATTGTCCACCTTTGCTCCAAGGTTCCCGCAGCGTTCTGTGGTGTTTCTGCTTCTTTGCTTGGTCTTGCAGTTTGGTCTCGCCCAAGATGTCGGAGAGCCTCCAAGCCTGGCAGATTCAAATGCATGCGGTTTCTTACTTCAGCTTCAAGTTCCACAAGCTTTAAGTCTTCAAACTTTTAAAATATTTCTATCTCTGTGGTTCTGAGTTTTGGAGCTCTGCCCTGGATCCGTTTTGCCTGGTGTTCTGTGGTATGGCTGATGGCAATCTTCACTGCACCTCCACCCTAGCCACCATCAAGCCCCGCCTCCCATTGTTGATATTGTTAAGTGTTGCAAGTCAGGTCTAACTCATAGAGATCCTTTATAGGGTTTTTGAGGACCCACTGGAGAATTTGAACCATGAACTTTGTAGTTAACATTCCAGTTAGCCTACAGTGCCAGACCAGGACTCCAACATTAGCACTTGTTGTTAAGTGCTGTCAAGTCAATTCTAACTCATAGTGACCCTGTGTAGGGTTTCCAAGGAGTTTCTGGTGAGTTTGAACTCCTGACCCTGTGATTCAAATTGACTTTGCAGTCCAGTACTTTATCCTATAGTGCCACACAAGGACTCCTTATAATGATAGAGTGGGTAAAATGATATGATGTTTTTCATCCATCTTAATTCAAAATAAGAATCAACTGCAAACATACAACATGGTAACCACAATGTCACCAACAGAATTGCTAGTAGTTAACAAATCTAAGAAATCAGCGTACCATTTCGAATGTTTAAAATTGGACTTTAAGTAAATTAATATTCACATTATTATAATTACATTTTAATATAAAATTTCAGACTGATTACTATATACCAGAATTGATTATTTTATAATGACATTTGTATTTGGCCTCAACTTTAGTTGAATATTAACTTTAAAACCCTGCCAAAGTATACATTTGGGCTACCTCCAGAATGTAATCTAGAGAAACTCCTGTACATGTACATCCAGGGACACATTCAAAAATGGTAGAGCAGTGATGTTCATAACTTTAAAAACTGCAAAAACAACTGCCAATCAGTATTATATAGAATAAATAAATTAAGGTATATTCATTCAATTTCATACTGCTCAGAAGTGAAAATAAACAAACTACAGATATACACATCGACAAGAATGAATCCTATAAACATGATTTTGAATAAAATATTCAAGTTACCAAAGAATATATGTAGGGTAAGTTCAACCATGTAAATTCAAAACTAGAAAACATAACAGATACTGTTTAGAGACACATATTTACGTGACAAAGCTATTTTTTTTTAAAGAACAAGGAAAGAATAACACACAATTCAGGATCACTGGTACTTGCTCCTCTGGAGAGGAAACAGTGAATGGTTTAGTTGAGGAGAACATGAAAATGTTTAAGTGAGTGGTAATATTCTAGCTTTTGGATAGATTCTTGGCTAGCTTGGGTTATGGGTCCAGAAGTTTCATCATATTATTATGAAACGGAATAAAAATAAAACACAATGCACAAACTGATTAAGACACTGTGCCATAAACCAAGAATTATGACTAATCCCATTCTGTGCAGCAGGAGCCCATGAGAAAAAGCAAGTGAATAGACAGTCCAAAAAATCAGGGTAGTTCTTCCAGATTGTAAATACCACTAGTGGGTCAGAGAAGGGCTGTGATTAGGAGCATCTAATGTAATGGTAATATTCCAGTTCCCAATCTACCTGGTGCTCACACAAGTAGTGTTCAGACTATAATTAGTCTATAAACTGCCCATGTTTGTTTCCTATAATTTTTTGTATGGATAAAATTAACCAACATTTTTAAAAGGGAAAAACATTCATACACAGACAAACACATATATAATAACACAAGGATACATATATATTAAACTGAATAACCAGGAAAAAAGTGCACATGAAATAACTCCACACAAGAAGTCTACACAAGCACAAAAACATACTAATTATCAAGTCCTGGCATGATGCTGTAGGATTAACACTGGACCTCAGGGTTGATTTCTGCCATAAGGTTGGTGGTTCAAACTCACCAGTCACTTTTCAGAAACCCTATACAGGGTCACTATGAGACAGGAGCTACTCATCGGCCTGAACAACAATAATAGCTAGAGTTTGGGTGACAGTTAAGGTTAGGGTTACCAGCTGTTCCTGTGTGAATTTTATGGTATGCATTTATCACAGTGGGTTTTTTTCCTGTGTGGGTTTTTTTATGTGTGCTTTCCCCCCTAAAACCATTCAATTCTATGTATTAAACACATCAGAGTAAGAGTTCGTGGGAGTGGATAGTACTGATAGTCAATGTAAATGTGCTGTCACCAAATCTGTTTCTATCCCATAGATTGTATTTTATCAATTCAGCTTAACCTTCATGTTTCTGTAACTAATGGTGATGTAATGAGAACTGCATGCATCCTTACATAGTGATTTGAGTCCTGAGGAGCTATATAACCATTTTTATTATGTAACATAATTCAGACAATGTATAGAGTGATTTTCCTCTGCTAAACCAAAGCAACTGTTTTACTATAGATTTCAGATAATATTACTCTATAAATTGTCTCTACTGGTTTATTCCATAATTTACTATTTTAATGACCCATGGTGGTGCAGTGGTTAAGTGCACAGCTGATAATCAAAAGATCAGCATTTAAACCCACCAGATATTCCACGGGAATCTGAATGCATACAGCCTTTGGAACCCTATGAGATAGTTCTACTTTTGTCATTTAGGGTCTCTAGAGGTTGGAATTGAAAAATGATCTTGGGTTATTTACTACTGTATCCCTTTGACCAGTTCCATCTCCACTGCATTTTAGTAAAATTATTTTTTAAAAATGTCTGGCTATTAGGGTTCCACTTCATAAATATCAAACCAATGGCCATTGAGTTGATTCTGACTTGTAATGACCCTATCTAGGGTTTCCAAGGTTGTAAATTTTTATAGGAGCAGAAAGCCACCTCTTTCTCCATAAAGCAGCTAGTAGATTTGAACTTCTGACTTTGAAGTTAGCAGTCCAGTGCTTATGCCATGGTTTATTCCAAACAAAATATGTTTAAACAGGTGTCTGAGATCAGCAGGTGGCTACATATAAGTTCTCTCAGTGATACATGTGTGCTAGTCTTACTCTGGTAGCGTAGTGGTTACAAATCGGGCTGCGAACCACAAGGTCAGCAGTTCGAAACTACCAGCTGTTCCGCAGGAGAAAGATGAGGTGCTCCACAGGAGAAAGATGAGGCTTTCTGCTCCCATAAAGATTTACAGTCTCAGAAATCCTGTACAGGGTCGCTATGTGTAGGAACCGACTCCACGGCACGCAGCAGCAGCAGTAGTCTTACTAGAGTGTCGTCAAAATAATGGCCTAATCAAAACAGTGTCTTCCAAAGGGATCTACAGAGTCAGTTAATTTTAAGCAAGAAGTCAGCTCAAAAGGTAATGGCAATTGCTTTTGGGGGGGGGGGAGGATTCCAAAGGGGCAATCTTTATAGATTTTCTTGAATGATGCAAGACAATCAGATGGATTTATTATGAAAAACCTTTAAAAAAATTGAAAACTGCATTGGTGAGAAAAAAAAAATCAGAAAATATTGCTTATTCTTCTAGGCTAGTAAGAAATGTCCTACAAAAATTTCATTGCAAATCTTAACCCATCCACCTTAAAACTTTATTTTTGCTCGTTCAGGCTTCTTTTGTTTTCCAAACTCAAAGAACATTGAAAAGAAACACAATTTGAGCCCCTGAAGATGCTAAAAGTGCCATTTTGATACAGTATAAATTGAAGAAAGAACGGTTAGAGAGAAGGAAAAACTATTTTCAGAAGCATATAGTCATCTTGTTGTTAAGTGCTGTAGAGTCGGTTCTGGCCCATAGCAACCCTGCATAGGGTTTTCAAGGAGTGACTGGCAAGCTTGAACCACCAACCTTGCAGTTCATACCAACTTTGCAGTCTAGCGCATCAACCCACAGCACCACACCAGGACATAAATGGAGGCTGTGTTGAGAAATAACAGCTTTTCGTTTTTATATTTTTGTTTAATAAAATTTTCTGATTTTGTAGCAATACTTTTCACTTACCCTTGTATTTATCAAACTATTAAAACCAATTTTGAAGAAAGAAAAAAAAAATCACTGATAAGTATACCAAATTGGCACACCTATATTCATTTTCACAGATTTTCTATTAACTCACGGGCATATTTCCAAACATTGTTTGTTGTTGTTGTTGTTAAGTGCTATCAAGTTGGTTCTGATTCACAGAGACTCTGTGCAGGGTTTCCCAGGAGTGACTGGTGGGTTTGAATCACCAACTTGGTGGTTAGCAGTCCAGTGCTTAGCCTACAGCACCACACCAGGGCTAATGTACATAGTACTTTTAATTCCACATATTTCTCTTAACATTGTAACATAACATTCTTTCTTGTTCATGGTCTTTATAATTTTTTTTTCCAAGCCAAACTGTATCCAGCTTTTATTAAAGATACTTTTCATAAACAATCATGGTATTCAGGCAGAACATGGGCAGACAATTGTTAACAGTATACAATAACTTTCAAACTCCCTTCTTCGATGGACTACCAAAATCAGAAAGCCACTATAAAACCCAATGAAGTCTTCATCTGATGGTCTGAACAGGGAGAGTTTAGCATGAGGGTTGACATTTCACATTTAGCATGTTGTTTAACAACTTTTCACGAGCCAACCCTGACTTTCAGAAAATGAAATGAAAAAGGCAGAATTACCAATCTGAAGACCCACAATCTCAACAAAGGAACCACTGCTCTTTTGAGGGTTACCACTGAGATGACACCACTGGAAAGTCCAGATTGTCTGACACATGAATAACCAGTTTCCTGAGGTCAGGTCCCAACAAGTTTCATGGTTTATGGGAGTCAAGTCTATGCTGAAGGCAGAGAGGGCAAAGAGGATTTGAAGATGTAAAAACAAATTGTACTTTTCCCACACTACACGGCATTTGTGCGCCAAAGTGGCTAATGTGTTAACATCAGGGAATCCCTCCTCCTGGGAACCAAGAGGGAGTCTCTCTAAACTAGATGGGAAAGGTGTTTGCTTCACATCAATCCAGCTTTGGAGACACTGTATTAGTGACATTTGCTTCTTTCCCCAAAAGCATTGAAGTGTTTTGTGTGCTAACAACATAGCTTTTTTAAAAAAAAAAAAAAAAAAAGTAAAATTATGCATTTTTATAAAACTTGATAAAAAATAGTATTTCAAACTGTACAGCCACCAGAAGTACACAGTTATCAAAAATGCACACACTTCACTTGGCCTCCCCAGCACCTTCAGCTTTCTGTGCCTGGTCTGTTTTGGCATCTCCATTTTCTGCAGGGTTATTTCCATCCTTGCTAGCATCAGCTTTCCCCTTTTTCCCTTTGGGTACCTTCTCTTCCTTCTTTGCAAGGGCCTTTTTAGGCTTAGCTTCTGGTTTTGGAGGAGCAGGTTTAGCAGATAACCTTGCGGATCTCCTCTGAGGTTCATCCTTCACCTTGGCTTTATCTCCCTTAGCATCCCCTTCAGCCTTTCTCTTGGGCATGGTGGCTTCGGCAGTGGGGCGCTGGACGCGGGGATGAGGCTACGCTCGAGCTTTGGTGGATCGTTCTCGCCTCTTCTTCCTCATGGTCTTTGTAATTTTAATTGAATAAAATTCCATAGACTTAATTTTCCATACTTTACATAATGTTTTATACATATATCATTTCTCAGAGCTGTTTTTGGTAGTTGTTATTATAAAGTTGCTACAATGAGTATTTTATTGTATGCAGATAGTTTTGCTTCAGTGGAATTATTTCAAGGCACCTGAGGTGAGATTTCTAGGTTACAGGCTACACCTGCCTTAACTCTTGCTTTGTGTTGCCATAGTGCTTTCAAGTTTACAGTTTAAAGTTGTCACCCACAATGTACAAAAGTGCACATTTTAAATGTAACTGTTCTCTGTTTGTGGGTTCAGTCATTTCTGGTATCCTAAACACTTTCTTCATCATTCATATGTCAGTTTGTCATACGGTGTATGGAGGCTTGCACGGTGTTATGGTGTTGGAACCTATACCACCAGTATTTCAAATACCAGCAAGATCATCCATGGTGACTATGCTTTAGTGGAATTTTCAGGCTAGGAAAAAAAATCTGACAATCTACTTCCAAAAATCAGCAAATGGAAACCCTAAAGATCCCAACACCGTATTGTCTGAAATGCTGAAAGATGAGCCCTATAGATTGAAAGGCACTAAATAATGGCGACAGTGGACTCAAACCTGCCAACGATGAAGAGAATGGCATACAATTGAGCAACATTGTATTATGTTGCACAATCGATTGCTACTAAAACAACAAACTATCCCAATATAGAAATTCTTGATTCTTTGTTTTTCTGTCTTTTTGAAAAATAAAAATTTCACAGAATCAGTCTTGTCTAAAGTGTCTTCACTAACTAGATTAATTAGTACCACAACAGTTTTTGTTTGGCATAATCAAGACTGAAGTTCCCTCAGCTCTACCAGAAGCTGTTTCTTCTGTGGCAGCAGCTCATCTTGACTGTATCAAAACGTACTTTTTTGAGTGTGTATTGCATAGGACCCTTATATTGGTAAGTGTATTTCTGGAGTTTCTTGAAAATCTTTTTTATAAAATCTTCACTACAAGTGACCCTTCAGGTGATGACATGTCTTTTTTGTTTTTCTGTTTAGATATTGAATCTTCAATTTCTTTATCACCTTTTTCGTGTCCTGTTTATATGTTATCTTATTTTTGTAAGGTAAAAAAACATTTTCAAAGAAGCTCTGATTTACTCAATAAGGCAAGGCCATTTGAAATTAACATGCAAACCATTGTCACTTTCTGCCATCTTCATTTTGAAACACAAAACAGAGTTCAATATAATGATGCATTTGTTAAATCCAGGCCTACTAGCATAGAGTTTATGAATTGGGTTGATAATCTCAAGGTCAGTAGTTTGTAATTACCAGTGGTTCCAAGGGAGAAAGATGAGGCTTTCTGCTCCCATAAAGATTTACAGCCTTGCAAACCCTATACAGGATCGCTATGGGTCAGCACCAACTCCACAGCACATGACCACCACCACCACTCTTTGTTCTACAGGCAGCTCCATCTACTAGTACTCTAGTGGTGTATGACCTGCTGTTTCCTGGACCCACACAAAACACCCCATTAGGGAATTCACACACCTGCTAGTTGGATCTTAGACAAGGCAACAAATTGGCACCAGATATTCAGAAACATTCTTACCCTGTTTTCTCAATATAAATCCTGAATAAGTTTCTCCTACACTTTAACTGTAGGATAAGTACAAGAGTGCTAACTGCAATGTTGGTGGTTCAAACCCACCAGCTGCTCCTTAGAAACTCAATTTGGGAGTCAAGAAACCAACTGATGGCACTTAACAATACCACCTCTTTTTGTATTTCTCCTCTTTAGAATATTAAGTGAAATTTGCAACTTATTGAGAGCCCCTAAGGAAAGAGAATGGTCAAACTTTTTTTTCATCCACAAAGACACATAATTGTCACTAAAAGTAGTTTGCACTGCTGACATAGATAATTGTACCAACAAATAGTGTTGATCAAAGTATTTACATGAATGCTTCAGTGCACACAAAGACGTTAAGTCATCCTCTTCTTGCTTTTGTGTGTTAGAGCAAATGTCTGTCAGACTAAGAATTTAAAACAACACATTTTCACAAAAAGTTTTAACCTTTAGATTATTTGTTTTTGTTTCTTCTTTTCTGACAAAAAATTAGGAAGGGCATTGCCATTCCTTATGCTGTGTGACAGCAGACCTATGAGATTAAACACACACAAAGGCAAAGTGTTTCAACTGCTTTAATAACAGTCAGGGCTTTCCATAGGCTGGTTCCAATTTTGATGACATTACATAATTTGAGAACAATTCACAAAATGAAAATAAGCATTGTAATACTCCCTTTAAAATGATCATCATCAAAGATCTTTTTTGTGCCAGTTTAAGCTCAAATTTATTTTCATAGGTTACCATATACAGGATCACTATGAGTCGGAACCAACTTTAAGATACTTAACAACAACAACAATAGCACAGGCAGTGCGATGGCTCTGTACAGTTAACACTGGACCTCAAACCACAGAGTCCATGGTTTGAGCCTGCCAGATGCTCTGTGGATGAAAGAAGAGGTTTCAGCTCCCATGAAGATTTAAAGCCTCAGAAACTTTACACAGGGTTACTATGAGTCAAAGTTGACTTGACGGCACTTAACAACAATAAAACCAGAAAGTATATGCCATCCACATATTGGAACTTGAATTTCTACCTGAAACATGTTCCTTTTAGTCCTAGCTACAAAGTTGATATTTAATTTCAGATAATTTGTATACTGAATTGTATATGAGTTATGCCTGGTATACAATGCCTGGTGTGGCATTGTAGGATAAGCACTGAACTGCTAACCACAAGGCTAGTGGTTTAAACCCACTAGCCACTCTTTGGGAACCCTATACAGGGTCGTTATGAGTTGGAACCATTGCAACAACACTTAACAACAACACCACTAACATCATATGAGCTATAGTTGGTAACTCTGAGCATTAATCTTTATAGTAAAAATTTCAGACCCTATTACTATGTTGAGCAGAAATAGCGTAGTGGTGACTAATTGGACTGCGAGCCTCAAGGTCAGCAGTTTGAAACTACCAGCTGTTCCGTGGGAGAAAGATGAGGCTTTCTGCTCCCATAAATATTTACAGCCTCGGAAACCCTGTACAGGGTCGCTATGAGTCGGAGCCAACTCCACAGCACATAACCACCACTACCAAGGTACCCAAAGTGTGGCGCTGTGGGTTAACGTGCTCCTTGGAAACACTATACAGAGTTGCTATGGATTGGAACCGAATCTACAGCACTTAACAACAACAAGTTCTTGTGTACCACTGTGAGATAAACCACTGGACCTCAAGTCAGAGATTCAAACTCACCAGCTACTCCTTGTGAATCCTATCCAGGGAATCTATTTTGGAACTGCTTTCTGGCACTTAACAACAACAACAAAGCAAGTGGTGTTGTAGGATAAGTAATGGACTGCTAATCCCAAGGTTGGGTTCAAACTCAAGAGCCACTCCCCAGAAACTCCGTATAGGAGCACTATGAGTCAGAACTAACTTGGTGGCACTAACAACAACAACAGCAACAAGACCAAAAGGCAGTTATTGGAACAGAACAGGGGGATACTGAATGGTTTAAATTTCAGGAAAAGTGTGCACCAGGGTTGTATTCTTTCACCATATTTATTCAATCTGAAATATTAGAAAATAATCTATGAAGCTGGATTATATTAAAAAGAATATGGCTTTAGATTTGGAAGAAGACCCATAAACAACCTGTGATATGCAGATGGTGCAACCTAGTTTGCTGAAACAGAAGAAAACTTAAAATACTTATTGATGAAGATCAAAGATCACAGTCTTTGGTATGGGTTGCACCTCAATATAAAGAAAACAAAAATTCTTACCACTGGACCAATAAACAGCATCCGTATAAATGGAGAAAAGATTGAAGTTGTCAAAGACTTCATTCTTCTTGGATCAACCATCAACACTCATGGAAGTAGCAGTCAAGAAATCAAATGACGTATTGCATTAGGCAAATCTGCTGCACAAGACCTTTTTTTAAGTGTTGAAGAGCAAAGATGTCAGTTTGAGGACTAAGGTATGCCTGGCCCAAACCATCATTGATGCATTCAAGTTGTGGTGCTGAAGGAGAAAATTAAAAGTACTGTGGCCCACCATTTTTATCCATAGTTTGTCATGATCCACACAATCAAAACCCTTAGTGTATGTAGTCAATAAAGCACAGGTAAAGATCTTTCTGGTATTCTTTGCTTTCAGCCAAGATTCATCTGCCCTTGGACTTGTTTTGACTGATGATATGAAACTTTTCCACTGTCTCTTTCTACTAATGTAGTCAATTTGATTTTTGTGTATTCCATCTGTAGAGGTCTATATGTATAGTCATCTTTATGTTGATTTAAAAAGCTATTTGCAATGATGAGTTCATGTGTCTTGCAGAATTCTATCATATGATCACTTCTTACACCAAGACCATATTTCCAACCACTGATCCTTTCTCTTTGTTTCTAGCCTCTGCATTTCAATCTCCAGTAATTATCAATACATCTTGATTGCATGTTTGATCCATTTCAGACTAAAGCAGTTGGTCGAATTCTTCAGTTTCATCACCACTGGCTTTAGTGGTTGGTTCATAAACTTGAATAATAGCAGTATTATAAGCATATGGATATTATTCTATCACAGACAGCATTATATTTCAAGATAGATCTTGAAATGTTCTTTTTGATGGTGAATGCTATGTCATTCATCTTCAATTTGTCATTCCTGGCATAGTAAACCATTTGTTTGTCAGATTCAAAGTGATCAATACCAGTCTATTATAGCTCACTAATTCCTAGGATATCAATGTTGATGTGTTCCATTTAATTTTTGACAACTTCCAATTTTCCTACATTCATACACCATACATTCCATGTTTAAATTATTAGTGGATATTTACAGCTGTTTCTCCTCATATTAAGTTATAAATGAAGGTCCTCAAAGCTGTATTCTCTTTAGATCATCATGGTAAACTCTATTTTGAGGAAGCAACTTTTCCATACCTCTATTTTGAATGCCTTCCAACCTGAGAGGCTCATTTTCTAGCATTATATCTGACAATATTCTGGTGCTATTCAGCATATTTCACCATGCAATATTCAAGTCCTATCTGATAGTGTTCTATTGCAACATTCTTATCAACAGCAAAAAGATTGAAGTAAGTTGTCTAGGACTTCATTCTTCTTTGATCAACCATCAACACTCATGGGAACAGCAGACAAGAAATCAAACGACGTATTGCATTAAGCAAATCTGCTGCACAAGACTTTTTTAAAGTTTTGAAGAGCAAAGATGTTGGCTTGAGGACTAAGATGCACCTGACCCAAGATATGGGATTTTCAATAACCTCATATGCATGTGAAAGCTGGACAGTGAATAAGGAAGACTGTAGAAGAATTGATGCATATGAGTTATGATGTTGGAGGAGAATATTGAAAATACCAAGGGCTGCCAAAATAACAAACAGATCTGTATTGTAAGAAATGCAGCCAGAGTGCTCTTTGGAGGCCAGGATGGCCAAACTTCGTCTCTCATACTTCAGATATATTGTCAGGAGAGACCAGTTG
>NW_006408520.1:47926159-47928730 GCF_000296735.1 Chrysochloris asiatica | reverse complement strand
TAACTAAACTTGTTTTCAAAAGCAAAACAAGAAAAGAATCCTTAAAGCATCTCAGGAAAAATGAAAAGTTACCTACAAAGAAAAGCTAATAAAAATAGTTCCTGATTTTTTCAGCAGAAATCATACAGGCAAGAACACCATGGTTCAACATATATAAAACTCTGGCAAAAAATGTTGCCAACCAAGAATCAAATACCCAGAAAAATTGTCCATCAAATACGATGATGCAATTAGGATGTTTCCAGATAAACCAAAATTAACAGAATTTGTAAAATCTAGACCATCCTTACAAAAATACCAAAGGGGGTTCTTTAGACAGAGAACCAACTTCAGCAGACCACAACCTGATACTAACATACATGAAAATATCACTCAGAACTCAACCCAGTTATAGAAGTATCCAAAGTAAAAATAAACCTACAAGACTAGAAGCAGGGAACCAGAGATATCAGTTTGTAACAACAAAAAACTACAAAGTAAGAAGAGGAAATGTAATTACAGAGATTCCAGATGAAGAGGAAACCAAGTAGATTGCAAAAATAAATAAATGAATGAAAAATGATCAATGATTTCTATTATTAAAGAAACTGATTACAAAAGATTAAAAAAAAAAACATTAAAATAGCAAAAAATAGTACATATGTACAAAATTATTTGTCTAAAAAGTTAAGTTTTTCCTAAAGCTGCAAATAGATGTATGGTGAGTTTAAAGACTTTGCTTCTAAGTAGAATTCAGGGAACAAATGGTCCTCTAGAACTAAATCCCAAAGGATCTCAGTAAGGTAGGGAATAAGGTAGGAGGAACTGTATTATAAAAGCATGGTAAATATATTGTGTTGTTTATGATACGAAGATGTACAGATTTTAGATATATATTAGAAAATTAAAAGTTAATCACTAGAAGGAAAGAAACAGAATGAGTGACTTTTCAACTCCTGAGAGGGATAAAAAGATGGGTGTGTGTGTGTGACAAAGAAAACAAATCAAAATTAAAATTTAAAAAAAACTTAGCATAATAAATCCAAATGCATCAAACTGTCTTCATAACAAAATTCTGAGATGAGAGATCAAGATTCTGACACTTGCTATTTACAATAGATATAACTCAACTAAAACAACCCTGAAATATTTAGAATAAAAGGGGCTAAAGTGAGCGTAGTGGTTACGAATCGGGCTGTGAACTGTAAGGTCAGCAGTTCGAAACTACCAGCGGTTCCGCGGGAGAAAGATGAGGCGTTCTGCTCCCGTAAAGATTTACAGCCTCGGAAAACCTGTGCAGGGTCGCTATGAGTCGGAACCGACTCCACTGCACTTAACAACAACAACAACAACAAAGTGAATACAAAAATGGCTGCAACCATACATTGACACAGAACTTCCAGAGATTTAAGCTAGATTCAGAAGTGGACGTGGAACGAGAGATATCATTGCTGATGTCAGATGGATCTTGGCTGAAAACAGAATAACAGAAAGATGTTTTACCTGTGCTGTATTGACTGACAATGCACAGTCCCTGAAGAAGTGGAGGGTCAGAGAAAAAGAAGAAGACCCCCAAAGAGATGGATTGGCACAGTGACAGCAGTAACAGTCTCAAATGTAGCAAGAATTGTGAGGTTGGGGCAGGACCAGGTAATGTTTCATTCTGTTGTGCATAGGGTTGCTATGAGTCAGTACTGACACAATGGCACCTAACAACAACAACAATAAATTCTATCAGGCAAATACCAGCAAGAAGAAAGCAGGAACGACAATATTAATTTCAGACAACACATAATTCATTCAAAAGGATTATAAAATACAATATATAATTATGATTTATTTACTGTAGTTAGAAGAGAATAGTAAATAGAAGTCTTCAGAAAGACTCAGTCATTGAGATGGGCTAGGCTTGTGAATAATAAGAAAGAATTTGTCTTTTCATATGACAAAAATCTAATAAGGAAAGTATGATAGATTGTCTGATGAAATGACTCTACATTCTTTGAAATTTTTCTCATTTAAAAAAAAAAAAGAATTTTACTTTCCCACTCCCTATATGTTGACTTTACAACTTGCTTTCAATGAGAGAATGTCTGAAAAATTATATTGTGTCAGTGTTCAGCCTAGGCTTCAAGTGGCCTTCGGGTTTTGTTTTCTTGCTGGGATTCCTTATACCACTACATGAAAAAGTTGAGGCTAACCATTTGGAGAATGAGTGATCACCCGAAGGGCTTCAGTGGCCAGATGAGGCCCCAGACATGTGAACAGGAAGTTAAAAATAGCCAAGCCCTGCCTAGATCAGAAGACCCACTCATCTAAGCCCTACCCAAATCACTATACTCGTGAAATGCACAAATTTGTTTTTCATGCCGCTAACTTGGTGTGGCTCTGTAGGATTAGCACTGGAATTCGAACCACAAAGTGGGCAATAAAAACTCACCAGCTGTTCCTCAGAAACCTTTTTCAGGGTCACTATGATTTGGAACTGACTAGACACAAGAGGTGCAAGAGCTGAACAGGAAATTTCAAAAATCAGCTCGAGAAGATAAAGCCAAATACTATAATAAAATATGCAAAGATTTAGAGTTAGAA
>NW_006408520.1:47917608-47924449 GCF_000296735.1 Chrysochloris asiatica | reverse complement strand
CAACAACAACAACAGACACACTTAACAACAACAACTAACTTTTCAGGAGTCCAGGGAGGGCATTGTGGGATAAAGCACTGGACTGCAAAGTCTGTTTGAAACACAAGGTTGGTGGTTCAAAATTACAAGCTGCTCCTTGGAAACCTTATATAGGGTTTCTATAAGTCAGAGCTGACTCCACAGCACTTACAACAACAATAATAACTTTTCAGGAGCCCTGGTAACATAGTGGGTTACACCCTGGGCTGCTAATCACAAGGTCAGCAGTTTGGACACCCTCTATAGGGTAGCTACAAGTGGGAACCGACTTGATGGCACACAGACAGCAGCAGCAAGTTTTTAGTAGACAATTGATTCAAAAAGATGTCTTTCTGGGAATCATAAGCTATGGTAACTTTTCTGAAGCAGTAGGAAAATCTTGCTAAGGGGTGCATTAAAATATCTCTTACAACTAACTGGTGATCATGTGTCATTTAAGGCATAATCACAAGGTCTGGGGAATTTGTGTATGAATAGAATAAGGGTCTTGCATCTGGCTGCTCAATCTCAGTCTGGTACCCACTGAGTTGCTTCTATTGCCTTAAAAGTTATAGAGCTAATTGTGCTACCAAGGACAAAGCATCATTCATTTCTTAAGGACATATTCAGAAGATTTATTTAAATATTCTAAGTTTCACTATGTGGTTTAAAAACTAAAACACTGAAAATAATGTCAAACCTCAGTTTAAAAACTAAAACACTGAGAATAATGCAGACCTCAGTAAGTGAGGCAACATAACACACACAAAAATCATAGCCTTTGTAAGTTGAGGACATCAAAGCTATGACACACATTGGGTGTATATTCTTGGTAAAATTATTTAATTCATGTGAGTTTCATTTTCCTTTTCAGCAAAGCGGAATTCAAATATCTACCTTGGAGATCATTAGGAGGCTAAAATGTGACTAAGACTATTGACTGTGGAGTTGGACTACCTGGTTTGAGAATGATATTAAATCTCCTTCTACCTCAATTTTCTCATCTACAAAAAGGAAAAAAATTGTAGTACCTATATAAAATTCTTATCACATTGCCTGAAGCATTAAGTATTCAATGAAATGTTATTTCTCTGTTATTATTCCTTCCATTCTAAATTTTAAAATTCATAATATGGCAACTTAGAAAAGAGCCTAAAATTCTACCTTACAGAATGATCTTGATTATTAAAAGGAAGGAAAAACATTCCATAGTTCTTGAGTCCCTCAGTGGTGTAAATAGTGAAGTGTTCCACTGCTGACCAGGCTGGTGTGGAGAATGGCAATCTCCTTCTCCAAAAAATCAGTCATTAAAAACCTTATGAATGAGGACCATCAAGAATGAAGAGCATGAGACCCCAGAGATGGAGGCAGAGATGATGACATAGAGAGATGGATCGGCTGGAGACTGTAGACTCATGGAGGAAGAGGGGATGTGTGCTGGTGGCAAGGTGCAGGCTTACAGTGTATGCCCTTTGGTTGTTTGAATGACTATATTCCTGAGTGTTTTGGTCTGCATCCACAAAACAAAAAAACAACAGAGGGCATAGAAGCAAATACTTCTATGTTGAATGATGATGCATGGAAGGATTGTAACCATTGCAATGAAATAAAACATGATAGCATGAGTACAAAACTGATGTTCTCCCTGTTCTCTCATGTAAACTATCACTTAATTCACAGACACAAAAAAAGAACGAAGACCATGAGTAGAGTGTGAGATCCCTGCCTAGAAAAACGGCAACAGCAGAGATGGTGGCAGATGCCATGGCATGGAGACACAGAGCAGCTGAGGGCTCTAGGCCCATGGATTGAGTTAGGCTGTGTGCCTGTGGCCAGGAGGCTGGATTGCATAATGTGCCCTCTGGACATTTAAATTATTATATACTGTTTACTTTGAATGTGTACATCAAATACTTTTGCTTTTTTCTTTTGTGAAATATAAAATGTAAATGGTGTCCAATGGGAGGAAGTAGGATTGCTGTTGTTGCAGGGAAGGGATTGTCATCATTGAGATGAAATAAAGCAGATAATTTGTCTGATGATTTTGTCTGTAAGCAGTCACTCAATAAAAGTCACAATAAAAGGTTTAAAAAACTAGTCACACACACACAAAATATATTTGCAATGAATAAAAAAAGAAAAGAAAGGAAAACCTTATGGAATACAGTTCTACTCTCAGACGTACGGTACTGTCATGACCCCAGGATTCCCTGCCTTTATTTTGGTGTATACTTAGCACTCAGAAACCCTGGGAGCATTGTAAGTTATGAGTTAAACCGCTAACTGCAAGATCAGCAGTTTGAATCTACCAGATGTTCTGAGGGAAAAAGATGAGTCTTTCTGCTCCCATAAAGATTTACAGCCATTAAAAACTTTATATAGGGTTGCTCTGAGTCAGAACTGACTCTATGGCATACAACCATTGCTAAATGATACAAAAATTGAGACGAGGTGAAGCAACCGCAAAAGTGAGCTAGGGGACAGTAGCTAGCTCAGTGATCAAGTTGGATGCATAGGCTACATGCAAACTAACACTAGTTCCTGGTGATGAAGTAGCTAAAGCACTGGGCTGCTAAGTCATTGTTGTCCCGACTCAGCAGCCCTATACACAGCAGAACGAAATACTACACGGTCCTGTGCAGCCCTCACACTTGTTGTGTTTGGGCCCATTGTTGCAGCCATGTTGTCAATCCATTTTGTTGGAGGTCTTCCTGTTTTACAATGACCCTCCACTCATCCAAGCATGGTGTCCTCCAGGAACCGACTCCTCCTAAAAACATGTTCAAAGTATGAGAGACGATATCTCACCACCCTTGTTTGTAAAGAACATTCTGGTTGTACTTCTTCCAGCACACATTTGTTTGTTCTTCTGGCAGTCTATTCTTCTGTAACATCACAATACAAATACATAGATTTTTCTATGGTCTTCCTTTTTCCTTGTCCAACATTCACATGCATATGAGGTATTTGAATATATCATGGCTTGATTGTTGTTAAGAGCCATGGAATCAGTTCTGACTCATGGCGACCCTGTATAGGGTTTCCAAGATTTTAAATATTTGCAGGAACAGAAAACCTCATCTTTCTCCCACAGAGCAGTTGATTTGTAGTCCAGTGATGATCATATGGATTCACTGCACTTCAAATTGCCCCACTTCTCTGTGGATGAAAGATGTAGCAGTCTATTTTCACAAAAATTGCTGTTGTTGTTAAGTGCCATAGAGTTCTATAGGGTTTCTGAGGAGCGGCTGATGAACTTGAACTTGTGGTTCAAACAAACCTTGCAGTCATCCATAAAGTTTACAAACTTGGAACTCTTGTGTGACAGTTCTACTCTGTCCAATAGGGTCAGTATAAATTGAAATCGCCTCAGTGGTAATGGATAAACTAGTGTGGGTTCCTCGGTTGCAAGGTCTTGTCTTCAGTTTTACATTTTCAATAATGCTACTCATTTTCAGGTTACCAGGGGGGTTAACTTTGCCCTAGTGCCTGAGCCACACTGATAAGATACCACTTGAGAAACCAATTATTCATTACACCGAAAAAATAACTTGCAAGTTAAACAGAATATTCTTATTCATTTGCAAAAACACTTCACAATTTGACAACCATATTTGGAGCCCAAATTTAGATTCAAAGTTTTCTTGCTGAATATATAATCTGTGCAAATAGATGGGTACTCTTAATGAGTTACATGTTCAAGTTAGCGTAATCAGGTACACTGAGACCCACTCTTGCTACATATTAGAAAAGTCAGGTATAATATCTAATGATGAATTTTGCGGGGGGATTTCATATTCACAGAATAGCAATATTTGACTTTTTCTCTAAGAACTGGGGTTTCATCTTGTGTCCTGTAACTTCTCATGAATGTAGGGTTTTGGTGCTGCTAGAGTTTTGTGTTTTTTTTTAAATGAGCAAGGAGTTTATATTTATATATACCTTTCTTGGCAAAAAGATAAACATGTAGATTATTGAGCACAATTGAATCAGTTGGGCAACTATTTGGTTAATAATCGCAAAAAATTTTTAACTAATAGAAGTTTAAGAATTAGGCATGTATTTGCCACACATTTTGCTCTATTGTTAAGTGCTGTCGAGGTGATTCTGACTCATCATGACCCTATATAGAGTTTCAGTTGGCGGATTTGAATCACCACTTTGAGGCTAACAATCTAGTGCTTATTCTACAGCACCACACCATGACTCCTGGAGGTAAGCAAGCCATGATAAGCATAGTAACTAAATTATGCCATTAGAGATTGGTCTCTTTTTCTTACCATTCTTCCCTCTTTAGAATGTACTTTCATTTTTATGCTTATGACTTTATTATTGCAAGACAGCCGCTGCAACTCTGGCTTTCACAGAAGGAAGGAGGAGGTTCAAGGATAACTAAAAAAAAAGAAAGAAAAAAATTGGCTTGCTCCTAGTAAAGTTTTACCCTTTAATTTGTGAAAAAACATTCTCTACATGGATTTTTCATAACCTCTCACTATCTGAAATGCATCCCATGCTCAGTTTTAGCTACAAGAAGGAGTATTTAAAACAATGGAGATAGCATTCAGAATGCATCTTAAGTATACCACCATACAGGGACTGTTCAAAAATATATTAAAAATCTTGGCACTGGATATACCTCTAAGGTATCACCCAATGAAGAGTAAGAGGAAAATTAATTGTGAAGACAAATAAGAGAGACAATACCTTGAGAAGAATACAAACTGGATTCAATCAGATTTTGGATTCAGACAGACCATGGGCATGTAATTTAAATCTTTTAGGCAAAATTCCTCATCTATGAAATGAGGATGATGATTCCTGCTTTCTAGGGGCTTTAAAGAAATCAATGTTATAAATAAATGATACAGGTATTTATCCTCTGAGATTGAGAAAGCAGCATTATCATCTCTACTAAATAGTTTGGAAAATGAAGCATGAGAGAATGTAAGGAACTTGCCTGTGGGTACATGGGAAAGAAGTTCTGTGCTCAAGTCCAGATTTTCTGACTGAATCTGAGTTGCTACCATGTGATTCTATACTAGACAACAAAACACTGTGACTAGCAGCAGCTATTTAAGTGAATCATGCTCTATTCTATTTCAAGTCAGCTTCTACCTAACCTTGGAGAAGTTAATCACCTGGTGCAACAGGTGGTTGTTGCTAAAGTGTCCTCAAATACGTGTCCTACTCATAGCAGCCATACGCACAACAGAGTGAAACATTGTCCAGTCCTGAGTCCTACTCCCAGTCATTACACTTGAGTCCATTATTGCTGTCACTGTGTCAATTCATCTTGTGGGGTCTTTTTCTTTTTCAGAGACTCTCCACTTTCCCAAGTATGATGACCTTCTTCAGGGACAGGTTCCTCCTGATAAAATGTCTAAAATATAAGAGACGAAATTTCACTATTCTCACTTGTAGGGAGCATTCTGGCTGTACTTATTTCAAGACAGATTTGTTTGTTGTTCTGGCAATTCATGATACTTTCAACATTCTTCGCTAACACCATAACTCAAAGGCATTGATTCTTCTCTAGTCTTCCTTATTCATTGTCCAACTTTCATATGCATATGAGATGATTGAAAAATACCAAGGTTTGGGTCAGGGGTACCTCAGTTCTCAAAATGGTATCTATGCATTTTAACACATTAAAGAGGTCTTTTGCAACAGTTTTGTCTAATGCAACACATCATTTGATTTCTTGATTGCTGCTTCCATGATTGATTGTGATTCTAAGCAAAGTGAAATATTTGACAACTTCAATCTTTTTCCATTTATCATGATGTTATTTATTGGTCCAGTCATGAGGATTTTTGTTTTCTTTGCAGTGAGGTACAATCCATATTGAAGGCTGTCAGTAAGTATTTTAAGCCATCTTTGCTCCCAGCAAGCAAAGTTGTATCATCTGAAAATTGTAAGTTGTTAACAAATCTAATCCTGATGACATGTTTTTTTCCATATAATCCCGTTTCTCAAATTATTTGCTCAGAATACAGATTGAATAAGTATGGTGAAAGGATATAACCCTGGTGCACACCTTTTCTGATTTTAAACCATTCAGTGTTCCCTTCTTCTCTTCTAAGGACTGCTTATTCGTCAAAGTACAGGTTCCTCATGAGCATAATTAAGTTTTCTGGAATACCCGTTCTTTGCAATAGTATCTACAGTTTGTCATGACCTTCACAGTCAAAAGCCTTTGTTTAGACAATCAAATACAAGCAAACATCTGTTTGGTATTTTCTTCTTTTAGTCAAGATCCATCTGCTGTCAGTAATGATAACCCTAGTTCCAGGTCATCTTCTAAATCTTGTTTGAACTTCTGGCAGTTTCCTGTTGATGTATTGTTGCAACTGTTTTTGAATTATCTTCACAAGGTTTTACCTGCATGTGATATTAATTGAGGCTTTTCTTGACCCATTGGGTCTCCTTTCTTTGGGATGAGCATACATATAGATCTCTTTGAAACTGATGGCCAGGTAGCTGTCTTCCAAATCTCTTGGCATCGGCTAATGAACACATCCAACACTGTATCAATTTTTGAAATATTTTAATTTGTATTCACTGAATTCCTGGAGTCTTGTTATTTTCACCAATGCCTTCAGCATAACTTGGATTTCTTCCTTTAATACCACTGATCTTTTTTAAATGTGTTTATTGTGAATTATGTGATAGTTTACATGGGAGAACATTAGTTTACATTCATCTTATCGTTACAATCCCCTCCATGCATCATCAACCAACCAAAGTGTATATCCCACAAGCCTGCTCCATGGGTTGTCAGCACACAGCCCCTCTCCCTCTCTGGGTCTAAAATCCCCAACTG
>NW_006408520.1:47908969-47914848 GCF_000296735.1 Chrysochloris asiatica | reverse complement strand
TGAAGGTCTTGTTTCAATTTTTTGCATATCATTTTCCAGTTCTGCCATCACCATATGTTGAAGAGACTATCACCTGCCCATGTGATATATTTAGGTGTTTTGTCAAAAATAAGTTGGCTGTATGTAGATGGGTTAATTTCTGGGTTCTCAATTCTGTTCCATTGATCTATGTATCTTTCACTGTACCAGTACCAAGCTGTTTTGACCACTGTAGCCGTGTAGTATATTTTGAAGTTGGGGAGTGAGAGACCTCCAACCTTATTCTTCTTTGTAAGCAGTGCTTTGCTTATCCTGGGTCTCTTTTCCAGGAAATATTTTGAAATGTTATTTTTGATGACACCATTCCTGTTCAATTTGTCACTCCTGGCACAACAAGCCATATGATTGTCCCATTCAAAATGGCCAGTACAATATCCATTTGAGCTCACTAATGCCTAGGATATTGATCTTTGTGTGTTCCATTTCATTTTCAGCAATTTCTAATTCTCCTAGAATCACACTTCATACATTTCGTGTTACAATTATTAATGGATGTTTGTAGCTGTTTCTTCTCACTTTGAGTTGTGCCCCGTCAGTTAATGAAGATCACAAAAGCTTTGCTACATTCACCTCATGATGATCAGCTCTACTTTCAGGAGGCAGCTCTTTCCCTGTGGTATTCTGAGTCCCTTCCAATCCAAGGAGCACATCTTCTGGCAGTGGCTCTGGCAATGTTTTGTTGCTATTCATAAGGTTTTTGATGGCTAATCATTTAGAAGTAGTCTGTCTCTCAGTCTTCCTATTGGTTCTTAATCTGAAAGCTCCAATGAAACCTGCTCACCATGAGTGACCCTGCTGATACTTCAAATACCGATGGTATAGTTTCCAGCATCACAGCAACCCACAAGCTACCATAGTATGACAGACTGACAGATGAGTGTGGGGTACAGAAGTTCACTCATCTGTACAATGGGGAAATGAAGACTACCTGCCTCATACAGTTGTTGACAGAATTCATGTATTTGAAGTGCTTCACACTTAGTAAGTGCTAAATAAATGCTAGCAACTACAACGCTACACCTTTTGATCCAGTTAATCTGGATAGACATATTTTGTAGGATGCTTCATAGCAAACCTTCTCAGTGTCTGAAATTCAGACTTAGAATCACTTCAGTAAAATTAGATTATGCTGAGAAGAAACAATGAAACAAAACCAAGACCAATAACCAAATCTATTCACCCAGCTATGCGACTTTCTAGGCAGAGAACTTTAGTTCTGTGGAGTTGGCTCCAAATGCCAAGTAAGTTAATCTGGTTGACTTCTTGCATCAGATATGAGGCCAATGCATCTCCTTCTGATTCCATTTCTGGACAATTCCAAAATTGGCTGAGTCAGCAACAGCTTTTCAGTCCCTTGAGCCAATGTGGGTAAGTATAATTAAAAGTGCACCTGTGTTCTCTTAGCAACATCAAGAAGAGGAGGGAGATTTTGAATGTGTCTTTTTTGTGGCAAGACATCTCAGCATAGTGCTTAGTGCTAATGAGGCTCTTGGTGTGTAATTGCCCTGTCAACTGAAGGAATTATGATTTTCTTTCTCTTTCTTCAAAAGGACAAATGTGAAACACAAAAGCATCCATCAAGATGAAGGATTAAAAATATTTTAAGAGGTGTCATTATTTACATAGTCCATGATCCTTAACCAGGTTGACAGAGGCAGGATTAAAACTGTGGCCCAGAAAGCTGACAGCTTGAAATCTCAAAGCTTTATCCACTACATAGTGGCAGCAGGATTTAAGGGACAGAATGAGAGGGGACAAACTGAGCAAGAAGCAAGGAAGAGTTGTAGATGTGTCTACATAGAAATAGGCTTCAAGGAAGGAGCATTGGATTAATTGAAAAGCCCAGGCAATACAACACAATGAACAGAAGAAAAATTAATGATTGTTGGGTGCAAAGCATTTTTTACAATGTTCATATCTATTCTTCACAACAGCTCTGCAATGTAAGTCATCCCACCTCCCTTTGCTAATGACAAAACAGAAACCCAGAGAGAAGTTATATAAACTGACAAGGTCACAAAACAGATGTCAGTTCCAGGATTCAAATCATGGCTCTTTGACACCAAAACCCCTGCTCTTTCCATAACTCTTGTTCCTTTTAGTAAACAAATATTCTGTGAATATAGGATTTTCTCAATTACTGTCCAGATATTTCTGGAAGAAAAAGATTCCTACTTAGTTGTCTGAGTGAAGAGGTAGCCACTTGGACTAAAAATCTCTCTTTCTTTGTCAGTTGTGCTTGCACTGTGGAGAACACCAATCAACAGCATACTATATAAGAGCAGATAAAGGGAGTGATTAAAAGAAAATGTAAAAATAAACTATGAGAAGGCATGAAATGTAGGCTCTCTACATGTAATTAGTTTCACTGGGAAGTTCAGTGTATGAAAGGAAAGAGAACCTCTACTAAGCCCTTTATGTATAATTATCAGCAAAGTGATTTTGAGTTGACATTTTGTTTGTCTGTGTAACTGCTCCTGCCTGAGATTCTGTGCTACTTATTTTCATATTTTAATAATGAATTCCCATAGTTCAAACAATGTGGTCCTTAAAAATTCACTGCCATTGAGTTGATACTGACTCATAGCAGACCTAAGTAGGACAAAGAAGAACTGTTCCACAGGGCTTCCAAGATGGTAAATAATGACAGGAGCAGAAAGGCAGCAAGATGGTAGACTAAACTGAAAGGTTGTATGGTTCCTTTACAACAAAAATGTGTAAACCCAAATGAAACAGATGCAGATGATAGTCCTGGAACTCTGAGTTTCAGCTGAAGGGATAGAGAAGTGGATTGAATACTTACTAGAAGAGACAGCTAAGCAGACACACACAAAAAAAGAGACTAGTGACCTGTATCAGATGACCAGATGAGGCACAGCCTCATCTTTTCTGAGCAAGCTTCAGACAAGAAAACATATTGGTGTTGAAAAAATATACCAGTGGCTCACAGAGATGAAAGTGAAATTTATTTTCTTGTACTCCACACTCCTCTGGTGAACAGCGGCAAAGCCCGCTCCCATCTGTGTTCACCCCCAGGAAAGCTCCTGCTCGCTCCATGGTTGGAACCACAGGAGGTGCAAGCAGAAGTGAGCCCCATTAAAGGAGAGGGTTGTTGTTGTTGTTGTTAAGTGTCATCTAGTCAGTACCAACTCATAGCAACCTTATGCACAGCAGAAGGAAACACTGCCAGGTCCTGGGCCAACCTCACTATTGTTGCCTTGCTTGAGTACATCGATGCTGCCACTTGGCCAATCCATCTCGTTGGGGGTCTTCCTCTTTTTCTCTGACCCTCCACCTTACCAAACATGATATCCTTCTCCAATGACTGGTCTCCTGACAGTATGTCCAAAGTATGAGAGATGAAGTTTGGCCATCTTGGCCTCCAAGGAACACTCTGGCTGCATTTCCAAAACGGATCTTTTGGTTCTTTTGGGAGCCCATAGCACTTTCAACATTTTCCTCCAACACCATAACTCAAATGCATCAATTCTTCTACGGACTTCCTTATTCACTATCCAGCTTTCACATGCATATGAGTTTACTGCAAATACCATGGCTTGGGTCAGGCTCACCTTAGTCCTCAAGCTGACATCTTTGCTCTTCAATACTTTTTTAAGAAGGTCTTGTTCAGCAGATTTGCCTAATACAATACATCATTTGATTTCTTGACTGTTGCTTCTGTGAGTGTTGATAGTTGATCCAAGAATGAAGTCCTTGACAACTTCAATATTTTCTCCATTAATAAGAATGTTGTTTACTGGTCCAGTAGTGAGGATTTTTGTTTTCTTTATATTCAGATGTAGCTATCTGCATTACCCTCATTCAGGTGTATGTACCCTGCTCCAAATCTGCAGAACTGGCCCTGGCCAGACCTGGACTAGCCCTCACTAGAATAAGCAGCTAAACAGGCACATGAGGGATAAATTTAAAAAAACAAACAAACCCTAAGACTGGTAATTTGTGCTGGCTGGCCATCTTTAATTTTCTCAGGCAACTTTGAAGACAAGAGGGCAGTAAGTGACCCAGAGGCATATCATTTATTGGTAGAGGTAAAAGTGTGATTTTGGTGTTTTAAACCCTACATTACCCTGGTGGCCAGAGGTGTGGCTGACCTCCACTCCACATACTTACACTTCGAGGGAAGCTCCTGCTTTCCAGCTTGTGGAAGTCACATAAAATGTATGGGGAGATAGCAGCACCAACAGCAGTATCTGGAATTAGGTGTGGCCTGTTCCAGACATGCAGAGCCGGTTCTGGTCATCCCTGTACTAGCAGAATGTCTCATTCTCTGCTGCTCTCCGGCATGGAAATATCCTGATCCCAGCTATTTTGTGTTCTACATGGAGTATTTCCAAATTAGGTGTCTAGGTGTGCCACTGTGGGGTAATAAGCCTGACTGCAAAGCTATTTGAACTGCAAGATCAACAGTTCAAGCTCACCAGCTGCTCCTTGGAAACCTTATACAGGGTCACTATGGGTCGGAATCGACTCGACAGCACTTAACAACAACAACAACAGACTGTAGCATATCCTACAGAAACTCCACCTAGAGTTGAGTGTTACTGTTTCATCCCATAGCCACACATGACATGAGGTCCTTGGTTGGCAGAAGACCCCTGAATTTTTTCCTCTCTGGTTCTGGCACCTGCTTTATTTGTTTTTTGTTTGTTTTTAACTTTCATTGTTCTTGCTTGTTTATTCTTTCTTCTACACCTCTCTCTGTCTCTGGCTTTCTGTCTTTTCTGTCTCCACTTTCATTTTGTCTTTCTTTTTTTTCACTTCTCTTTCCTAACCTTGCTGTTTCTTTCTTTCTTCTTCTTCTTCCTTTAATCCTTCTTAAAAAAACTACTCTCTGATCTCTTTTCCTCTTATTCATTACTTTCCCTAGCTATGTTTAGTTATTTTACTCTTTTTATATTCTCCCTTTTATTTTTCTCTTTTTTATTTTCATCTCCCTCTTTTCTCTCTTTGTTTTTTCTACTCTTTTATTAGTTGTTGCATGCTTTTTCATTTCTTTAGTAATTTATTTTTTGCTGAGATTTACTTGTTTTACTTCTCTTTTGTGTATATGTTTTCTCTTCTTGCCTCCCCTGACAGGAGACAGCTACTGTGTACAAACAGCCCAGCCACAACCCTGCTTTCTACAGCCCCATTGGGCAAGAGCCATTACCAGCTGCTATACACTGAATCAACAAAGCCAACATCAGCTAAATCTATCCTGAATATAATTGCATAAACAGCAGATAGAGAACATTACACAAGCTCATTTCCTGATCACACCCACCAGGAGGCAGTTGGTAAATACCTAAGAATACACCAATTCACAATCCTCAACTTGATACAAATACAACAATATCATAATGTCTCAAAAGAAGCAGACACTTTCTGTTCATTCAAAGGAACAAGACAGAGTGACTCAAACAAGTGACCAAGAGACAGAGCTAGGAAACACATTTGAGGAAAAAAAAGGAAAAAACTACCTGGGAAATAATTCAAGCATATTATGTTTAAGTACCTCAAAACGATTTACGGAAAGATCGAGGAAAATAAGGAAGAATTCAGAAACACACTGCAAGAACAATCAAACAAAATAGATAAAGGATTGGAGATAGTACATAAACTAGAAATAGAAATCCAGACTATTAGTACTAAGATATTAAGTACTATTGCCTTAATAACATATTTCAGAATATGTGTTTCAGAAATGGATAATACATTGAAAGAGTAAAAGATTATATATGAATCAATGCAAGCATGAGTTAGTGAGTTTGAAGATGAATCTCTCAATACTAGTAATCTAGAAGAACAGTTACAAAAAAGAATGAAAAAATATGAAGAAA
>NW_006408520.1:47907279-47908163 GCF_000296735.1 Chrysochloris asiatica | reverse complement strand
AGCAATGAAGAAATTGACAAGCAAACCACAAACAAAATGAACTCGGCACAGAAAAATATTTGAAACAAAGAAATCAGGAGCATCACAAAAAACTCACAGTAAAATGACTGCAATCAATTCATACCCATTGATAATTATACTGAATGTCAATGGATTAAATGCACCAGTCAAGAAACAGTAGAAGAATGGATAAGAAAATAGGATCCTTCACTATGCTGTCTACAATAGACATACCTAACACACAATGACAAAAAAAGTCTAAAAAATTCAAAGCATGGAAAAATATATTGAGATAATGACAATCAAAAGCAATCAGGAATCACAATATTAATTTCTTATAAAATAGACTTTAAGGCAAAAAACAGTATAAGAGATGAACAAGGACATTATCTCATGATCAAAGGGTCAATTGAACAAGAAACATAGCCATAATAAATATCTACGCTCTCACTGAAATACCGCCAAAATACATAAGTCAAACGCTAATAAACTTGAAGAAAGAAATTCAACAAATACACAGAAGAACAAAACAACACAAGCAATCCGCTTGACCTCATACATTTGTCCAGAACACTCAGCCCAACAACAGTACAATACACAATCTTTCCCAGTATATAAGAAGCATTTTTCAGAATAGACCATATGTTAAGCAACAAAGCAAGCCTCAATAAATTTAAAGACATCAAATGACTACAAAGAATCTTTTCAGGTCACAATGCTATAAAATTAGAAATCAACGAAAGGAAGATCAAGGAAACAAAATCAAACACATGGAAATTGAATAACACCCCACTTAAAAGGTACTGAATAATAGAATAAATAAAAAATTCCTTGAATTAAATTAAATTAATATGTTGTGAAAACACAACATATTAAAACCTTTG
>NW_006408520.1:47905000-47906499 GCF_000296735.1 Chrysochloris asiatica | reverse complement strand
AGTCCAGTGCATTAAACCACAGCACTACACCAAAAATTATAGGCCAATATTCCTTGTGAACATAGATTAAAAAGTTCTCAACAAAATCGTAGCCAACAGGATTCAACAGCATATCAAAAGAAACAATACATTATATTCAAGTGGGATTCATACCAGGGATGCAAGGATGGTTCAATACAGCAAAACAATCAACGTAATCCACTACATAAATAAAAAAAGGAAAAGAACTACATTATAATATCAATTAATGCAAAAAGGCATTTGACAAAATCCAGCATTCATTCATGATAAAAACACTCAAAAAAGTAGAAATAGGAGGGAAATTCCTCAACATAATTAAGAAAATAAATACAAATCCAACAACCAATATTACTCTCAATGGAGAGAAATTGAAGGCATTCCCTTTGTGAACAAGAGCCAGACAAGAATACATATAGCACCACTTGCATAAAATATTTTGTTAGAAGTCTTGTACAGAGGTGTAAAGCAAGAATAGAAAACCAAAGGAATCCAAATTGGCAAAGAAGAAATAAATATCTATTTCCAGTTGATACAATTCCAAAGAATCAGAAATAAAATTATTGGAACTAATTGAAGGATTCAGCAAATTGGCAGGGTATAAGTTCAATATACAAAAATCAATTGTTCTTGAATGTAAAACTAATGTTCTCCCATGTATACTATCACATAATTCACAATGAATCATTTAAGAAAACAAAAAATCAATTGTTCTTCTTCTTGGTGTATGCTAATAAAGACAGCTCTGAAAGGAAATTAAGAAAACAATACCATTTACAATAATCAACCCCAAAGATGAAATACTTAAGAATAAATCTAACCAGAGTAAGAAAAGACATACACAAAGAAAACTACAAAACACTACTACAAGAAACCAAATGAGATTTACAAAAAATGGAAGACTATATCATGCTCATGGATAGGAAGGCTTACCACTGTGAAAATTTCAGTGCTACCCAAAGCAATCTATAGAAAAAATAAGTCCCAATCCAAATTCCAACATCATTCTTTAAAGAGTAGGAAAATTGTTCTATAACTTTATTTAGAAAGTGAAGAGAACCCAGATAAAGAAAGTATTGCTTAAGAAGAAGAACAAAGTTGAAGGCCTCTCATTTCCCTGATATCAATATTTACTACACAACCATAGTTGTCAAAACAGTCTGCTACTTGGATAATGAAAAATACCTACATCAATGGAACAAAATTGAGAACCCAAAAGTAAAATCATATAGTCAGCTGATCTTTGACAAAGAGCCCAAATACATTAAATGGGGAAGAGATAATCTCCTCAACAAATGGTGCTGGCAAAACTGGAAATCGATTTGCAAAAAAATGAAACAAGACCCATAGCTCACACCAGATACAAAATCAAACTCAAAGTAGATTAAAAACCTTAATGTAATACCTATATCTATAAAGATCATCAATTTAAAAATAAGGACCAAATTAGGGCCTCTAACACAAGGGACTCTGGTAGCATA
>NW_006408520.1:47902469-47903845 GCF_000296735.1 Chrysochloris asiatica | reverse complement strand
GCAGTTAAAAAATCAAATGACGTATTGCATTAGGCAAATCTATTGCACACTACCTTTTTAAAGTGTTGAAGAGCAAAGTTGAAAGCTTGTGAAAAAGACTAAGAAAAAGAACCCATACTAAAGGGGTGGGGATTCTTTGCTGGCTACTGGGAGGTAAGGGGTGGGACAAGGGGAGGGAGGGACAAGGGGCGCACAGGGTAGGGAATAGACACAGGATAGTTTGGATGCTAGGAAGGGGGGCAATATACAAGAAGTGGGAGGGGAATGGAAGAACAAAGCAGATGGAAGATCAAACAGGCAGGTTTTCGGGGGCTAAGTGGGACAGAAGTAAATAATGATGTATGCACAACCTTGGAACACCAGGGCTCTGGGATACTGGTATTGACACATGGTTGGAATGGGGAAAGGGGGGAAAATAATGTTAAGATGCTTGGCTGTCATGAATCTCAGTTTCCCTGGCATACCATTATAAAATAGACACTTGTGGGGGAGAGAAAGGAACAGCCAGAAATATTACCATAAAAAGCTTATAAGTCCGTGTTCTGCCTATAACTGATTGGAATACTTAAAATGGTGCTACAATGTGTCCAGTGAAGGAGGCTTCCTGCGAAGCCTCTGCATTGCATAAGACCATAGGTGGAATCCCGAACAGCATCCAGAATCTTCAGAGGAAGGAAATTTCCACTTGAAAAGACAAGCAGACCAGCTTGGAGAGGCTAGAAGAACAGAAGATACTTCTTGAAAGAAAGACCTACAGGAACAATACAAAACAATATAGGCAGACTGACTGATTAACTACAAGAACAAGCAAGTTGCTCACCCAGTAGACATCAAGGCAAGTGGTCGGGTCCCCTCAGAGCAAACCCCTTTCCAAGACTAAGACTCAATGGGAATACATGCTCTGATTGGTGACCATGTTCATCACTAATAAGGGGAAGTGAGGGAAAAACAGCAATGAAGCGGTGAGCTAAGCCCTACAATGTTCAATAAACTCTTGTGAATCCCGGTGGAGACCTGGTAGGCCAGCAGTGTGGCAAGACCTGGGGACTCTTGGGCCCAGAGTCAGTGACATAGCCACAGAGAACTAGAGTGAAGAGTGAAGCATCCAGCTGATAAGAAGAGAGGGCATACGCACAAGAAAACCCACACTTGCAGATAATACGCACTTGACCTGGCTTCAATGACTTGATGATCAGAGCTCAACTAGAAGAAGAAAGAAAAGGAAAAAACAATAATAATCTGATACAATTTGATAAACTTGACCTACACCTATGGATGAAGTAGCTCAAAAAAGGGAACAAATCTTTACAGCAAGGATCATTCCCACCCCCTCCATACACAGAATAGACAGGATGGACAACTTGGACATTGGCTAC
>NW_006408520.1:47870348-47900412 GCF_000296735.1 Chrysochloris asiatica | reverse complement strand
ACATTGAGATGTAATCCATACCGAAGGCTGTGCTCTTTTGATCTTCATTAGTAAATGTTTTAAGTCCTCTTCACTTTCAGCAAGTAAGGTTGTATCATCAAGGTTGTGATGGAGCATACAGCAGGCAAGATAATGCAAATTTATTGGATATTATCAAATATTTTAAGGCATTGAGCTCCTGGGCCTGAGAGGCACCAAGATCAATTAGTATAACATAGCCAACAAAGACAATGTTTTACATCCTGCTTTGGTGAGTAGTATCTAGGATCTTAAATGCTCATGACAGTGCATCTAAAATGCAGCTATTTGTCTCTCTATGTGAAGAAGGTGCAAGAGTGATGAGAATGGAAGATGCTTGGAATCAATTAATCCAGCAGACTAATGGACCATGTGAACATCTGTTTCTGTGATCCTGAGACCAGAAAAACTAGATAGTGCCCGTCTACCACTACCGACTGCTATGTAATATATCGCATTAAAGAGCAGCAGAAAATGAGGACCAAAATTCAAAATTAAAAGAAAAGACAGTATTTACTGGTCAGAAAGAGACTGAAAAAAGTTGAGACTAAAGCCCTAGAACAACCTTCAAGTCTAGAAAGGAACTCACCCACGTTCCCCAAAATTCAGCTGAATAGATATGCTTATCGCATGGACCACAATACTAGTAAATTATACTCTCCATGGAATGGTCAATCATTCAAACAAAAAGGGCAACATTTATCTAAGGACAAAGTTGAGAAGGGATGGGAAGGTGGATAGAATGGAAAAGAAACCATAGGGAGGAGGTGGGAAAACTGTTGTTGCATGCAAAGGATTGTGATCCTTGAGATGAAACAAAGTAAAACTTTTTCTGACTGATCTTGTTTGTAAACTCAATTCACAATAAAAAGTCTTAAAGTATTTATACATATTTACAGGAGCAGACAGCCTCATCTTTCTCCTACAAAGAGGTTGGTGAGTTTGAATAGCCAACCTTTCAGCTAGCAGTCCAGTGCTTAGCTGTCATCACTACCAAGGATCATCATATAGCCCTTACAACTATGATAATCTCACTGAATTTTATCCTTATTTGCAAATTCCTAGCAATTAGTTAGTTACTAAAGTGCCCTGATAGGATAGTCAGCAGTTCAAATCCACCAGTCACTCTATGGTAGAGTCAGGGCTTTCTGCTCCTGTTGCTGTTGTTAGTGTCATCGAGTCGGTTCTGACCCATAGCAACCCTGTACAGGATTTCTGAGGCTGTAAGTCTTTATAGGAGAGAAAGCCTCATTTTTCTCCCGCAGAGCGGCTGGTAGTTTTGAACTGCTGACCTTAAGGTTTGCAGCCCAATTCGTAACAACTATGCTATCAGAGCTTCTTTTCTGCTCCTGTAAAGGCTTATATATATAGTCTTGAAAATCCTGTAGGGATTTCAGGATCACTGTGAGTTGGAACAGACTTGATGGCATGCAGCAGCCGTTAGTTTCTACTAATGACACAGTGCTGGAAGAAGTATATAATTTTTGTCACAGGTGTTACTGAGTAGAATTTTTCCATGGAATTACCACTCAAAACCACTTGATATCTATTTTTCTAATTTCTCCTCTTGATAGTTTCCTTTTTTTCTCTTCCTTGTTTTACACTCACATTGCCTTTTTCATTTCCCCTTCTTTCTTTCTATATCAACTGTTAGTGGACTCAAGAATAAAAAGTTGTGGTTTGAGTTTTATTTTTTAATCCCTGATTACAATATCAAAAGGTACAACCGAGTTTTCTTCTTCCAAAAAGTCAACTGCTAAATTCTACTCATACTAAGGCCTCTCTTCCAAGGCAACTCTGGGTGGACTAAACCTTCCAAATTTTGAGTTGGCAGCCAATCACATTAACTATTTGCATGAATCATGGGCATATGTACATTAGAGTTACCTTTGGAATAACTTAATATTCCTAATGATATGGAGTATTAAATTCTTCATTCTTCTTGGATCAACTATCAACACTCACGGAAGCAGCAGTCAAGAGATCAGATGATGAATTGCATTTAGGCAAATCTTCTGCACGAGAACTTTTTAAAGTGTTGAAGAGCAAAGATGTCAGATTGAGGACTAAGGTGCCCCTGACCCAAGCCATGGTATTTCCAATAACCTCATATGAATGCAAAAGCTGGACAGTGAATAAGGAAGATCGTAGAAGAATTGATGCTTTTGAGTTATGGTGTTGGAGGAGAATACTAAAAGTGCTATAGGCTGCCAAGAGAACCAATAGATCTGTTTTGGAAGACGTGCAGCCAGAGTGCTTCTTAGAGGCCAAGATGGCCAAACTTTGTCTCTTATACTTTGGACATATTGTCAGGAGGGAACAGTCGCTGGAGAAGAATATCATGTTTGGTAAGATGGAGGATCAGAGAAAAGAAGGAAGACTCCAAACGAGATGGGTGGCAGCATCGATGGACTCAAGTGTGTCAACAGTAGTGAGGTTGGCCCAGGATTGGACATTGTTTCGTTCTGCTGTGCATAAGGTCACTATAAATTGGTGCCAACTCGATGGCACCTAGCAACAACTAACAACAATGATATGGGAGTCCTGGTGTGGCATCGTAGGATAAGAAATAGATTGCAAGATCAGATTGAACTGCAAGGTTGGCAGTTCACACTCACAAGCTGCTACTCAGAAACTCTATACAGGATCATGATGTGTCAGAACCAACTTGAAGAAACTGAACACCAACACCAACAAATATATGAACAGACTTTTTCTAGGCTTGATTCAAGGATTACTTTAATGTCCCCTTTATTAGTGTCCTTACTTCCACACTTTCTCATTGCAATGCATTTTCACAAGAGCAGCAATATCGCTTAAAACTATAAGTATGTTCGTACTATGTCCTGTTTAAAATATTTTAAATGCATGGGTCCTCTCAACAATTCTATAATGTGCAGAAGCAACTGTATAAGCAAGAACTGTTCTCTATCTTCATCTCTTGTTTCTCTTCCCCTCCCTCATCTACTCCCACCAGAAACATTTTTTGGCTCCTGAAGCCTGTCAAGGTGGCTCCTTCTTCATGTCCTTGCACAAGCTAGTCTCTTTTTCTGCCAGAAACACATATACCTACATCTTTTCACAGTGGGTTCACTTTGTAATTCAATTCATTGTTTAATATAATTGTCTGGCAGAGGTTTTCTCTGCCCCTTCAAAGCAGAGCATTCTCCCAGCTCTGTCCATCACAGCAGACTGTGTGCTTTCTTGTTTATTAATTTTCCATTCTTTTTACACCTTCACTAAGATGAAAGCCTCCATGAAATCTTGATTTTTTTTCTCATTTGTTTGTAAATCCCTGTGTGCAGAAGAGTGCCTGGCTCATGTTTTTAGTTGCCACCACGTAAGTTCTGAATCATGACAACCACAAATATGTAGAGAGCTACTTCATAGGATTTTTAGGGTTTCTCCAAAACATATCACCTTGCCTGTCTTCCAAGCCACCACTGGAGAGGTTCATACTGCCGATGAATTTTGTTGTTGTTGTTGTTGTTGTTGTTAAGTGCTGTAGAGTCAATTTCCAACTCATAGCAACCCTGTATAGAGTTTCCAAGGAGTGGCTGGTGAGTTTGAACCACCAACCTTATGGTTCAAACCAACCTCGCAGTCCAGTGTTTTATCCTATAGGGCCATACCAGAACTTGTCGAGTGCTTATCCATTTGCTCCTCTCTGTGACTCTTGCCTGGTACATTGTTGTTGTTGTTAGGTGCCATCGAGTCAAATAGGTTTTTAATAAACATATGGAATAAATAAATATATCTTCACAGCACCATTTTAATTGGAAAAAATAAGTTATAAAATAGCACACCTCTATTTGTGTGTGTATGTGCCTGTGAGTGAGTGAGTGAGTGAATGTATGGGGTACACATTAAAGTAGCAAACATAATGACGGTGCTTATCTCTAGGTGATTATACACAGTTTTATCTGTTTTTCTCTTTTGTATACTACATATACTTTCTAAGTGTTCTTTAATTATTGTGCATTTGGAGCGGATTATCATGCCAGCTCTTATTCCCCAGTAGTTTTACTGAGTCCTGCCTGCAGAGTCGAATGAGGGACAGCCCATTCCACCATAGTCCTGTAGTAACATCTCCCCCCACTTGCAGGCTACGGCACCTGGAATTTCAACTGGTAAATTGCTCTCCTGTGTCTGTGGTTTGTGTGTGAGCAAAAATGACACAATAACCCACCATGACAGCTATGGAGCTGAGCAGAAATCTAGCTGACAGTGAAATGCTTTCCCTAGGAAACATCACCATGGTACTTTTCAGCACAAAGGGAAACAAGGTGCGTACAAATCACACCAACCCGCAGCCCCTAGCAGAGGGCCTGAGACATGTGGGCACTCAATAAAGCTCTATTGAAAGGAATGGAATATTACAGGGTTTATTGTTCACAATAAAATAAGAGGCAGAACACACAGCTTGATATCCCTATCATGGAACAATGCTGAAGTTCATGCCCTTGGCAAAATGACCTCATGAACGTATAAGCTTTGTGGTTTGAAGAAGATGAAAATCATGGCATGAAACTAAAGGTAGCCATGGACTTGGTATCATTTTGCTGTTACTCCCAAGATATCTAGTTCTCACTTCACAATGAGGAGCTGGTAAAACAGCTCATCTGGAAAGGAGAATAAAATGCAATTGAGTTTTACCTTCTTTAATAGTTCTTTAGGGGTACATGACATTTGGCTACAACCACTGTCATGTCCCTTTCATAGCAATGACAGACAAAGCAGCTAGGCTTAGTTGGTTAGGTGGTCATGCAAACTCAATTGTTCAATACTATAATCATCAGCTATACTGAAGAAATTGAATTTATTGATGAGAGACAGGGAGCCCAGGGCATGTGGTATATTTGAAAGAAAAGCATGAGTGGCTAACTGCTCAGCAAAACAACACTTGAGCCTCTGCAGTTTTCATTATGACAAATTGTTGACCCAGAATAGGTTTTCTGACCTGTCTGCTATCATGCTGTTCTGCTAGGACAATTCCATGGCAGGCAACGGTGGCCATTACTGAAACTTCAAAGAGGGAAATGAAGCTAAACATACCCAGGGTAAAGCATAACGTATTTTCAGATCAATAATCAGCATTTGTGTGTGTGATGTTGAAATATATAGAATGAGCCTCTCTGGTTCATTTTTATTAAGGTGAAGTGGGTTTTACTGCAGCTGTTATGAACAATTGAAGGCAAATAAGATAAGGGAAACCTGAACAGAGGGAAAGAGATTCCTCTGAAGGGCAGATAGAAATCCATTGTGCCCATCTAATCACTCCTGACACACTGTGATGCTAGTGATTTTTTTCAAGAGGGTACCCATGTGGACCATAAGCAAAAGAAGCAGTGCTTGATTTCCATGAGTTTCACAACTGCTCAAAATTCTCTGTAAATGTCTCATTCCCATACTCACACTTCAAAGTATTGAGACTGTAATAATGAACAATCTATAACTGAAGCTGGCTTCATGGTCACACATCTTCTGTTCAAGTTCAGTAGAATTATGTACAGATCTGCCCTGTGAAAAAGGGGGTTGATCCATAAACAAAACGAACCAGAATTGCAAAGTGAAATAGAAAAGCAGATGGAAAATGTATGATTGTTTGTGAGAACATGTCCGTGAGCCACATGACTCAGGTTGTCTCTCCTTCAACATTGTTACCACCCCAGCTTTGACCCCTTTGTGGAAGGAGTAAGTGATCATGACAGTAACAGCTTAATGCAGACAAGCCTCATTACGTCCATCTTCACTTAATTGAAATTTTATGAGTTTTGGAACGCTTCTTTTTGCCACTCTTTTCTGCTCCCTGAAAGCCAGGATCCTGTATATTTCTGATGGACCTTCAACCACCTTCAATGCTCCTCTTCAATCCCTTCTGTGGTTCTTCTTCCTGCCTTTTCTTCTTACAAGAAGGTGCCCCTTCACCTCCCTTCTCAGTCCCTCTTCTTCTTCCCTGACCAATCTCACCCTTGAAATATTCTCAGCTGTTTACATGGATGACTTTAAATATCTTCTCTATTATGGTCACTATTCTAATTGTCTAATATCTTTCTCTGTCTCTCTCTTTTCTAAGTGCCACAATTCCAAAACTGCATTTCTAACTGCCCAAACTCTATCTCCCACTTTCAAGTACAAATATTTTGCACATCAAATATTTTTATTATCCACCCACCCTCATTTCTCTAATATCACTGCCTTCTCTGTCTCCAGAGTGAGTCTACAATACTACTCATGACAAGGCGTGTTTAATAGAGATTTATTGTGTACTTATTTTGAGAAAGTGTTTCAAGTCTTATTCCTATATCCAAACCATTTGCCATACCCTACTTACTTTGTCTCATAACTCAAACCCGACACCTTTTGGGCCCTCACTACTTCTCTGTTGCAATATTTCAGTAACCTCCTAATCCCCATTCATTCTCTTTCCACTAATTACATGAGACACAGTCTCCAAACCCAGGCCAAACTCACTGCCATTGAGTCAGTTCTGATTCATAGCAACCCTATGTAAGGTTTCTAAGATTGCAAGTCTTTATGGGATCAAATAGCCTCATATTTCTCCCATGGAACCACTGGTGGGTTTGAACTGCCAAACACGTGGAACAGTCTAATGCTTATCCAACAAGCCAGCAGGGCTCTTACACAGCCACCAGTGGGACCTAATTTTGTAGTGTGTTTCTCAAAAGCCTTCAGTGGTTTCCCATTGCCTCAGGCAAACACTGCAGATTTTGTGAGCTCAGATCACTTCTCAAAATATCTCCCATGGAAGCCTTTCTCATCCCCGTATGCTTGACCTGTCTAGCCTCCTGACTTTCGTGAAAAAAATGGCTCACTTTCTAGCATTCCTATGTCACTGTTTATGCTGCCTGCCCCTAGACTGGGAATGTGTCTTATTCCATGTCCACCTGCTATTGTCCTGCCTCACCTTCAGGCCCCACTTACTTCATTCTCTCTAGATGGCTCTCACTGGGCTCCTCAATTGGAACATGCACCCCCCACCACATACACACAAACATACCCCTATCCTCACAATGTATTTTGCCCTTCAACCATACTCAGCATTAATTCCAGGTCTTCCTTGCTGTATAAATCTATGGAATGGCTTAAACTCTCACTGCTTCAGGATAATGGGGGAAATAATAGTACTCTTTGCATCAAGTTTATGAAAATGAAAGGAGATAATGCATGTAAAATGCTTAGCAGTATGCCTTGTGAAAATATAACAGTCAATAAACATTACTGTTAATTTTTTTTATCACAATATTAGTATTTTCTTTTAGAAAATCAATTTCCTGCACTTTCAGTCCATGGGGTGAAGTTAATACTGAGCCCCCATGGAAACCTTCCTGTTTCCAGAGGTGAGCACATGACATGTTGTTGTTGTTGTTAAGTGCCATTGATTCTTTCTTATAGCATATGGATATTATCCTATCACAGATAACATTATACTTCAGGATAAACCTTGAAAGTTATTTTTGACAATGACTGCGATATCATTCTTCTCCAATTTGTTATTTCCAGCATAGTAAGCCATATGATTATCCATTTAAAAATGGCTAAAACCTGTCCATTTCTGCTCACTAAGGCCTAGGATATCAATTTTTATATATTTCATTTCATTTTTGATGACTTACAATTTTCCTCTATTTATACTTTGCACATTTCACTTTTTGATTATTAATGGATATTTGCAGCTACTTCTTCTCATTTTGAGTCATATCCCATCAGCAAATGAAGGTCCCAAAAGCTTTGTTCCATTCACACTATTAAGTCCAATTTTACTCAGAGGCATTCTGAGTGCCTTCTAACCCTATACTTTGTATCTATGAGTTGGAGTTGGCTTGATGGCAGTTAGTTAAGATAAAAGATTGAGGCTGATGATTCCCATCAGTATCTGAGAATATTTCTGAAAATGAAGTCAGGACAACTGAAAGAGTGAAGGGAGTGGGAAGGATAAAGACAGAGACAGAGATTGACTGATATATGATGACACAGTTTGAGAACCTTGATCTAATTGTACCTAAAATCAATTATTTCCAGACTTTCTGATAAGATGAGACATTATTTCCTTCTCTGTTATGCTCATTTAAATTGGGTTTCCATCACTGACAATGGAAAGAATATTGACTAAATAAGTTACTCTCGTCCCTGTGCTTCCAGAATTTAAAAAAATTATTCAGGATAAAGTCTGCCTCAGCACAACAGTGCCCACCACTATCAATTATACATCATCAAGTGAAGCCAGGGTTACCTTCAGTGTTATCTGTAGAACAGCCTGTGTCCCTTCACTGCCAGTGGTGGTGGTTATGTGCCATTGAGTCGGTTCTGACTCATAGCAACCCTGTATAGGGTTTCTGAGGCTGTAAATCTTTACAGGGGCAGGAAGCCTCATCTTTCTGCTTCAGAATGACTGGTAGTTTCGAACGGCTGATCTTAAGGTTATCAACCTGATGTGTAACCACTATGCTACCAGAGCTCCTTTCCCTTCACTGGGGTGGTCCTTTATGAGTCATTTCTATGGTACCTGATTTTACTTGCCCTTGAGTGGATTCCTCCTCATGATGACTCCATATTTGCACAGTAGAACTATACATCAGAGTAGAACTATACAAATACAAACTATGTTTCAAGGGAGTGTGGTGCTGTAGCATAAGCACTGGACTGCAAGGTGGTTTGGACCACAAGGTTCAAACTCACCAGCTGCTCCTCAGAAACCCTATACAGGGTCACTATGAGTCAAAAGTAAATCAACAGCACTTAACAACACCAACAACTTTTCAGAAGCCAATCACAAGGCGTATCTTTCGAGGCATTTTTGAATGAGTTCAAACCACCTTTCAGCTAATAGTCAAACCCCTAACCATTTGCATCAATCACCTTAAACTGCACTAGGTACCGTAAGAAACAAAAATGATCCCTGCTCTGGGGCGTGCCGTTAATGTGAAAAATAAGATAAAGATAAATTTAGAACTTTCAGGGACTAGTGATAGTGTAAGTTGATTCAGTCTGGAATGTGGAAAGACTTTCTGGAGAAGCTACTGCCTAGGAGTTAGGTAGCATAAATAATAGTAACAATAATAATAAGGAAAGGATTTCCAAGATGAAGGAACAGTACGAGCAAAAACCCAGAGGTATGAAAGCATATGGTAAGTGCAAAAACCTGAAAATAGCCTTCACTTGAGTACATGAAATAAAATTAGAGAATGAGTAGATGAATTTGGTAACCATATATCCAGGTTCACCTAGGACAGTACAGTTTTATAATTGTTTTCCCCTTTAAGTTTGAATAGCATCTCTCTCTATCTCCAAATACATAGACTCAAAGTATTTTTCTTTGAATGATCTTTGTTTAGATGATAAATTATTGAGCCATCCTTATAAATGAGGCCACAGAGTGAAGCAGAGGTCAAGTCACAAAGAGTCACTTGTGCCATACTAAACAGTTTCTAAAAGTAAACTAAGTTTACCACGAGGTACTGTTGTTAGTTGCTATCAGGTTGAAAAGTTGGTACAACACAGCGAAACATTGCTTGATCCTGCTCCATCTTCAAGATCATTGAAATCCTCCAGTACATTGTTGCAAACACTCTATGTATTTGAGTGTGTTCCAACCTACAGTGATCATCTTCTAGAACTATAACATACAATATTCTTTTTTTCTAAAATAAATTTTTATTGTGAATTGAGTGAATGTTTACAGAGCAGATCATCAGTTTTCCATTCAACAAAGAATATAATTTCTTCATCTCAATAATTACAATCCTCTCCATGTAACAACAGTTATCTCATTTCCTTTCTGTGGTTCTTATTTACATTGCACCCTCCTTACTAACCTTTCTGAACTTTTTCCTTAGTTATATGTTGCCTTTTGATCTTGAATGGTTGACCATTCCAATGCTGAGCATATCTTACTAGTGTTGTTGTCCCCCGTGTATACTATTTATTGCTTTGTTGATAATTGGGCCATGAGGTAAGTTTGTTCCAGAACTGAAGGGTGGCAGAAGGCCATTTGTTGTTGTTGTTGTTATGTGCTGTGGAGTCAGTTCCAACTGATAGCGACCCTGTACAGGGTTTCTGAGGTTGTAAATCTTTACAGGAGCAGAAAGCCTCATCTTTCTCACATGAAACAGCTAGTAGTTTTGAACTGCTGACCCTGAGGTTAGCAGCCTGATTCGTAACCACTACAATACCATGTAGTTATTCTGGTCTCACAGTTGTGGAGACTGATGTTCATGTGTTCCATTAGTCCATTGGACTAGTTGATTCCAAGCATCTTCAATTTTCATCACTGTTATTTGTTTAAAGAACAATATTCTGATGTGATCTAAGAGTTCCCAAAAGTAGATTGTTAGGCTTTTCAAAGTCTGAAAGCTCTGCTGAAAATTGTCCATCATGGGTGAGCCAGGACCATAGCAACATGCAAACCACTGCAGTACAACAAACTGGAAGGTAGGTGGTGGACCACTGATAATAAGGAGGTAAAGTTTAGGTAATACACACAGTTTGGTGTTTGTTTTTGTTTTATTTTGTTTTTAACACCTATGCATGCATTTTAATGTGCTTTGGAGAAAATAACTAGCACATCAAACCATGATATTATTCCTGCTCTGGTGAACCATCTCATCTGGATCTCAAGAATTTCAGTCCTCAGCAGAAATGTTTCAAACCCTGAACAACCAAAACTTCTGCCACAACTTACTGGGAAATTAGATAATATAGATCATAGGACTAGTCATATGGATTCTCCTCTATTAAATATTTATGGACATCAATGTATTGAATATCCATATTTTAGTTTCTTAATTCTGCTATAAAAGACATAACACAAGTAGGTGACTTTAGCAACCAAAAATTCATGCTGATTTCATTGGAAAGGAGTCTAGAAGTCTGATTTCAGAATGCCAGCTCTAGGGAACACTCTCCGGGGGCGGAATCCTTGTTCCAGATTCTGCAGCACTCTTTTCCACTACTCATCTGCCAGTTTGTCATCCTGTGGTGGCTTGTGTGTGACTGTGATGCTAGAAACTATTCCACTTGTATTTTAAATATCGGCAGTCACTCACAGTAGAGAGGTTTCAGCTGAACTTACAGACTAAGACAGACTAGGACAAAGGAGAGCCAGACTACTTCTGAATGTCTATATCCTGAAAATCTTATCATTGGCAGTGGAATATTGTCTGATATAGTTCCAGAAGATGAAAATATTATGAATAGCAGCAGAACAAAATATAGTGCTGGAAGGTGAACTCCTTAGGTTGGAAGGCACTCAAAATATGATTCAGGAAGAACTGCCTCCTCTAATTACAGTTAACCATGACAATAGAGGAGCTCTGGTGTGACACTATGAATTAATGCACTGGACTGCAAGGTTGGTTTGAACAGCCAGGATGGTGGTTCCAGCTCTCCAGACGCTCCTAAGAAACCCTAACCAGTGTCGCTATGAGTTGAAACAACGTGACAGCACTTAACAAACACAATAACAATAATGATGAGAATGGAGTAAAGCTTTCAGGACCTTCATTTGCTCATGGGGCACAACTCAAAATGAGGAGAAATAGCTGTAAACATCATAAAAAGAATGTAGAATATGTGAAGTATGTTGTTGTTGTTGTTGTTAAATGCAGTCCAGTCGATCCCGACCCATAGCAGCTGGTGAGCTTGGACCACCAACCTTGCAGTTCAAACGGCTTTGCAGTCTGGCGCATTAACCTATGAATCTAGGAAAATCAGAAGTTGACAAAAATAAATGGAATGCATAGAGATTGATATCCTAGGCATTAGTTAGCTGAAATGGAGACTAGTATAGGCCATTTTGAATCAGACAATCATTTGATTTACTATGTCAGGAGCAACAAGAGGAATGGCATTGCATTTATCATCAACAAGAACATTTCAAGATTTATCATGAAGTACAATTCTGTCTGTGATAGGAAAATATCCATATGCCTTCAGGGAAAACCCACCAACCACTGACTCCAGTGATGATGAAGCTGGTAGCGTAGTGGTTACAAATCGGGCTGCGAACCTTAAGGTCAGCGGTTCAAAACTACCAGCTGCTCCGTGGGAGAAAGATCAGGCTTTCTACTCCCGTAAAGATTTACACCCTCGGAAACCCTGTACAGGGTCGCTATGGGTCGAAACCGACTCGATGGCACTTAACAACAACAACAACAACCAACTTCTTTATTCTTAAATTGATTAAACATGTAATAAAAATATGTTAATAATTAGTGGTGATTGAAATACTAAGGTTTGGAGCAAAAAGGAAGGATCAATTGTTGGAAAATATGACCTTGGTGATAGAAATGATGTTGTAGATCACATGATAGAATTTTGCAATACTGACAACTTATTTGGTGCAAATGCATTTTTCAATAACATAAAAGGTGACTATACACATGGATCTCACCAAATGGAATACACAGGAATCAAATTGACTACATCTGTTAGATGGCCAAATAAGGTCAGGAGATGTCTGTAGAACAGACCATCAATTGTTCATATGCAAGTTCAGACTAAACCATTTTTTTCAAGTCCACAAGAGTCAAAATATAACCTTGAACATATTCCATCTGCATTTAGAGACCATCTCAGTAATGACGGAAGACCAGATGAGTTGTGGGATGACATCATAAAGGAAAAAAGCAAAAGGTCATTAAAAAGTTAGGAAAGAAAGAAAAAAGCAAAATGAAGAGACTCTGAACTTGCTCTCCGTAGTATAGATGTTAAAACAAATGGAAGAAATGAGGAAGTAAAAGACCTGCTCAGAAAATTTCAAAAGAAAGCTCGAGTAGACAAAGCCAAGTATTAATAATGAAATGTGCAAGTCCTAGAGTTAGCAAACCAAAAGGGAAGATGAGCTGAAAGAACAGAAGCAAAAATTAAAGCTTTTACTTGCAATATTGTGGTGCTGTAGGATAAGTACTGGTGGACTGCCCCATCAATCACTCCTTAGAAACCCAATACAGGGTCACCATTAGTCGGAACAGACTTGATGACACCTAACCACAACAACATGGGCTAAATATTGAAAGACCCAGAAAACATCAAAAGAAGATGGGAGGTATACACAGAGTCACTGTACCAAAAAGAAATGGTCTATGTTCAACCTTCTCAAGAGGTAGCCTATAATCAATAATCGATGGTATTTAAGGAAGAAGTCCAAGCTGCTCTGAAGGCCTTAACAATAAACAAGGCTCCAGGAATTGACGGAATACAAATTAAAATATTTCAACAAACTGATGAAGCATTAGTAGCACTCAATTATCTATGCCAAGAAATTTGGGAGACAACTAGCTATCTGGCAAACTGATGGAATATATCCATATTTGTGCCCTTTTCAAAGAAATGTGACCCAGTGGAATTCAGATATCATCGACCGTTATCATTAATATCACTTGAAAATAAAATTTTGCTGAAAATAATTTTAAGATGGCTGCAACAGTACATTGACAGGGAACTTGATATTATTTCTGATATTGGATGTATCTTGGATGAAAGCAGAGAATATTTAAAAAAATGTTTACTTGTGCTTTATTGACTATGCAAATACTTTTGACTGTGCGGTTCATAATAACGTATGGAGAGCATTCCCAAACACTTCACTGTGCTCACAAGGGACCTGTACACAGATCAAGAGGCAGATGTTCAAACAGAACAAAGGGACACTGACTAGTTTCAAGTTAGGAAAGGTGTGTGTCGGGTTGTATTTATCACCATACTTATTCAATTGATATGCTGAGCAAGTAATTTGAGAAGCTGGGTTATATGAAGAAAGTGGCATCAGTATTGGAACAAGACCCATTAACAACCAGTGACAGGCAGACAATACAATCTTGCTTGCTGAAAGTGAATAGGACTTAAAATACTTACTAATGAATATCAAAGGCTAGATCCTTCAGCTTGGGTTGTGCTTCAGTGTACAGAAAACAAAATCCTCACCATTGGACTAATAAACAACATCATGACAAATGGAGAAAAGATTGAAGATATCAGAGTCTTCATTTTTCAAAGAAACATAATCAACATCTATGCAAGCAACAACAACAACAACAACAACAACAATGCAAGCAGCAGCCAAAAAATCAAACAACAGTCAGGATTTGCTTTAGGCAAATCTGCTGCACAAGACCTCTTTAATAATGTGTTAAAGAGCAAAGATCATTTTGAGGACTAAGGTGTGCCTGACCCAAGCCATGGTATTTTTAACCGCTTCATGTGCATGTGAAAGTTGGACAATAAAGAAGGAAGACCATAGGAGAATTGGTATATTTGGGTTATGGTGTTGGAGAAGAATATTAAAGGTACCATGAACTGCTATAACAAACAAATCTGTGTTGGGAGAACACAGGCAGAATGGTCCTTAGAAGCCAGGATGGCAAGACTTTGTCTCCCATGCTTTGGACATGTTATAAACAGGAACCAGTTTCTGGAAGAGGACATTATACTTGGTAAAGCGGAGGGTCAGAACAAAAGAGTGAGACTCCCAATAAGTTGGATTGACACAGTGACTGCAATGATGGGATCAAAAGTAACAACAATTGTGAGAATGATGCAGGACCAGACAGTGTTTTGTTTTCTTGTGGGGTGGCTCTGAGTCAGAGCCGACTTAACAACACCTAGCAACTTCTTGGGGTTTCTTAGCAATGTCCACATGGCATCTAACTTTCCCACAATCATTCATGTTTGCTAGCTTCTGAGCCTATTCTGCTCCTTTTATATCTTAAAAGTGACTGGTTTAAGAAGCACTCTAGGTTTACATGGCCTCATCAACATAACAAAGAAAATGATTCCCAAATGTATTATATCCACATGTATAGGAGTTCAATTCACAACACAAAATTTTGGAGGGACACGGTTTGAACTCAAACAATTCCTGTCACTCGTTCAGTCTACAGTAACAATTAAGAAGAGGCTATGAAAAAGGCAGACACCTAGGAGAGTGTGCAGTGGGAGCTGAGCACTGCTGAAGGGTCCTCAGCCTGAGCTATCCATGCCAATCTCACCATTTAGCTTCCCTGCTTAAAGTTCTTCACTGTGGTCACAGCTGGGACTTAAAGAAGCAATGTTGAAAAGAAAAAAAAAATCTAGGAAGAAACATTTCTTCATAACTCATATGAAAGTTGGTGAAGACTTGAAATAGAAAAGGTGGTGGTAGGTTGGAAAGAAAACCTTTCTGAGATAAATTTAGAAGCTAAAATTGACAGAACTTAATGATTGAGTAGATGTGGGAGAGGGAAAAAAGGAAGAGTAGTTTAACTCTCAAGTCCCCAACTAAAGGTGATTGAGTAGAAAATGATTCTACTGACAAGACCAGGCCTATTGGAGAAGGAGGGGGTTTGAAAGGGAAACAGAGTTCACCAACTCCCCTAGCATAACATACTAGTGGGAGGTAGATGAGATGTCCAGAAAAGAGCATCAGATTTAAATTTGGAGGACTTGGGCTGAAATTTCAATTTTGCTTCTTCATCTGTAAAATGTGCATAATATATTAGAAGGTTGTTGTGAGAATTAAATGAGCGGCTATGTGTGAAAGCACTTTGTAAATTGTAAAGTGTCGGTTGTTGTTTTGAAGTAAATAAGCAGAAGTGATAATGAATTCTAAGAGCTTAGAGATTATAAGGCTCAAAGGCACACTTGGAAGCAGACTATATGGTCTGTTTGGAGTCGCTGCACTTACACCACCTGCCACAGATGACAATCTGGCTTATTTTTAAAAGCCCTAGAGTACGCACATTAACCCATTTTAGAGTTTTTAAACCCTCACTGTTTAACAATCCCTAACCTAATGTCATTAAACTTTAACTATATTTGTTCTATATCTCTGGGTCTCTTATTTTCTTCTGTAGGCTAAATGATAGCCATTGTTTAACCTTTTTGAAAGCTATCGAATTTATGAATTTCTCTGAATAACCAGATTAAAATAAAAACCATTTCATATCTCCTTAAGTCTTTTTTTTTTTTTTAGGAAAAGTGATGCCTACCCTCACTCTACCACAAATAGAGGCCACCAGTGGGTAACTATACATACAAAAGGGACAATGGATCCAAAAGCACCTTGAAGATTGTAAATCTTTACACTGTGCAAAAAATATTATTTGTGACCTTATATGGCCTTCTCTGTAGCCTTATAAGGGATATCACACATATAATGTAGCCATTTCTGAGATAAAAATACATGAAAGATCAAATCACACATGTACTCAAAATCCTGTAGCCAATGGGTGATGATGATAACACCCAGGTGTATTGACACTCATTCATGCATCATTAAATTTGCCTCTTTGAGCTCTTACTCTATGCGATGGAGTCCTGGTGTAGCGCTGTGGGTTAATGCACTGGACAGTAAAGTCACTTTGAACTGCTAGGTTAGTGGTTTAAGCTCACCAGCTGCTCCTCAGTAGCCCTATACAGGGTCTCTGTGGGTCGGAACCAACTCAACAATACTTAACAACAACAACTCTATGTAATAAGGAGTCCTGGTAGTGTAACGTTTTATGAGTTAGACTGTTAACTGCCATGTCAGCAGTTAGAATCTACCAGCTGCTCCACGGGAGAAAGTTGAGGTTTTTTGCTTCCATAAAGATTTGCAGCCTCAAAATCCCTATACAGGGTCGCTGAATCAGAACTGATTCCACAGCATATAACCACCATGACCACTATGTGATTACTGAGATGTTATTAGAAATTTTGAATTCCTTTATGATGAACTATTTGGAACATCAAAAATCATAATGAATTTTGAAAGACATTTTTAATGAACATAAAAAAGTCACTCCATATGTTATAAATACATTGTGGCACTAGTTACCTAACCCATATCTTTACTGATAGACTATTTTTCCATATTTCTTACTAAGAGAACTCTAAACTTGTTTGGAATATCAATGTACTTACTAAAAAAATAATAAACTTCCCCAACTCCTTTTGCTGCCAGGGGTGGCCATTTGATCCTGTTCTGACCAAAGATATGGAAGTAGAAATCTACTTAATTGAGATTTTTGGAAAATTATGGCTTTCCTGCTTTTAAAAAATGGATTGATTTAACTTTATTTTGCCCTTTGTCAGCTCCCCCCACCAATTCTTCCTGGAAGTGGATCTAATATCCAGAGGAGAAAAAGTCAACAAGTGACCATAAGGAAGTAAGTCACACAGTAGACACATCAAAGCCGAAACATAGACAAGACCTGGGTCCTTGATGGCATCATAGAGTCATTGTACCAACACTGGAACATCTACCTCCAAACTTCAGTATTTAAGGAAAATAAAACCCTATTCTATTAAACCACTGAGGTGAAATTTCTGTTATATTAGAGCCAAACACAATTACGACTATGTCTCAAAAATGGGTGCATATTTTTCTTTTAGCAATTTTCTGATTGAAAAGCAAATTGACAATGGTCAGAGAGCACCATACTATGTAACATTGTTAACAATCTGAAAGCAATGAATCAGAGTAATCTATGGCAATGAATATTTATAAGGTCTTTCATATGGCAGTAGATCACAAGTTCATGAATAGTATATAAATCCCTAGGCCAATTGGGGGGTTTCTGGTGGTTCCCTTAACACACAGAGTCTGTATACCTACTTATACATTCTTATGGAAGAATCAAGTCATGTTCTAGTAATATACTGTGACAGAAGCCCAGGATCTACACAGTATCTACATCAGTCTGATCAAAGGGGATGCAAAACAGATTCTTTCTCTTTGAGAACAGTCTGTTTGCATGGAGTTATAGATTCACTCCCTCTGGGTAGAAATACAAGAAATATTTAATGTCTTGGTCTTACTGAGTGAGAATCAGTGGGGGGAAAGTAGGGAGAGGATCCTTGCCAAAGAAGGGAGTGAGGCTTCAAGTTTCTTAACACTCCACGCAGGGTGTGGAGTCATCTGCTGCCAGCTGTTGGTCTGATATCCAAAACTCTTCTGAGAATTGGGCTACTTCATCAGTGGGTCCCTACTGATATAAGAGTAGCAGCATGGGCTGAAGAAGGTTCCTGCTGCCTCGGTCTGCCCTGGAAACTTGATCACATGATTCTCCTCCACTGACTCTTCTCAGAAGTAGCAAGCCAAGCAGAAATTGGCATCTAGTTTCATTGGTTCAAACCTATCCAGTTTGGCTCCATGGGAGAAAAAACAATCTGTTTCCAAAAGGTTGTTCTTGTCAAGTGTCATAGTGTCGGTTCCAACTCATAGCCACACTGTCCTGGTGTAGCACTGTGGGATAAAGCACTGGACTGAAAGGTAGGTTTGAACCACAAGGTCGACAGTTCAAACTCACCATCGCTCCTTGGTAACTTCATATAGGGTCACTATGAATCGGCACCAACTCAACAGCTCTTAACAACAACAACGTAGGGTTTCAGAGGAGCAGCTGGTGAATTTGAGCCATTTACCTTGTGGTTCAAATCGACCTTGGAGTCCAGTGCTTATCCTACAGCACCACACCAGAATTCCCCAAAAGTGGCTATACAACATAAAAAGAAATGAAATTCTGACATATACTACAACATGAGGAGCCTTGTAAACATGCTACTAGTTGAAATAAGACACGGAAGACAAAGTATTGTATGATCTCACTTATATGAAATATCTACCCTATACAAGGAATAAAGACAAAGCTTTGAACCATTTACCTTGTGGTTCAAATCGACCTTGGAGTCCAGTGCTTATCCTACAGCACCACACCAGAATTCCCCAAAAGTGGCTATACAACATAAAAAGAAATGAAATTCTGACATATACTACAACATGAGGAGCCTTGTAAACATGCTACTAGTTGAAATAAGACACGGAAGACAAAGTATTGTATGATCTCACTTATATGAAATATCTACCCTATACAAGGAATAAAGACAAAGCATATTGGTGATTAGAATTTACCAGGACCTGTGGGGATGTGATATTGCTTAATGGGTACTGAGTTTCTGCTTAGAAGCCTTGTTAGTACAGTGTTAAACACTTGGCTGCTAACCAAAGGTTGGCAGTTCAAACCCAACGGTTTTTCCCCAGTACATGTAGCAGGATCAGTGATAATAGCCTTGGAAACCCCATGAGGCACTTTCACTCTGCCCTACACTGGGCTGATGAGTTGGAATCAATCTGACAGCAAACAACAAGAAATTTATATTTGGAGTGATGGAAATGTTTTGGAAATAGTGGTGATGTTTGCACCACATTATAAATGTTATTAATTTCACTTAATAATGGCAAAATTGTCATATTTATGATATATATATCATATTTATGATATATATATATATACATTTTAGCATAATAACTTTTAAGTAGCAAAACATTTAAGAGCTAGACACCCAAGGCATAAGTGATTCTTTAATAAAAATATATATTAAAAACACAACCACAAAAATTTAAAAATAGCATTGGCATTTAAGTTCTAACTAACTTATTAAACTCTGATTGCAGCAGTGAATTTTCTGCCCAAGGCCTAAAATCTTTTTACTTTTCTAGGGGTCAGTGTGATGAGGAATAAAAGGAGGGTAGGGAGAAAGGTCCCTGTGATTTGTTACCAAGACAACACCCAATAAAGATTAAACAGCATTGAGTAAATCTTTTATAGATTTCCAATGAAATAAAGAGTTCAGGCTTTAATAGCACAAAAACTCCTTTCATTCATTCAACAAGTATTTATTGGACACTGGTTCTATCAGACCTAGTGCTTTTTATATGTCAGTTGCTTATATATGATTCTTAATTGTGCATATATGCTTTTGTACCATAAAGGTCAGATGTGGTACATTTTGCCCTACCTGAAATTTCTGGATAGCCAACACGCTTTGGGGCTACTTCACTCTTCCTATACATTTTCTTTCCTTTTCTCCTGCTCTCCTTTCTTCTAGTCTACCTGTTCCCAAACCTCTTTCAAACACAGAGGGAATACAAATTAATCTAGCATTAACTTAAGCCAAGCAAATAAGATGTACACTCTTTGTCAAAGAATTCATACAATACATTTCAAAATCCATTTTGATGTGCAATTATTAAATGATCTACTGTTAAGTGTAATTTGTGACACTGTTCTCCTTCCATTAACTCAGAGTTAATTATGTGACCTCTTCTCTTCAAGCCACCTAAGACTTCTTTCGTTCTGCCGTGCATAGGGTTGCTATGAGTTGGTACCGACTCGATGACACCTAACAACAACAACATTTTAGAGTTGGATCCTGTATTCTGAGAGAACCTGTTTCTCTAGGCTAAGATATACAGCCAACATTATTGTGTTGAAATATACAAAATATCACCTTCGATCATCAGCAATTCCCCATCTCCACCACGAGCAACTTGCTTAATATTTACATATAGTTAAAACAAAGCAAAAATCAAGCACACATTCATTCAGTTGATTCCAACTCATAGTGACCCAAGATTATAAATCTTCACAGGAACAGATAGCTTTTCTTTCTTTCCCCCAAGGACAGGCTGGTGGGATTGAACCAGTAGAGTTAGCAGCCCAATGCCTAGCCTACAATGGCACCAGCACTTCTTTTATACATGACTAACCCACTTGCCCTGGTTTGGAGCTGTGGGATAAAGCACTGTACTGCAAAAAAGTCAGCAGTTCAAACTCATCAGCTGCTCCTTGGAAACATTATGCATGGTCGCTGTGAGTTGGAACTGACTTAGTGGCACTTAAAAATAATAAAAATCCAAACCCACTGCCATCGTGTTGATTCTAACTCATAGCTACCTCATATAGGGTTTCTGAGATTGTAAATCTTTACAAGCTCAAACAGCCTCATATTTCTACTGGAGAGTGGCTGATTGGTTTGAACAGCTAATCTTGCAGTTAGCGCTTATCTTAGAACACCACCAGGTCTCCTTTTATATGTGACTGTTTTGTGCTGCCAAGTCAATTCCAACTCATAGAAACCCTGTGTAGGGTTTCCTAGAGTGACTGTTGCTTCTAAATGCTTTTGAGTCAGTGCCGACCCAAAGCAACCCTATATTGGGTTTCCGAGGAGCAGCTGGTGAGTTTGAACAATCAGCCTTGTGGTTCAAATTGATCTTGTGGCTGAGTGCTTATCCAACAGCACTTATCCACACCAGGACTAGTGGGTTTGAACTGCTGACCTTGCCGTTAGCAATACAGTGCTTATCTTAGAGCGCCACATCAGAGCTTTCTCTACATGACTTGTTAAGTGCCATCAAGTTGGATCCAATTCATAACGTCTCTGCATAGGATTTCCAAGGAGTAGCTAGTGGATTTGAACCAAAGGTAAACATGACTGTTGTTGTTAAGTGCCATTAAGTTGTATCTGACTCATAGTGACACTGTTATGGATTTCTGAGGAGTGTCTAGAGAGTTTGAACAACAGACCTTGCAGTTACCAGGCCAGTGCTTATTCTACAGCACCACTCCAGGCTCCCAATAATCTCTTTGACTATCAAGGGCCAAAGAGAGTTTCTGAAATACATGCCATTTCCTGCATCACCAAGTTTAGTATCAGTGAAAAACTTTTAGGAAAACCTTGGAGTGTCATAGAAACAAACAAATCTTTCTAGGAAGAAGTGCTTCCAGAATGCTCCTTAGAAGCCAGGATGGCAAGAAAGAATCATACTTCAGACATATTATCAGGAGGGACCAATCCGTGGAGAAGGACATCATGTATAGTAAAGTGGAGGGCCTGAGGAAAAGAGGAAGACCCCTAATGAGATGGGCTGACTCAGTGGCAGCAGCAATGGACTCAAATATAGCAATGATTCTGAGGATAGTGCAGGACCAGGCAGTGTTTTGTTCTGCTGTGCATGGAGTCACTATGAGTTGGAACCAACTCAATGGCACCTGACAACAATGGTGATGGTAAGAACACAATGCTGCCAAAAATCTTTCTAGCAGGAAAATCTCTCTGACATATAACATTCTTCAGCTGCCCTCATTATAAGATCAAATATCTTTAGCAAGACTATTCATTCAATTAAATAAATGTATTTTTACTGATACTGTTGTGTACAAGGTATGATTTTACCACATAGAGATACCATAAGCAAAACAGTCTATACCTAAGGGAATTTACATTCTAGTATGAGAGAGACTAAAAAACAAATGACTAATATAATCTCTGCTTTATATGAATGAAATAAATAAGGAATAAAGGGGAAGTGACTAGGGTAGGGGACTCTTCAATTAAGATAATTAATGGCCTTTCTGAAGCAGTCACATTAGATTTGAATGCCAAAAAGTAGTAAACTCTTAAAATTAGTGTGTTAATTAGCTGAGAAATCCAGTTACCTGAACTTATTGCCTTATGATATGAATTATATTTTCTAAAAGTTATTTGAAATAACAGTCTAACTTCTTACTATATACTTATCTATATAATGTTATCTCGTAGGAAATTTTTTGTACTGTATATATCCTTTAAATTACTAGAATCTTAGAGTCAGAGAAGAACAAACTCTCTCCTTCACCTTAGCCTAATTGGTACTCAAAACATAACACTTGCTGAGTTAAAACTGCTAAATCTTATGAAGCTTTGGACAACTGAGTTTACTTCTCAGGTAGAAAATTAGAACATTTGATATCTAGTGATCCTTCTAAGTAAAAAATGTGATTCCATCTTGAATCCTAAATTTATGATCTATAGGAAACTAGTACCTAAATTGATAAAATCTATTTGTCTATAAAATGATGAATTAATGCCATAAGAAGTAATAATACTTGATGAATTTACTAAGTTTTAAAAATTAATTTGTTTCCTTTGGATTTATATTTCCACTACATATACCAAAAGACTTAATGGTTCATTTTAGTATTTTGGTTTCTTTGGAGTTCCAGTGGGTAAAGTTTTAGAAGACCTAGGGAATAGGCTTTCCATTGCAGTTGCAGATGACATAATTAAAAGGAAAACAAGATACTATAGCTAAAGCTTATTGAATTCTTATAGGAACCATTCTCTGTTGTATATTCTTACATGCAAAAACTAATCTAATGAAGCAAATACTGTTGAATGATGATGCATAGAGGAGATTGTAGTCATTGCGATGAAATGATGAGTGTAAAACCGAGTGTAAAAACTCCCATATAAATTATCACTCAATTCACAATAAAAACTTTTATTTAAAAAAGTACAATTGACTGCTAGAGGAACAAACAAATCTGTGTTGAAAGAAGTACAACCAGAGAGCTCCTTGGAAGCCAGGGTGGTGAGACTTTATCTCTCATACTTTGAACATACTGTCAGGATGGACCAGATTCTAGAGAAAGACAGCATGCTAGATAAAGTGGAAAGTCAGAGAGATGGATTGGCCCAGTGGTATCAACATTGGGCAGTGTTTCGTTCTGTTGTGCATAAAGGTCGAAATCAACTCTATGGCACCTAGCAAAAGTGACATTCACTACCTTTGTCCATTTTTAAATTGGGTAACTTGTTGTTGTTGAGTTGCAGGAGTTCTTTATATTTTTTGGATAATAAACCCTTACCAGAAATATGATTTGCAAATTTCTCCATTCTTCTCACTTTTTTATCACTGTTGATAATGTCTTTTCATGCACAATATTTCTTCATTTTGATGAAGTCCAATTTACCTATATTTACTTAGGTAAATAAAAGTACTTATTTAACTAACTATAAGAATATTTAAGAACCCTTTGCCAAATATAGTTTTGAAGAATTACCCTGTGTTTTGTTTATGAGTTTTATGGTTTTAGCTCATATTTAGGTCTGTTTTGAACTAATTTTTATATATGGTGAGAGATAAGGGTACAACTTCATTTCTCTACATGTGAAAATCCAGTTTTCCTCATACCACCTAAGAAATTATTTCTTATCCATTTAATGAAGTCAGTGCCCTCGTCAAAAATCAATTGGCCATAGACATATGGGTTTATATCTGGACTTCCAATTCTATTCCATTGGTCTGTATATCTATTCTTATACCAGTATCACACTGTTTTGATGATTGCAGCTTTGTAGTAAATTTTGAAATTAGGAAGCATGAGAATTCCTACTTTGCTCTTCTTTTCCTTTGAGGAGTGACTTTTTCATTTCTGTAAGACGGGTGTTGGAATTTTGACAGGTATTGCATTGAATCTGTCCACCATTAATTCTTTCAATCCAGGAACATGGAATGCCTTTACATTTATTTAGGTATTCTTTATTTCTTTCAGCAATGCTTTACAATTTTCAGTGCGCAAGTCTTTCACTTCCCTAGTTAATTTATTCCAAAGTGTTTATTATTTTAGATGCTATTGTAAATAGAATTGTTTATTAATTTCCTTTTCAGATTTTTCATTACTAGTGTATAGAAATGCACGTGATATTTTTTGTGTTCATCTTCTACCCTGCAACTACTGAATTTGTTTATTAGCTCTTGTAACTTTCTTATGGATTCTTTGGGATTTTCTGCATATAGACTCGTATCATCTGTAAATAGAGATAGTTTGTTTTTTTTTTCTACTTCTTTTCCAATATGAACGCCTTTTAGTTCCTTTATTGCATAAATTCTCTTGACAGAACTTTGAGTAAAATGTTAAATAGCAGTGGTGAAAAAACAAATTATCTAACAACAACACTGAGGTGGATTATTATGCTCTTTTTGTAGATGAGGAAGTGATTCATTTAATAGTTCAGAAAAATTAAATGTTAAAGCTGGGATTTAATCCCCAGTAGCTCTGGTAGCATAGTGGTTATGAATCGATCTGCTAACCTCAAAGTCGGCAGTTCGAAACTACCAGCTGTTCCATGAGAGAAGGATAAGTCTTTCTGCTCCCGTAAAGATTTGCAGCCTCAGAAACCCTGTGTAGGGTCACTATGAGTCAGAATCAACTCCATGGTACTTAACAACAACAAGTCTGAGAGCAAGGCATTCTGGTGGTGCAGTGGTTAAGCATTCAGTTACTAATTGAAGGTCAGCAATTTGACCCCATCAGTGGTTCTAAAGGGGAAAGATGTGGTTATCTGCTTCCATAAAGATTTATAGCCTTGGGAAAGCTATGGGGCAGTTCTATTCTGCCCTGAAGGGTTCTCTATGAGCTGGAATTGACTCAAGAGCAACGGGTTTAATCTGATAAAAGAGCCTACACTTCAGCAGTCATTCTACTATAAGCATCTCTTGAGGAAGCTCTCTCACTAAAAGAAATGAGATTCCCAATAGCATAGGGCAAATATGATATATGTCTCCCCTTAGTAAATCAGGGAGAAAGATGCAGTAGTCTGTTTCAGTGAAGATTTACAGCCTTGGAAACTCTATGGCACAGTTCTACTCTGTCCTGTTATAGGGTCACTATGAGTTGGAATTCAATTTGATGACAATGGGTTTATTTATTTTTGGTGGGGGATATGGGAGGGGTTGTTAATGCACAGATAAGAGATAGGAGAGAAATGGAATGCACATACGTCTTTAAGGGAAAGGGATCAAGACCATAAGTGAAACTGCAAAGAAAATACATGATAACCCAACATTAACTTCAAATATGGAGAGTGAAAAGGGGAAGAAGGTTCGATTCATGTTCTTGCTAATGTGAGCTAGATCTATAACCAATTTCAGGTTTAATAGAAAAAAGTAAAGGTGCGATCCCTAGACTTTTGCCAATTAGCAGTGAAATATAAGTCCAGGTTCAATGATAGATAGTGTGTGTAAGAAACGGGTTTCCTTTCATGCCACGGGACATAAAAAAGACAGTGGGATCTTAAGAAATAAAGCATTATGTTTCTAGGTACTATATTTTGTTTTTGTTTTTGTTTTGTTTTTTTCTTTCAAAGGATAAAAAACTTCTATGCACCCTACTGAAAAGAGGAATTACACAGAGTTCACAAGTGTAACTTACCAGCAGATGCAGAGTATTATTGCTTAATGAATAGACTGATAGGAAATTATGAAAGAAGACATTGTCTTCATCACTCATCTATTACTGACCAGTTGCCTGGACCTATTAGCAGGCAAAGCCTTATAGAGTCTATCACATTGCCTAATTCTTAACTATTAGAAGCTTGGACTGTTCTGCCCAAGGTTTTTCAGAGTTTCACTGTTCACAGAATATCTGCCAAACCATTGATAATCATGGCCTATGGTAGCGTAGTGGTTACGATTTGGGCTGCGAACCTTAAGGTCAGCGGTTCAAAACTACCAGCTGCTCCGCGGGAGAAAGATGAGGCTTTCTACTCCCGTAAAGATTTACACCCTCGGAAACCCTGTACAGGGTCGCTAAGGGTCGGACCCGACTCGACGGCACTTAACAACAACAACAATCCAAGTAAACACTTAGCGTTACCATCACTCAGTCAGAAATGTCCAGTTTATTTACAGCCTGTTCAAGTCAATTTCTTATATAATCCTTGTTAAATGCAAAGCATGGAGCTCTGGAGGTGCTGTGGGTCAGACACTGTCCAAGAGCTGGGCACAGATTCCATGATGTATACCACTGACCCAAGACAGAGGACACAGCATTCTCTCTCCCAAACTGTCCCTGCTGCTTCTGAGGACTGAGTACTGCTGCCAACCTACTAGAGTGGAGTCCATGTAGTCCCTGATTCTCTTTGTTACCAGAATCGACCTGCAAGCCTGGGCTGGGTATCTCTCAATGTCAGTGACCATGATGGGTCTGGAAGAGTAAACACAACATTTTAATTTTCTCTCATAAAAGTCAGGTCTTTTCATTTGGTGAGGGTTTCACAGACATATCAAGAGTGTTCAGATACTGGGTGACCAAAATGCATTGCAACTGACCACTGTACGGAGCAAAACTATCCTGGGCACCCAGCTTAAGGGTGCACTATAGAGACCTGTTTGGGCTTGCATATCCTTTTGCCTTTGTTCAGTGAGATAATGCTTTTTATCACTAGCTGCCATCTTGTATCTCACTTTATCTTAAAGCATTTGCTGTCTTCTTGGTGAGATAGTATGAAATGGGACCCCTAGGATTTATTTAGCCATAGTACTTTCATTTATGCCCAAGATTATAAACAAGGCTATACTAAATGGCCAGATGATCAATTAAAGGAGAAATGGTCATTCTTTGGAAATAGATAATTGTGTGGAAGAAAAACATAAATTAATGAATATATTCTATGACGTGGATGAATCCTGAAAACATTTTACTGAGTGAAATAACTCAGACACCAAAGAATAAATATTACATGATCCCACTTATATGAAAGATCTAGATTAGACAAGTGTATAATGAGAAAAAGTTATTATTAGTGGTCACCAGGGATTGAGGAGAGGAGGGAATGAGAATTATTACCAAAGGGATACTGAGTTATTATTTGGGCTGATGTATAATTTTTAGAAATAGAGAGTAGTAACTGTAGCACAGATAACAATAGTACAACATAATGAATGTGATTGATGTCACTTAAAAAGGATTAAAATGGCAAACATTTTGTTATATACATTGTCTTAGTGATCTAGTGATATTATAACAGAAATACCACAAGTGAGTGACTTTAGCAAACAGAAATTTATTTTCTCATAGTTCAGAATTCAGTTCTACAAGAACTCTCCCTTTCTGCCTCTCTTCTCTCTGCTCCCCTGTTTTTGTATTTTTCTCTCTCTCATTTTCTTTTTCTGTACTCTCAGGGGAAAGTCCGTGTCTATTTTCAGCTTATTTTCCTATGTTCCTTAGTGATCATGCGAGGTTTATCTTCTCTTTGGTTTTGTGTTTGCTTTCTATTTTCTATCTTAAAAGAGATTGACTTAAAACATAGGCTAAACTAATCCTGGAGTCCTAGTGTGGTGCTGCAGGATAAGCACTGAACCACGAGGTCGGTTTGAACTGCAAGGTCAGAATTTCAAACCCACCAGCTGCTCCTTGAAAACCTGATACAGGGACACTATGAGTTGGATCCGATTCAACGACACTTACCAACAACAAGCTAGTGCTGCCTTATTAATATAGCAAAGAAACTGCACTCCCAAATGAGATTATAACCACAGACACAATGGTTAAGATTTATAACATATTTTTGGGGAGAGACACAATTCAGTTTATAACATATTTTATCACAATGAAAAAGTTATACTTGAATGAAAAAAACCTAAGCTCAATAGAAAACTGGGTAAAAAAAAAAAAAATTAGGCAGTTCATAGAAAAGACATGTGGGTCATACTTAAATATATGAGAAGATGTCCAAATTCACTTGTAAACAAATACTACACTTTTTTTACAAATTAATTTGCTTGATGGATGTATGAAGAAGTGAATACCTATAAAATATCTATTATTATTATTAGAGTCCTGGTGTAGTGCTACAGATTAATGTGCTGGACTGCAATGTCTGTATGAACCTCAAGGTCAGTGGTTCAAGCTCACCAACTACTCCTCGGAAACCATATACAGGGTCGCTATGGGTCAGAACTGACTTGACGGCACTTAACAACAAAAACAACAATTATTATTATTGTTATAACATGCGTTTTCAGAGAAACAGTGGGGGCTAATTGAATGGTGACTAGCTTATCTGATGACCATGAAAAGTTTGAGATCATGGAAATTGTTGTTGTTAAGTGCTGTCGAGTCGATTCCAACCCATAGCGACCCTGTATAGGGTTTCTAAGGAGCAATTGATGAACTTGAACCACTGACCATGCATTTCAAACTACTTTGCAGTCTGGCACATTAACCCACAGCGCCACACTACAGAAATAGAGGTAACAAAATCAGCTATTTGTTTTCTGACAAAGATCAACGTGTAATAAATTTAAAGATTCAGAATGATATCTGGCAATGGGAAAATGCAACAAAGGGGAAAATCTCATGCAAGCATTTAATAGTATAAAATGGAACTGGCTTCTATAAAAGTCTCTGACTCAATAATAGACACCCATTGATTTAATCTGACCATTAAATGAAAAACTTTGGAAAGAAAATGAATTTTAAAGCAAATGATCATATACTATCAATAACTGGAAGAAAGATTAAAGAGATCTGTGAATTTCAGACTTACATGCACATCTGTCTACCAGAAGCTCCACCTGGACACCTCCAAGTATGTGACATTCAACACCTCAAGATAAATTCATTATCTTCTCTTCATTCTTCTTCCTCCTTTACTATTTGCTTCTCAGGGAATGATGCCTACAAATGCCCAGGCAATCACTGGACACTAGAAAGTCACTAGCAAGTCTCCCCTGGCCTAAATGTCTAACTCTCACCAATCACACCATTCTTCAAACTTTACATACTAAACACGTGTCCAACCTTCCTGCTTCTCCCAGTCTTCATCACCGTCACCCCAGATAAGTCCTGTCCATCTCTGCCCCGAGTTACTGCCATGACTTCTTACTTATCTCTTCAATTCTGGTTCGGTCACCTTTGTCACAGCCCTTCCAAATCTCACCTCTGATTATGTCCCTTGCATGCTTGTGATTTCGAAATTTCAGAAAATCTGGCTTTGAACATGGTGTTTCTCCTTATTAGTAAGTTAGCCTTGCTAAGTCACTCACATCTTTTAGCCTCACCTTCTTAATTTTAAATGGAAAATAATGCTTTTTAAGCTGACGCTTAAGCTAATGATTAAATGAAAATATGTGTTGGATTTGTCTACCATAGTAGCTAGCATCAAGTACATCCTTAATGAAATTTTCCATAATCTTTATCAATAATTCGTCTTTTGGGTGTGTAACTTTTGTTAGTGGAGAATTCTAATATAAAGATTTCCTTCTTTGCTTTTTTTAAAATGAAGAAACAGAATGAATAATGGATAAAGAATTATTTATATGGCATAAAAGTGCCATGAAACAAATGACACTTGGAATCTCCCAAGAGGAAAGGGGTTGTTGACTTATGAGTGAGTACAGTGTGCCAATGTGAGACAGAAATAAGAAAGAAAAATATCAACTTAGATACAAAAGAAACGACAGCAGCAACGGCTGCAGCACCATTGGATGTTTTACAGTCATTCACTTATTTACAGGTTCATCAAAGAGTCATTAAGCAACTACCATGTGCTTCTAGCTAGGAATACAAAGGATAGAAGTCTAACAGCACTCCTAACAGAGTTCACAGTTCAGTGAGAAAATCGCTGGGAAGAAGGAGTGACTACTGCTTCTGAATATTTAGTCATGAAAACCTTATGAATA
>NW_006408520.1:47852286-47853821 GCF_000296735.1 Chrysochloris asiatica | reverse complement strand
TGTACATAGGGTTGCTATGAGTCGGTTCTGACTTGATGGCACATAACAGCAACATAAAACACTGGGAAGTCCTGGTGTAGTGCTGTGGATTAATGTGCTAGACTTCAAAGTCGCTTTGGACTGTAAGTTTGGCAGTTCAAGCTCATCAGTCTCTCCTTGGAAACCCTATACAGGTTTGCTGTGGGTCGGAATCGACTTGATGGCAGTTCACAACAACAACAAATAAGGCACTGAACCTCAAGGCCAGTTCTAACCCTAAAGTTGGCAGTTCAAACTCACCAGCCAGTCCTTAGAAACCCTATACAGGGTAGCTCTGAGTCAGAACTGATTCTATGGCACTTAATAACAATATGATACTGGAAATTCATGCCATATCCTTATACATCTATACAATCTCAATGGAGAGAAAGGAACTGAAAGGTCAAGAGTAGGAGGAAGAGGGAGGGCAAAGTAAGGTCATTGACATTGAAGACAGACAGCACCTGCATAAAAACTGGTCCATGTATGGAAAAGGACCTGGTTAGTGAGTCAACAATGGGATAAGGTAAATCACTTCCTGTGGTTAAGCACATACATGTACCTGGTGTAGCAGATGCTTGCTTGACACAAGAACACCAACCTGGAGCAATAAGTTAAGGCCTCTTGTCTCTGGAGCCTAGGGCTCATCAGAGGTGCCTCCTAGATCTCTTCAGCACCAAATTTAATTAATTGGAAACATCAATTCCCAAGCAGACATTTTTCCACCAAAATGCAAAAGAAGGCTGAATGGACCCATCCATGCACTCCTCTGTCCACCCAACTTCACGTGCCCCAAAAAATCTAAAATTTCAGTGAATTTTTTCAGTTATAGCAGAAGCCAGGAAAGGAGGAATAAGAGGCTGGATTTTAATCAATTGCTCCAAACAAGTGAAGAATTCTCCAGACTTCTCAGTGCTTTATAAGAAGTCATAGGACTTATTCTCATCTTTGATTCTTTCTCTCTGTTTTCTTCCTTGCCCTCTGCTCATCCTTCTCCATCTCACTCCTTGAAATCTCTGTTAAGTTTCTCAAATAGTTGTTCAACAAAACTCAAGTCCTCCATATAAAATTTTCTCCTGTATATTTTCACCTCAGTTACTCATGCCATTCTCCTCGGTCAGTCTTAGAGTTCCCAGAGAAATTAGGGTGTTGTTATTGCTGTGGTTACTTGCTGTTGGATCGATTCTGACTCTTAGAGATCGATATGTGCAGAGCAGAACTGTTCCATAGGGTTTTCACGTATTTCAGAAAGTTTCTGTTCCTCTCTCTGCCTCACTTTCTTCATCTGTGAAATGAGAAAAGTCATAGTGTATACGTAATGTTATTTAATGATTCAGGAGTCCTGGTGTGGTGCTGTAGGATAAGTATTTAACTACAAGGTCAGTTTGAACCATAAGGTAGGTAGTTAAAATTCACTCGCTGCTCCTTGGAAACCCTATACAGACTTGCTATGAGTCAACTTGACAGGACTTAACAACAAGATATAACCATCATGTCAGTAGTTCAAGATCACCAGC
>NW_006408520.1:47850239-47850936 GCF_000296735.1 Chrysochloris asiatica | reverse complement strand
CATTTCAAACTGACCTTGAAGTCCAGTGCATTATCCCACAGTGCTCCACTAGGATTCCATAGATTGAGTAAGTATAGTGAAAAACTACAACACTGGCACACACCATTCCTAATTTTAAACCATTTGGAGTTCACTTGTTCTGTTCAAACAACTGCCTCTTGGTCTATGTACAGGTTCCTCATGATCACAATTAGGTATTCCAGAATACTCATTCTCTACAATGATATCCATAGCCTGGCATGATCAATACAATCATAAGCTCTGTGTAGTCAATAAAGCATAAGTAAACATCTTTCTGATATTCTTTGCTTTCAGCCAAGATATAGCTGACATCAGCAATGATATCCCTGTTCCATGTCCTCGTGTGAAACTGGCTTGAACCTTTGGAAGTTCTCTGTCAATGTATAGTTGCATCCATTTTTTTACTATCTTTAGCAAAATTTTACTTGCATGCAATATTGATGATATTTTCCAATGTTTTCCGCATTCCATTGGTTCACCTCTCTTTGGAATGGGTACAAATATGAATTTCTTCCAGTCCTTTGTCCAGGTAGTTTTCTTCCAAATGTCTTGCTATAGATGAGTGAGTGCCTTCAGTGCTGCGTTAGTTTGTTTAAAGATTTCAAATTGGATTCTGTCATTCCAGGTGTCTTGTTCTTTGACAGTGCCTCCCCAATACACCTTGGACTTCTTCCTT
>NW_006408520.1:47847868-47849834 GCF_000296735.1 Chrysochloris asiatica | reverse complement strand
CCAACCCATAGCGACCCTGTACAGGGTTTCCGAGAGTGTAAATCTTTACGGGAGGAGAAAGCCTCATCTTTCTCCCGCGGAGCAGCTGGTAGTTTCGAACGGCTGACCTTAAGGTTCGCAGCCCAATTCGTAACCACTACGCTACCAGTATATATATATATATCCCAGAACTACTCCATAATGTTTTCAATGCTGTGATATATATATATATACAGATATAGATAGTAATGTAGTGGTTGCGAGTTGAGCTGCTAATCTCACAGTCAGCAGTTCAAAACTACCAATGGTTCCTTCAGAGAAAGATGAGGTTTTCTACTCCCGTAAAGATTTACAGCCTTGGAAAACATATACAGGGTCAATATGAGGCAAAAACAACTCATGGCATATCATGACTGCCACCACCAGTACTAGTAGTAGTTAGGTGCCATAGAGTTGGTAACAACTCACAGCAACTCCATGCATAACAGAACAAAATACTTCCCAGTCCCGGGACAACATCACAATCATTGCTAGGCCTGAGCCCATCGCTGCTGCTACTGTGCCAATCCCTATCATTAGGGGTCTTCCTCTTTTTCTCCAAATCTCCACTTTGCCAAACATGATATCCTTCTCCACTCATTGGTTCCTCATGAGACCACGTCTGAATCATGAGCGTTTGGCCATTGTGGCTTCCAATGAGCACTCTGGTGATACTTCTTCAAACACAGATTGGTTTGTTCTTTTGGAAGTCCTTGGCACTTTTAATATTTTCCTCCAACATCATAACTCAAATGCATCATTTCTTCTATGGTTTTCTTTATTCACTGGCCAACTTCCACATGCATGTGAGGTTATTGAAAGCACCACAGCTTTGGTCAAGTGTACCTTAGTCCTCATACTGATAAGATTTTCTTCAAAACTTTAAAGAGGTCTTGTGCAGCAGATTTGCCTAATGCAATATGTTGTTTGATTTCTTGCCTGCTGCTTTCATGAGTGTTTACTGTTGATCCAAGCAAAATGAAGTCTCTGACAACTTCAATCTTTTCTCCATTTATATGGTGAGGATTTTTGTTTTCTTTGCATTGAGATGTAACCCATATTGAAGGCTGTGGTCTTTGATTTTCTTCAGTTAGTAACTTAGTTCCTCTTCATTTTCAGCAAGGAAGGTTGCATCATCTGCATATCACAGGCTGTTAATGAGTCTTCCTCCAATCCTGATGCTATGTTTTCCATCATATACCCCAGCTTCTTGGACTATTTGCTCAGTTTACAGAACAAATAAATATGGTGAAAGAATACAACCCTTGCACACACCTTTTTTAATTTTAAACCATTTGGTGTTCCCTTGTCTGTTTAAACAATTGCCTCTTAGTCTATGTATAGGTTTCTCGTGAGCACAGTTAAGTATTTCAGAATACTCATACTTCACAGTGTTGTTGATAGCTTATCATGTTCCACAAGTGAAAGCCTTTGAGAAGTCAATAAAGCATGATAAACATCTGTCTGGTATTCTCTGCTTTCAGCCAAGATCCATCTTGTCAGCAGTGATATTCCTCATTCTGTGTCCTCTTTTGAATCAGGCTTGAACTTCTGGAAGTTCTCTGTCAATATATGGTTGCAGCCATTTTTGAATTATCTTTAGTAAAACTTTACTCACATGGGATATCAATGATGTTGTCCAATGATTTCTGCATTCTGTTGGGTCACCCCTCTTTGGAATGGGCACAAATATGGATCTCTTCCAGTCATTTGGCCAGGTAGCTGTCCTCCAAATCTCTTAGTATAGATGGGTGAGTATCTCCATTACTTCATCAGTTTGTTGAAATATTTCAATTTGTATTCCATCAATTTCCAGTGCCTTGTTCTTTACCAGTGGAATTAGTGTACCTTGGACTTCTTCCTTCGGTATCATTGGCTCTTGATCATATGCTACCTCTTGAAATGGTTTAACATTGACCATTTCTTATTAGTACAGTGACTCTGTGTA
>NW_006408520.1:47845191-47846382 GCF_000296735.1 Chrysochloris asiatica | reverse complement strand
GCTCCTTGGAGGCCAGGATGGCCAAACCTCGTTTCCCATACTTCAAAAATATTGTCCGGAGGCACCAATCACTGGAGAAGGCTATCATGTTCATAAGGTTGAGTGTCAGTGAAAAAGAGGAAGACCGCCAATGAGATGGATTGGCCAAGTGGCAGCATTAATGGACTCAAGCGTGGCAACAGTAGCAAGGTTGGCCCAGAATCGGGCAGTGTTTCATTCTGCTGTGCATAAGGTTGCTATGAGTTGATACTGACTCAATGCAACAAATAATATATGCCATAAAAACTCATTACCATCTAGTTGATTCCAGTCAAGTTGTTGTAGTCAGGTACCGTTGAGTTGGTTCCAACTCTTAGGACCCCTATTATAACAGAACAAAACACTGCCCCGTCCTGTACCATCTCACAATTGATATGTATGAGTTCATTGTGGCAGCCCTTTGTGTCAATCCCGCTCATTGAGGGTATTCCTCTCTTTCAATGATCCTCTACTTTAACTATGGAAACATGGTAGCTCTATAGAATAAGCACTGGATTGCAAACCACAGGTGGGCAATTGGAGTCCACAGATTGCTCTCCATGGGATAAATATTTAAAGTCTCAGAAACCCTATACAAGGTTGCTATGAGTTGGGACCATTGACTCGATGATTACTTTTACCAATTACTTTGCCAAGCATGTAATTTACCAGGGACTGGTGCCTTCTGGTAATATCGCCAAAGTTCATGACATAAAGTCTTACCATCTTTGCTTCTAGGAAGCATTCTGGCTATAATCCTTCCAAGAGAGATTGGTTTGTTCTACTGGCAGTCCATGTTGTTGTTGTTGTGAAGTGCCGTTGAGTCAATTACAACCCATAGTGACCCTGTATAGGGTTTCCGAGGAGCAGCTGGTGAGCTTGAACTGACCTTGCAGTTTAAACGGCTTTGCAGTCTGGCTCATTAACTCACAGCGCCATACCAGGCAGTCCATGGCATGTTCAAAATTCTTCACCAACATCATAATTCAAATGCATCAATTCTGGTTTGCCTTCCTCATTCACTGTCCAGCCTTCAAATGCATATAAGGTAATTTCATTGTTGCTAAGTGCCTCAGGTCTAGGTACAGATTTCTCAGAAGTACAATTAAGTGTTCTGGAATACTCATACTTCTCAATGTTGTCCATAGCTTGTCATGATCCACACAATCGAAA
>NW_006408520.1:47843751-47844266 GCF_000296735.1 Chrysochloris asiatica | reverse complement strand
GTTGGTCCAGGATCGAGCATTGTTTCGTTCTGCTGTGCATGGGGTCGCTATGAGTCGGTTCCGACTCGATGGCACCTGACAACAACAACAACAAGTGCCTCAGGAAAATCCTCAAGTGGGTTACCACTTGATATTACCAGAAGGCACTGTAAAGGGTATCCAAGGAGAGACTGGTGGGTTCATACCACTAATATTTCAGTTAGCAATCCAATACTTTTCCTATAGCGCCACACCAAGACTAACCCTATATATAGCCAACTCACTGTCACTGAGTCAAATCTGACTCATACGAGCTTATGTAGGCTTCCAAGGCTGTAAATCTTTACCAGAGCAGAAAGCTTAATTTTCTTCTGTGGAGTGGCTGGTGGTTTTGAACTGCCAGTCCTGTGGACACTTACCATACAGTGCCACCAGGTCTCCTTATATAGAAAATCTTGAGATGAACTTTAAACTTCTTGTAATTATGATCTTAGACTACAGATATGTTGTTATTGTTGTTGTTGTTGCTAAGTGCC
>NW_006408520.1:47835383-47843651 GCF_000296735.1 Chrysochloris asiatica | reverse complement strand
CACACACTCTTAAACTAAACTCCCTCTTGCAACCTTGCAAGTCAGTCACTTCATGCCTTTTTTGCCCCCTCATTTTAGGTAACCAATGTCTAAGTTGCCTGTCTCTATCTACCTTGTATAGATTGGTACTTGATGTGAAGACACCTTTCCTTTCTGTTGGTATTTATAGTTACTACCTCCATGGCTAAGCTTCATCTCTCATACTTTGGACACATTGTCCGGAGCAAACAGTCGCTGGAAAAGGATGCCATGCTGGGTAAGATGGAGGGTCAGAGAAAAAGAGGAAAACCCCCAACGAGATGGATCGGCCAGGTGGCATCATTGATGGCATCGAGTGTGGTGGCGGTAGTGAGGTTGGCCCAGGATCAGACATTGTTTCGTTCTGCTGTGCATGGTGTCACTATGAGTCAGTTCCAATTCAATGGCACCTGACAACAACAACAACAATAACAACAACAACCTCCATGAGTATAGGTTAAGTTCATCAAATTGTAGTAAGTAGTTTACCCTCTTTTCCTTTATCAAAAATTGTTTCTTTGTTGTTGTTGTTGTTGTTGTTTTTTATCTTCCTTTAGCCACATTCTGATTATCAAGCCATCGAGACTAGGTCAAATGGGTACTGTCTGCAAGTTTGGGTATTCTTGTGCTTCTCCCTTCACTTCATATCAGCTGGATGCTTCACTCTCAGCTCTAGCCCTCTGTGTCCATGTCCTTGTCCGTGGGCTCAAGTGTCCTCAGGTCTGACCACACTTTGGACCAACCAGCCCTTCCTCTTCTCTCTCTCATCTCTAGGTCAACAGGAGTCTATGGACTGTGGTTGAACTCAGCCCAGTTCTTCATTGCTGCCTTTCCCCTTCTTTCACTCACCAGTAGACCAATGTGGTCATCAGCAAGCTTACATGTCTGCTCATGTGTTCCCTTTGAGTTTCAGTCTTAGAGGGGCGTTTGTCCTGAAGGAACTTGATTGCTTGCCTTGATGGCTTCCCGTTAAACAACTTGCTTACTCTTGTAGTAGCCAATCATAGTACTGTTTTTGTTTTGGGTTTCTTTCTTGTCTTTAATCACTTTTTGCTGTCTTCCTGTATGATGTTCTTGATGTCATACCACAACTCTTCTGGTCTTCATTCTTTAGTGTCTAATCCATCAAATCTGTTCTTCAGATGATCTCTAAATTCAGGTGGGATGTATTCAAGGTCATATTTTGGCTCTTATGGATTTGCTTTAAGTGTCTTCAGCTTCAGTCCAAATTTGCATATGCGCAATGGATGGTGTGTTCTACAGTCTGCCCCTGGCCTTGTTTTTGCTGATGAACTAGAGCTTTTCCATGGTATCTTTCCACAGATGTAGTCTTTTTTTTTTTTTCTTTTCTTTTTTTCTGTGTATTCCATCTGGTGAGTTCCATGTGTATAGTAATCTTTTATGGTGTTTAAAAGATAGGTATTCGCAATGAACAAGTCATTGGCCTTGCAAAATTCTATCACGTGATCTCCAGCATCATTTCTATAACCAGGGCCATATTTTCCAGACACCGATCCTTTGTGTTTGTTTCCAACCTTATCATTCCAATCTCCAATAATAATCAATATATCTTGATTGTTTGCTTGACCAATTTCAGACTGAAGAAGTTGGTAGAATTATTCAAGTTTATCATCACTGGCTTTAGCGGTTGGTGGGTACATTTGAATAATACTGGTACCAACTGATCTTCCTTGTAGGCAGATGGATATTATCCTATCACAGACATGGTTGTACTTCATGACAGATCTTGATATGTTCTTTTTAATGATGAATATGACACCTTCAATTTGCCATTCTGACATAGTAAACCATGTGATTGTTAAGATTCAAAATGGCCATTACCAGTCCATCTCGCTAATACCAAGGATATCAGTGTTTGAGTTTCATTTCATTTTTGACAATTTCCAATTTTCTTAGATTTATACTTCGTACATTCCATGTTCTGATTATCAATGGATTTTTACAACTATTTCTATTCATTTTAAGTTGTGTCCCATGAGCAAATGAAGGTTCTGAGGGCTCTGCTGCATTCGTATCATCACAGGCAACTATACTTTAAGGATGCAGCTCTTCCCAAGTCACATTTTGAGTGCCTTCCAACCTGAGAGATTCATCTTCTGGCACCAAACCTGACAATATTCTGATGCTTTTCATCATGTTTCAGTATTCAGTGATTTTGTGCTGACAGTGTTTCATAAAATTTTCAATGGCTAAATATTTGGAAGTAATCCATCCCTCTTTCTTCCTAGTCTATGTTGATCTGGAAGCTCATCTGAAACCTGTCCACTGTGAGTGATTGTTCTGACATTCAAGATATCCATGGCATAGATTCCAGAATCACAGCAACACAAAAACAACCACAGTATGACAAACTGACATACAATTGGTGGATAGATACCAATATATAGATATAGATGTAGAGTTATAGTATAGAATAATGCCTGGTGTACAATAAATGGTGGCACAAGTGGTTTGTGATTGGCTACTAACCAAAACATTATTGATTGGAATCCACCCAGCAGTGCCATAAAAGAAAGGCCTAGAAAACTGTTTCCATAAAATTATACCCAGAATATACCTGCGAACCTAGTCCCTGCCCTCATGCAACTATATTGTGAGGAGATAAATAATGAGCAAATAAGTGTTGATACTTGATATGAAAAACACTTAAGCAGGTAAGGGGATAAAAAGCCATGATAGGACAATGGTTAAGAACTATTCATTGATTACTAACCAAAAGGTTTGTGGTTGAAACCCCCCAAATGAATAGCTCTGAAAGCAAAGGCCTGAGAGTCTACTCCCATAAAGACAAAAGCTTAGAAAACCCTATCGGGAAGGTCTGCTCTGTCTCATGGGGGCCATATGAGTGAAATAGACTCCATGGCACCTAACAAAGACAATTGATTTAGAAAAGACCTCATTAACCAAATAAAAGTGTGCAACTTGTTTGGATCCTGTTGATCAAGCCAAGCATCATGAGACAATGAGGAAATCTGAATTGTTTGGATACTAAATGATACTAAAAAGTAATGGATGAAGGGGGTTATTTTAGATAACCAAGTTCAAAAAGGGCTTCTTTAGAAGTGGCATTTGTGCAGAGATCTGAAAAAAGAGGAGAGAGAGATAAGCCGCTATCTGGGAAAATAGTGTTGTAGGCGCAAAGGCATCTGCTCATGCTAAGGCTCTATTTAGCTTATTTGCAGAATAGTAGGCAGGCCAGTCTCACTGCAGTGGAGTGAGTAAGGAGGATGTAATAGGAAATGGGGGAAGTGAGTTGACCTGGGGCCAGATTCAGCAGGGTCTAACTGAAAGGTCCACTGTGAATATTAAGAAGATGCCATCAGAGTCAACAATTAGCAGAGCACTGCTGACCACCACAAGAGAGAACAATTCCACCAAGTGTTGTGGAAAGGAACCAAATGGACTGCAGGTTTTGCAAAGTGGATCTCATGAGAAGGAGAGGCCCTTATGAGAAAGCATGCCAGTAGGCATCCTCATCCAAGTCATGTGTCAATGAAGGACAGGAGAAAGCACAACAGCCTGCTGATATGACAAGTCAAGACAGGGTCTGTACTAAGATAAGGAAAACTTGACAAATGGAAGATGCAGAGAGAAAGAGGGAGATAGTGGGTAAAGAATGAAGAATGAGATCAGAAACATAAGTGGAGGAAAACTTTGGAGACGGTAAAGACCTATGTTTGCATAGACATGGATGCACGTGTGTAAACGTGATGGAAGCAAAGAAGTTTAGGAGTTTGAAAGCATTGACCTTTATTTCTCTTAAGAATTAGGAGGTAACATGCATACTGAAAAGGAGCTCTGGTAGCATAATGGTTATGAGTTGGACTGCTAAACTCAAGGTCATCAGTTTGAAACTACTAGCTGTTCCATGGAAGAAAGATGAGGCTTTCTGCTCTTGTAAAGATTCGCAGCTCGGAAACCCTATGCTGGGTCACTATGAGTTAGAATCGACTCCACAGCACATAACCACCACCACCACCATGCATACTGAAAGTAAGAAGACTAGGTCTGAATGAGAGTCTGAACACGGTGGAGAAAGGAGGTAAGTATAGGAAGTGGCCTGGAACCAGGTACTAAACCAAAAAAACAAACACACTACCACTGAGTAAATTCTGACTCATGCTGACCCTATAGGCAGACTAGATACGCCCTTTAAGGTTTCTGAAGGGCTGAAAATCTTTATTGGGACAGATAACCTCCTCTTCTTCCTATTGAGTGACTGGTGGGTTTGAACTGTTGGCCTTTCAGTTAGAGTCCAACAGTTAACCATTATGCCATTAGGACGCCTTTGGGACCAGACAGGGATTGATTTAAACAAAGGGCAGAAAAAATGTGAGAATTAAAAGCCCCTGAACTCACTGAGGGTCAGGACAGAATTTAGGCAGGGCAGGCCAAGCCACGGAGGGCATCAGACCATGAATGGGAAGAAGCTAGAGAGGAATAGAAGTCACCTGGGAAACTGATTCTCACACACTAATGCCCACCACTTGCAAGAACAGACAGGTAACAGGAATATGCACATTATATAATCTCTATGTATTTAGTGATGCAATTCATAGTTACATCCATATGCAATTTATATACACCTAAATGTTTCCTGGTTTTGAATTTCAAGTGAAGCATCTCTTTCAAATACAGTTGACTGAGACATACTTGAAAGTATTTCAACTTCAGTTATCAGGACATTATGGAATAACGGACTGACAGAGTTTTAATCCGTTCTCTGAGATTTCCCAGCTGTGTGATTTTGGACGAGTTACTTAACCTCTCTGTGCCTCACTCTTCTCTATTGTAAAATGGAAACATTATAATACCTATACTGGTAAGGTATTATATTTGTAAATAGTTTAGAGCAGAATCAGCCAATTTGAATACTGTATAAATATTTGTTTAAAAATTCTTCTTCAACCAGTAAAAGTGTTAACCATTGGACATGAACTAGTAGTACAATCATCGTTTTTAAAACTATCAGCTTTATTGTTCATATTTTACAAATGAAAGTGATGGGTTAAGTGATTTTTCTGAGATCACGCAGCAAGGTAGAGCAAAAACTGAGATTTGAACCCATGTTGATTTGCTCTCTGAGCATATGTTACTTTCACTAAATCATGCTACACTGCAAAGTTTTTCCTTCTCAAAGGCTACAACTATATGGTAGTTTCCAGGTACATAAAGGTCATTGCATTTTCATTTAAGCTCTCTCTGCAAAAATGTCACTTCTTAAAAAAACCCTCCTGAACACAGTGATCTCATTTTTTTTGTTTTTAAGTATCATTTTTGATGCTGTTCACTTTTCAGTGAATGGCTTATGTGGTGTGGTTCCACATGCATCCCAACTAGTATAGAACCCAAATCATACCATGTATATACACGCTCATGTATATGCACACAAACATCCCATAGCACTGAATCACAGTGCAAGTGTTGAAGCTGACTTTAAAGAATATTAGTTTTGGTTTAGTTGTTTTAAACCTTTAATGACATTTGATGCATTAACATTTTGCCACACTGAAGTATTTTCAAAATGTCAGGTAAAATGATTGATTTCGACTCACCTTTTATAAGGTTGCTCAAAACCTACCACAAAATACAGATGACTGATGAAAGAAAAATTATTGCCCCTTATCTGCCATAGGTTATTGCTGTTGTTAAGTGCCTTAGAGTCAGTTCTGACTCATAGCAATCCTGCACAGGATCGCTATGAGCAGCTGGTGAATTTGAACCACCAACCTTGTAGTTCAAACCAACCTTGTGGTCCAGTGCATTATCCCACAGTCCATCTACCATAGATATTCCCTCCATAAACAGCACAGTACTTTTCTTTTCTGGATCCCTTGCATCCAGGGACCTAGCGGTGGTGGGTGCCATTGGGTCGGTTCCAATCATAGAGACACTGTATAGGTTTTCAAGGCTGTACATTTTTATAGAAGCAGAAAGCCTCTTTTTTTTTATCCCATGGAGCAACTGGTCAATTCAAACTACTGACCTTGAGGTTAGCAACTTAGCTCATAATACGCTACCAGGAGGATCTAGCTGGTAGCCTTAAATTAAATGCAAAACCCACTGCTGTAGATTCATTTCTGACTCACAGCAACCTTCTGGGCCAGAGAAGAACTTCTTCCTATGGGTTTTTGAGACTGTAAATCTTAAGGAAACCAATTTCTTCATCTTTCTTCCTCTGAAAAATTGGTGGGTTTGAACTGCTAACCTTTCAGTTAGTAGCTCAGTGTTTAACTCACGACATCACCAACGCTCCTTCAGGCCACCTTACCCAAACCCACTGACATCAAGTCAAGTCCAACCCAGAGTGACACTCCATAAGGTTTCTGAGACTGTAAGTCTTTACAAGAGCAGGCTGCCTCATCTTTCTCCCACAAACAGTTGATGGATTCAAACCACTGACCTTTTAATTAGCAGCCAATGCTTAACTCATTGTATCACTAGGTAACCTTGGGCAACTTTTAAACACAGTGACTCAGTTCCCCTTTCTATAAAAGAGAGGTAGTCATTTCAACTTGCATATTTGTTGTAAAAATTATGAGAGTTTGAACAAAAAAGCACTATTGTTGTAAAGAGTTGTCAAGTTGGTTCCCATAGCAACCCTGTACAAGGTTTCTGAGGAGCAGCTGGTGAGTTTGAGCCACCAACCTGGTGAATCAAACCGACTTTGCAGTCCAGTGTATTAACCCACAGCGCCACACCAGGACTCCACTTAAAGCATGAACACACTCAAAACACATAACCCACTACTATTACCATGACATTTTCTTCCTTCTAACATTGCGGTTTTGAAATTATTCTTAATTTTTATAAACATTGTCACTAATACGTATTTGTCAAAGATGTTATATTTTTGTTGTTGCGTTTGTATGTTAAACTGGTGCTGTTTCAATATTCTTGGTAAAATGAAAAGTTTAAATAGTGTAACTACAACATGGTAGTAGATTTTTTTGCTTGTTTCATTGGTATTGTCATTTTAATATTCTTACAAATAAGTGAAAAAAATTTCAAACCATTTCAATCCCCAAACAAATTTTCAAGTACACTGGTCCATGAAACACCAATATTTGGGTATCACTTTGCAACTTGAGAAATTTCTTCAGTAAAATAACTGCACTACTATCTGATGAATTCTAGCACACCACATGTTAATTCAAGCCAGTGAGATAAAAGAATAATAAAGACAGGCTAGTGTAGCTCCGGGGACACTTTTGCCAACCCATCCAATTAAAGGCTCCAACAGTTATTCAGGCAAGACAAAAAGATTACCACCAACTTAAGTAATGAAACTAGTTTTATAATATGAGCATTTGGTGATGGAAAATGGTAGTGTAGACATTTTTTTTTTAATATCTCATACACTTGCTTCAAGATTTTTCTTTTAAGTATAAAATTATGTCAATATAGTCAAAATTAACTCTACCTATAATATATACCACCACTCGTCTGTCAGTTTGTCATACTGTGGTGGCTTGTGAGTTGCTGTGATTCTGAAAACTATGCCACTGGTATTTTAAATACCAGCAGGGCCACCCATGGTGGACAGGTTTCAGATAAGCTTCCAGGCAAAGATAGAGTAGGAAGAAGGAGTGATGAACTACATCCGAATATTTAGTCACTGAAAACCTCATGAATAGCAGAAAAATACTGTCAGATACAGTGCTGGAAAATGAGCCCCTCAGGTTGGAAGGCACTCAAAATGTGACTGGGCAAGAGCTGCCTCCTCAAAGTAGAGTTGACAGTGATGACGGGAATAGAGTAAAGCCCACGGGATGTTCATTTGCTGATGAGACACAACTCAAAATGAAGAGAAACAACTGTAAACATCCATTGAAAATAAGAACATGGTATGTATGAAGTATGAATCTGGGAAAATTGGAAGTTGTCAAAATGAAATGGAACACATGAACATAAATATCTTAGGCATTAGTGAGCTGAAATGGACTGGTATTGGCCATTTTGAATCTGACAACCACATGGTTTAGTATGCCAGAAAGAGGAATGGGGTTGTATTCATAATCAAAAAGAACATATCCAGATCAGTCATGAGGTACAACGCTGTCTGTGATAGGATAATATCCATGTGCCTACAGGCTTTTAAAGTACTGAAGGGCAAAGATGTCATCTTGAGGACTAAGGTGCGCCTGACCCAAGACATGGTATTTTTAATAACCTCATATGGATGCAAAAGCTGGACAGTAAATAAACAAGACCACAGAAGAATTGATG
>NW_006408520.1:47834141-47835283 GCF_000296735.1 Chrysochloris asiatica | reverse complement strand
ATGTATATAGCAGTACATACAATTTGTAATGTCCATCATTAAAAAATGGATAATTGAATTGTGCTAACTAAATGAAACTGTATTTATAAAATGGATTACTAAGTAACAATAAAAATAAAGGCATTGAAACTAAAAATTTATATGTCTGAACCTCACAAACATAATTCTAAGAGAAAAATGAAGATCATAGGATATTACCTACAGTATATCATTTATATGAAGCTTAATAATATCTAAATAAAATTTAAGTTTGCTTAAGGATACATTCTTATATGTTCTAGTTATTAGGTCCAGTTAGTTAGTTCAGGTCATAGTGACTCTATATACAACTGAGAAGAACACTGCATTATATTGTACCATCTTGATAATCATTGCTATGTTTGACCCCAATTTTTGCAGCCCTTGTGTCAATCCATCTTTTTTAGGTTCTTCCTCTGTTTCACTATACCCTCTACTTTACCAAGCATGATGTCCTTCTCCAAGGACTGGTTCCTAATGACATGTCCAAAATACATAAGACAAAGTCCCACCATTATCATTTCTAAGGATTCCAATTATACTTCTTCCATGACAGATTTGTTCATGCTTCTGGCAGTCCATGGTTTGTTCACTATTCTTCACCAACATCATAATTCAAATGTATCAATTCTTCTTTGGTCTTCCATAGCCATCATCCAGTCACTGCATGCATATGAAGTGATTGAAAATACTGTAGCTTGAGTCAGGTGCACTTTAAGCTTCAAACTGACATCTTTGCTTTCCAGAATTGTTAAAAACTATGTTTATTTATTTATCAGCAGATTTTCCCAATGCAATATGCACACATATAGTAGACATAAAATAAATGCAAGTAATAATAGATACCAAATTCAGGAAAGTTACTACCTCATGGAAGGAGAGAACGTGCGTTCAAGGAGGGGTTAACACTGACTTCAAATGGCATGAATATATTATACTTCTTAGGTTGATACTGAATAGCTCTTTTTATGTCTAATATGTTTTGTGATAATTTAAAAAATCAATTTCTTGATACCTAAAATATACTATATACAAATTCATATAAGAAGACACTGCTTGATGGGCCTAGGATTGTTGTTGTTAGGCGCAGTCGAGTTGATACCGACTCACAGTGACCTTATGCA
>NW_006408520.1:47827142-47834041 GCF_000296735.1 Chrysochloris asiatica | reverse complement strand
AGTTTCGAACTGCTGACCGTGAGATTAGTAGCCCGATTCATAACCACTATGCTACCAGCGTTCCTTATAAGTAATAGAGCAAGCCCAAAATTAAACTATGGTCCCCATCTAAATAACGGTGAAAACAAATCTCAACAAGCTAGTAAGTGAAAGGTAGTCTGTAACCCTTACTCCTTCCGTCTCGTAGGGAGTAGACAGGGCATGTGGCTAAGGGCTAGACACAGAGACTCTTAAAGGCGATTATGACAGCCTCAGAATCAAGTTGCATAAAGAGACACCATCATTAAATGAGAGAAAGAAAACATGACGCAGGCATTCGGCCAAACTCTCTAACTGAGGTCATGCGCCTCCGCTCACAGACGATTACTGATAACTAGCAGTGCATGAAGAATTGGTAGGAAACAATAAAGCAAGATGGTGACTGTTTTATGAGTGGGAAGGAAACTAAGGGGGTGGGAAAAGGGGAGGGTTGGCGAGCACTGAACTTGCTCTTGCTGTTGCTGAAAATTAGACCCACAGTTGACTGCCTTGGGCAAGCGCATCCCCAGGTCTCTATGCCCCCCAGTGCACTCGGACGCAAATTTGCAACCACCCTTGCAGCCTCAGAGCTGGGGTCCGCTGCCCAGCTGCATCACGGGGTTTGACAGGAGCAGGCAGAGAAGTCGCTGTGCAGAGACTGATAGCCTTCCCTTTTCAAGTAGATACCGTTTTATTGGACGCCTGACTTTGTGATTAACTTTAGCTTAGTTTTCTTTTCTTTCTTTTTTTATTTGCCATGTGTGTTTCCCAAAGCTACTTTAAGTTCCTGGAACAAGCTGAATGCCTGTGATTTTATTAATCCTGTTCGGGCTCGCGGCTCTCTGCTGTTCAGTTCACCACTGGGTCTGGAATTGGCGTTTTGCTTGCCTCCTTTGGCCTGGCTAGAACAATTGTTGGCCTATTTGTCTCAACAGGCTCGTTATCGATTTAGCCCATGGACTCATATCAGACGCTGCAGAGGCACCGACTTCATTCACAGCTAAAAGGGAAATATGCTAAATATGACAACACCTGTGGAGTATTCCTTAGGCTTGATATGGAAAGGGGGAAATGAACAATTGTAATACAGAGAGGAAACAGGACAGCCAACCAAGGACATTTAATTGGAAAGCAAACTAGCCTCAGGTATGAGAAGATGTGGGATTTGATATCTGAATTTTGATGAGAAACAAATATTGAATAAAATATTTGAAAACAGATGGGATAAAAATGAAGTCTGTTTTTAATACAAACCCAGAACTCACCACAGTTCTACCAGTACATAAGGGTATGAAGGTAATTCAAAAGCATTGCTACAAAATCATAATAACATTTAAAAATATATATATGTGAAGCTATTGTCTCCGGACATTTCCTTCCTCTAGGTCTTTATACTTCTAACAGCACTGTTTCCCCCTCTCTAACTAATCTACAAAGATTTCTGTACGCTTCAATAGTTACCATGAAAAAAATAAGTCAGTCTGGGCATCTTCAAGGGAATCAAATAGTGTTCCTTTAAAACATTCTGTAAATTTGGGGAACAAAAAGAAATCTAAAGGAGCAAGATCAGTCTGGAGGGTAGGTGGGATAAGCTTTCCAATGAAATTCTCTTAAGATAGTTTTTATCATCCTTGAAGAATAAGCAGGTGCATTGTTGTGAAAGAAAAACAAAAAATTCCTCTATGGAACTTATCTGACCTTCTCCCCAATTCAGCTTTCAGTTTTCTTAAAAGTTCTTCATAATAAGCCTCTGTGATCATTCAGTTGCCTTCTAGGACATATATCAGGATTGCCCAAATCCCAAAAAACAGTTACAGTTCCTTCTGAGCTGACATCTTTACTTTGAATTGAAATGACCCAGCAGTTTTCCTGGAACTCACTGTCTTGATTGGACTTTTTTTAAAACTTTTTATTTTGAGTTGGATGAAAGATTAGAGAGCAGATCCATTGTCCATTCGACAATTCATACACGTTTTGTTTCATATCATTGATTGCAATCTTTACAAGGAAACATTACTCATCCACTGCTTCCTTGTGCTTCCTGTTTCATTCTTTCCTCCTTCCTAATCCCTCTGAACTTTGTCCTTGTGTAAATGCTAACCTTTTGATCTCAAATAGTTGATTAATTCTAATTTGTGTATACCTTTGAAAGCACCCTATTAATACTAAGACAAATAAAATATATTACTAAGAGAACTTCTCTGAAAACATCCATTGATTACAGAGACATGTTTAAATGCATTTTGTTTGTGATAAACTCTGGTGTGGTGCTGTAGACTAAGCACTGGACAGGTAAGATAACCTCAAGGTCAGTAGTTCAAATTCACCAGCTGCTCTAAGATACGCTATACAGGATTACTATAAGTCAAAAGCAACTTAACGGCACACAACAACATGATGCATGTATAAAGCAGAATTCTAATAACAATACTTTTGATTTGCCTTTGTACAAGAGGTGAGGGGATCTAGTAAGAAAAGGTTATTGGCATCCTCTGGTTAAAAAGGAGGCTTTGAAACAAACTTTCTGAATTTTTAATGCCAGTCTCTATATCCCAAACATGGTGGTGGTGGTATGTCGTGGAGTTGGTTCTGACTCATAGCAACCCTGCATAGGGTTTTCGAGGCTTTAAATCTTTATGGGAGCAGAAAGCCTCATCTTTCTGCCATGGAATGGCTTGTAGTTTCAAATTGTTGACCTTGAGGTTAGCAGCTCGACTCATAATGACTACACTATCAATCATAGACCACATGAAATAATCATTGACTAGGTTAAATAATTAATTCAACAAGATCAGAGATCGAGAGGCCAATGCAATGTGAATGTCATAGAACTCAAGTCAACAGTATAAGACAATTCTTGTATTCCAGGTAGATAAGAGCTTCTATTATCTGAAACCATAGAAGAAGATCCATGTTCTTCTCTATTTGCATACCCTTCAAGATTCAAGTGTACACACATACATGTACATCAAACACAAACATAGCTAGCATTTCTGCACCCTCATTTAGAAAGAAGAAGAAAAACATCTGAACTTGCAATCTACTTAACAAAGAAATGCATTTGCATCTCTTCATTTCACCTTAAGGAAATGGACCATATTGGGTAAAACTGTAGGAAAATATTAGTTGATTCTCCTGGTGAGAAATTGAAGCTAAATATGACTGTTGTGTAAAATGCCATTGTTTTTCAGTTAGCAATATATAGCTTAAATTCTGCCTTAGAAACCAAACCAAAGGACTGCAGAGAGCTTGGAGATCCTATTGAAAAATGAAACACAGGAGGGTGGTTAGTGTTTCCCCCCAAGTGGTCTAGGGTTTTCTTTAAAACTGCATCATTATGACAGGCTCCCTGCAGGGCTTTTTCTAAGCAATTCCTTCTAAATGCCCTCAGAGTCGACACATGTTGTAAGTTCAAGGAAGAATGAATTTCTGAGATGGAATATGCAACCTCTTTGGAATCTATGAAGCAGAGGGTGAAGCAGTAGGGCATTTGATGCTAGGAATGAGGATTGCTAAGAAATAAAATGTAGTGCAAAACCAACCAGGGCTTTGAACCTGCTCATTCTGGTTCAACCCACTAGCTGAGAATTTGCATTTTTACCTCAGCTATACTAAACCAGAATCTCCCTTTTAACAAGATCCTTAGGTGATTCTTATTTATCAGGTGATTTAGCTATAAGAGACTACAATATTTTGTCAGACACTACAATATTTTGCAGTTTCCTCAAGCAAAAAGAAAAAAAATCAAAGCACTTTATTTCTAATTGCATTTCTCTCTTTCTCCCCCACTCCCTGCCATGTCATCTATTTTTTGTTGTTGTTTCTACTAAGGAATCATGTAACACCAATGCAAAAGCCATGAGATGGAGAATTTTTATTTAGTGCAATTTGTTATTACTGAGAAGAAATGTAAAACAGCTGTTCCCTGAGCTCCTTTCATTCCCTTTAGAAGGCAAGATCCTCTAACCCAATTGTTCTCTGAACCTACATATCATCTGGGAGGTTTAAAAAGTCAGGTACCTGGATTTCCCCAGAGATCTAGATTTATAATTGACCTCAGGGGTAGCATGGTGGTGGTGGTAGTGTGCCATTGAATCCATTTCTGAGACTGTAAATATTTACAGGAGCAGAAAGTCTCGTCTTTCTCCTGTGGAGCAACTGGTAAATTCTAACTGGGGACCTTGCAGTTAGCAGCCTAATTTGTTCGTAACCCACCATGCTACCAGAACTGCTAAGTTACAGCATTGTTGTTGTTGTTGTCAAGTGCCGACAAGTCAGTTCAAACCCACAGCAACCCATTATAGGGTTTCCAAGGAGTGGCTGGTGAGCTTGAACCACTGACCTTGAAGCATTAATGGTGGGATTTTCTTAAACTCCCAGATGATTCTTATTTGAAGACAACTTTGAGAACCAATGTGAGACTAACATATTGCATTTGGATTTAGCATCCTTTCAGATGTCTTCCCCTAGCAACCTGTTTCTTTCATGCCCTATAGATTTCTGTCCTGAACCACTACTGACCTTAGAAATCTGAATTGTAGCCCAGTACCTGATGCCCTTTTCTGATAGTCAGTTAGAAGGTGAATTAGGACAGCCCCCACTCTTTGACCTACTACCAGTTTCCACAAATGCAATACTCCAGACTGTGTATCAGACAGATTCAAAACTTAATGAGTCAGAAAGAAGTTACAATCTAGAAAGCAACAAAATTCTAATAACATAGACATCTGAACCTTAAAAGGAAGATATTCTTCATTAATAATTTCTCCACTAATAATTGTGCTCCCTGCCATCTGAACAGAAAGCTCTTCACCTTAGGCCTTCTTTCTAAAGTCTCTCAGGAAAATTATCATCTCCAGGAAAACTCTATTCCTTCCTACCCCCAGATTCTGACCCCATACCCCATATCTCAAATTTGATTCCTAGATTCTTGAGAAGTAGCCAAGACTGTGTAGGCAAGATGGGCAATGATGTTCTTAGTCTTCTAAACTTCTCAACTTATCAGGGGAGGATGGAGTCAACACTCAAGACCAAGGCATTCTCCAATTGAAATTTTTAGAGTTGTACTATTTTGGAAGAAGTGCAGCCAGAGTGCTCCTTGGAGGCCAGGAAGGCTAAGCTTCGTCTCTCATACTTTGGACATATTGTCAGGAGAGAACAGTCGCTGGAGAAGGATGTCATGCTGGGTAAGATCAGCCAGGTGGCATCATTGATGGCGTCAAGTGTGGCAGCGGTGGTGGGGTTGGCCCAGGATCGAACATTGTTTCGTTCTGCTGTGCATGGGTTGCTATGAGTCGGTTCCGACTTGATGGCACCTGACAACAACAACTACTATTACTAGAGCTGTAGATCCACCAGTGACTTCAACTAGTTGTTGTTTTGTGCCGTGGAGTTGGTTCTGACTCACAGAGACCCGTACAGGGTTTCCGAGGCTATAAATCTCTATGGGAGCAGAAAGTCTCATCTTATCCTGCAGAACAGCTGGTAATTTTGAACTGCTAACTATGTGGTTAGCAGCCTGATTCATAACCACTACACAGAATCTGTTAAAGTAGGCTACTTCTCCCAAAGATGGGTTACTTTGCTCTTCCCACCTCTCTCCTTTACATACAAATGTACAACAATGTTGTCTTAGCTAAGGATCTCAACCTTAAATAACTTCGGGCACCAGGGAGATAGCAAGTAAGTTAAGTGGTGTGGGTATAAGGCAGTTACAGTATGTCAGACCAAAGGATCCATTTAGTGCTATTCAATGCTTAGGTCATAAAACATAAAAATGATAAGAATCACTGTGACATTCAAACAAAATGCATTTGAGGTTCTAAGTAAGCCCATTGGTTCCAGTTTTTGAACGTTCATCTAAATCCATATACAGAAAAGTGTATCTCTTCATTCAATTTCCAAGGCATATACAAAGAGCCTTCAAAAAGGTCATCAAAAATTCCATTATATTTTCATTCACGTTTCCATGAACTTTCTGAAGTCCACTCATATGTCCTAGACTTAGAGCAAATGGTAGCTCATTGTTGAGCTCAAACAAGTGGTTTGTTCTTTGCTGCCCCTTTAGGAGGAAGGCCTACCTCAATCACCAAAACGCTACACTTTCAGCTTAACTGCTCCTTTTACCCTCACCATCTTCTCAACCTCCCTTCCCTTAATATCCATTCATCCTCAAATATCAGCTTATGTGTTACTTCTTGGGAAGCTTTTTCTACCATGCCTTCTAGGCTAATTTGGACTTCTCTTATACATTCCTACTGTATTCAGTATTTACTTATAGATCCGTTTGAACTGCATGGTCGGTGGTTCAAACTCACCAGAAGCTCCTGGGAAGCCTTATTAAGGGTCACTATGAGTTGACACCAACTCAACAGCACTTAACAACAACAACAGAACTCTCATTACTTTGAAGTATCTGTTCAAGGCACACTGACCAGATTGGCAACAATTTCAAAGTTATATGTTGATGAGGCTGTGTATCAGTATAAATTTTTTTTGTAACTTTTTATTGTGAATTGAGTGAAGGCTTACAGACAAGATCATTAATTTTACATTCAACCATTCATACACTGTTTCATTCTAATGATTGCAATCCCCTCCATGCAATAACAGACATTCCACTTCCCCTCTGTGGTTTCTATTTCCACTCCTCCTACCTTCCCATACCTTCTCAACTTTGTCGTTAGGTAAATATTGCCCATTTTAGTTTGAATAATTCCATGGTGAGCGTACCTTACTAGTGTTGTTGTCCCACCTATATACCTATCTATTGCTTGGGTCACTAAAGTTTTAAATACCACAGGTAGGAGTAAAAATTGGCATAACATGTAACAACTTTGCAAGTTATGTCCTAGGTATAAAACCCAGAGAAACTGTTTGAC
>NW_006408520.1:47826547-47827042 GCF_000296735.1 Chrysochloris asiatica | reverse complement strand
ATGTTTGGTAAGGTGGAGAGTCAGAGAAAGAGAGGAAGACCCCAATGAAATGGATTAGCCAAGTGGTAGCATCAAGCATGGCAATAGTAGTGAGCGTGGCCCAGGATCGGACAGTGTCTCATTCTGCTGTGCTATATAAGTTGGCACTGACTTGATGGCACCTAACAACAACAACAGGGAAACCCAGTAATTACAACTATTATTCAAACTTACGCACCAACCGCTAAAGCCAGTGAAGATGCAATAGAAGAATTCTACCAACTTCTTCCATCTGAAATTGATCAAACATGGAATCAAGATGCATTGATCATTATTGGTGATTGGAATACAAAGGTTGGGAGCCAAGAGGAAGGAACAGTAGTTGGAAAATACGGCCTTGGTGATAGAAACAATGCTGGGGAATGCATGATAGAATTCTGCAAAATCAATGATTTCTTCATTTCAAATACCTTCTTTAGACAACATAAGAGACGACTATACACATGGACCTCACCA
>NW_006408520.1:47819034-47826447 GCF_000296735.1 Chrysochloris asiatica | reverse complement strand
TGTTTATTGGTCCAGTGGTGAGGATTTTTGTTTTCTTTACATTGAGATGTAATCCATATTAAAGGCTGTGCTCTTGGATCTTCATCAGTAGATGTTTTAAGTCCTCTTCACTTTCAGCAAGCAAGGTTGTATCATCTGCATATGGCAGGTTGTAAATGAGTCTTCCTCCAATCCTAAAACCACGTTTTTCTTCATAGAACCCAGCTTCTTGTATTATTTGCTCAGCATACAGATTGAATAAGTATGGTGAAGAATACAACCTTGTTGCACACCTTTCTTAATTTTAAATCATTCATAATGTTCAGTAAATCCTTAGATAATGCTTAGTAAATCCTTAGATTAACTAATGAGGCAGATATTATTATTGCTATTTTCAGATTAAGAAACTGAGTTTATGGCCACATTATTATACAGGTACTCAGCAAAATCAAGACTAACTCACAGAACTTTTTAATTTTTTCTTTAGTAATACTTTATTGTGTTTTTGTTGAAAATATTTACTCACCAAGTTAGGTTTGCCTTTGACAATTTCCACACAAATTGATAAATCAGTTACATTTTCCACATTGTGTCAACATTCTCATAAATTGTGTTCTGGTTGTTTTATTTCCAGTACTCTAGTTTTCCTGCTCTCGTATCATCTCATATTTGCTTTGGATTAAATGTTGACTTTTTAAATTTATACAGATGTTTTTGGAGTCCTGGTGTGGCACTATGGGATAAAGCTCTGGATTAAACCACAAGGTCAGCAATTCAAACTTATCAGCCTCTCCTTGGAAACCCTATACAGGGTTGCTATGAGTTGGAACCAACTTAACAGCACTTAACAACAACAGATGTGTTTTAGTAGATCAGCAATCTAACAGTTAATATTCTTTATGTTGTGTGTGTTACTCTGATTTCCTGTTAAAAGGTGATCTCAGTGGATAGTTGTGGTCCAGGGTTTAAATAGTATCTCATGGTGATAACCTCAAGGAATCTTCTGGTCTCAGTGGTCCAGTTAGCCTTGCCATTTTTAAGGATTTGAGTTTTGATCATTTTAATTCCATTCTAATCAGAATGATCTATTGTGGACCCAGGCAAATTGATGCATGGTGGTAGCCAGGTATCAACTACTTCTAGTCTCAGGGAAGTTAAGGTTATGACTCAGGTGGGCTATCAGCCCTGCAGACTTGCTTCTTTTCTGTGATTTTTGTTACCTTCTTACTCTTACTACCTGAAAATCTGTAATCACTGGAATTGCAGTTCCTACCATCACATAATCTGATCTGAACACAGGTGGACAGCCTTGCAGAATTACAGTGATCATGCCTTTGTCATGATAAAAACATTTAAATAATGAACTAAAAGGATCTAGAGGGAAGAAAGGACATAGCGTAGCAGTTCTCTGGGGGTGAAAGTGCCTAATAAATCTGCCCAGTGCCCACAGTCTCACCTTATCTGGAACTGTCTTTGGGTGCACAGAAGCAGGTGTTACCATCAATTTTATTCTATTCATTGTTAAGTGTCATTAAGTCGATTCCATCCCATAGCGACCCTGTATAGGGCTTCTGAGGAGCAACTGGTGAGCTTGAACTGCCAACCTTGCAGTTCAAATGGCTTTGCAGTCTGGCACATTAACCCAGAGTGCCACACCGGGACTCTTACAGCATTTAATTTGACTAGGGATGAGTATCAGTCCAAAGCTGATTAATCAAATATGGGTGTGGAATTGGGACTGAGAAATATTGATTAGTTTCTGAGGTTGACAGGAACTTTAATATCTGAATTCAGGTGCTGTGGGGTAGCCACATTGCATCTTGTGGGTGAGAAACCTGGATAATGAACTGGAGAAAGAGCTAGAGTGAGTCAGCCAGTGAATCGTGATAAGCAGAGATAAAGAAAAAGGAGAAACTCAAAGGTCTCCAAGTGTTCATTCTAGAAGCTTCCTGAGGTGCAGCTGAATTACTGTCCTTGGGTTCAAGGGAAGATCCCTATATTCCGAAGATAAATGGCCTTTTTACTTAAGTAAGGTCAAGTTAGTTCCTGTTACTTGTAATCAAGGAGCCCTGCCTAACATAGCTTGGCAGATGGTGGAGACAAAGCAAAAAAGAGAGAGGAACTGAATTTCTCAGTCTAACAGGTGGCAGGAAAGATGCACCCAGCCCCTTTCTTTCAGCTTCGCCTACCTGCTACCTTTCCACCCCACTCAGCAGACAGATTTCCAGGGGGATTTTTGCACCCCTCGAATACAGAATAAGAAACAAATGAAAGAAATAAAGTATTTAAAAATTATTAGCATAAGCCAACTGGAACTGGACAGCCTCCAGCTACCCACTCAGCCACCCTCAAGCAGCTGTCCCTAATAGCTACATGAGAGCCACTGAACTAATAAGAATTCAGCTTTGGGAGGAGACAGAAACCTGTCCTGTAGGCAGGGAGATGGGACTGTGAGACAGTCAAGGGAATGGGAAATAATCAGATTTGAAAATTATGAGGAATAAAGGTAGAAACCAGGCAAAAAGAGGAGTTGGAAGTGGTAGAATTACCAAATGCCTTCTTTAACCTCTTTAAGGAATATATGACTATTCACTAGTCAGTGAGGCAGTCATAGTTCACCAAGAACATCAAAAGTTCAGCTCATTGTTCGCTGTTTCCATGTCTACCAGTTGCTCTACATTGGTAACAAACATATACTAAATGAGCAACAGTGTTTTTACAGCCTTGTAGAGAACTATGCTTGAGTCTAGACTGTGTGCACCAGTTGTTATTCTGAGCCATTGAGTTGTTTCTGACTCATAGCAACTTTGTATAGGGTTTCTGGGAAGTGTCTGGTGGGTTTGAACTGCCAACCTTGTGGTTAACAGTCTAGTGTTTATCTTACAGTGCCACACCAGAACTCCCATAAATAATCACTGTCTCTGAAACCCTATACAAGGTTACTATGAGTGGGAACCAACTTGATAGCATGCAACCACCAACAATACCACAGGAGTCCTGGTGTGACTCTATAGGATAACCACTGGAGTGCTAACCACAAGGTTGGCAGTATAACCCATCAGCTGCTCCCCATAAACTCTATACGTGGTCACTATGAGTTAGAACTGACTCAACATCATGTAATAACAATAACAAATCTTTGAAAGTAGAAAACTTCATTGCTCCTAAGAAGCTAGTGGACTCGAACTACTGAACTTGTGGTTAGCAGCCTTATGCATAATCCAGTAAACCACCAGGGCTCCTTAGGATTATATTGTTGTTGTTAAGTGCCGTCAAGTCAATTCCAACTCATAGTGACCCTGTATAGAGTTTCTGAGGAGTGGCTGGTGAGTTTTAACCACTGACCTTGCAGTTTAAACTGATCTTGTGGTGGAGTGCTTATCCTAAAGCACCACACCAGGACTGCTATAACCGTGCCTTATTCAACTTCGTATTGCCAGTAACTAGCATAGTGCTTGATTTAGAGTTGACATTCAATGCATGTTCAGTGAATTTGATTAAATTGAATTGAATGTGTTATCAAGATTATCAGTATTGAAACTGCAGCTTGGAAATACTCTTATTATAACCAGAAGTGAATGTTTAATATTAATATATGAAATCCATGTTTTTGCCCAAAAAGGAAGCTACTTTTCTACCCAAAAAGTTGAAATTGTGCCTCCTCTACTGAAGCATAACTGGGAAGACAAAGCAGACAAAGAAGATCGAAAGCATTCCAGTTAGATAACGTCAGGTGAAGCTTCAGCTTGAAGGAAAATAAGACAGTGACACATTACTTATATAACTGGTGTAGGTTGCTCAGTGGAGAGACCCATGTTTCCTTCATTCTGCCAACATGGCTATCGGCATCAAAGATGCCCACCATTTGATTAAAAAGGGTTGGATGTCTGCTTAAAACAAGCAGGTAGGCCTCAGCAGCACCTTACTTCAGATGGACAAGCCACTAATGATGGTCATACAGGAAACCCTTGCTAAAAACTCTGCCATTAAAAACTATTATTTCTGCGGTGGATGTTAGTAGCCTATTTGGAAGTCAAAAAACCTCAACTCTGACTCACTTTTCCCATTATTTCCAAGGCAAGATACCTCCAACAGTCTAAGAAATGTACCATTCACCTTCAAAGAAATGCTGAGGGCAGAAGTACACAGTTCTTGGCAGTGTCTTCGTACACCAGCTAAACAGGAATTAAACAACCATCCATTTGCAACAAATTTGGAGAGGATATCTCAACAATATTGTTTCTAAAGATGTACTTAAAGGAAACTCAGAATTAGGATATTAAAAAAAAAAAAAAAACTAATAGCCAAGTTATGAAGACCCTAAATCCTAACTCCAAATTAGGCTTCTAAGATATAGAGGCCCAAGAGAGAACACAGAAAATGCAAACTTTTTGTCACTAGCTGGACTTTGGCTCCATTTTTTTTCGCTGATCTTCTATCCTGATGAACTAAGCTGGTATATGAAAGCACCGCAAAAATACCTTTAAACTTTCAGGCTAAGATCAAAGCTAAAAGTTGAGTGTGGTACGTTTCCAATCTTCACCCTGGGGCTTACCTTTAACTCCTCGCTCTTCTAAATCATGATGAGACAGATGCTGGAGGTATCCCCTAACCTCAATGGCCATGTGAAATGGCAGGAAATATAAAGAAAGTAAATAAAAGAGAAGTCAGAAGAAGAAAGGAGGGTAAGAAATCCTTGCTAAAAGTTCTGCCATTCAAAACTTATTTCTGCTGTGGAATAACCTTTTACGTGCTATTCTTCTCCAACTTAATTATGTCTCTACCGGAGAAGCCCAATTTGGTATGACCTGAAGACTCTAGGTTGTCCAATAAAAGTTCTTTTTTTTTTTTATGTTTTATTGTGAATTACATGATAGTTAACATGGGGGAACTTTAGTTTTACATTCATTCCATCGTATATCATCTCATTGCCATGGTTCCAATCCCCTCCCCCCTACACTTCCCCCTCCTCCCCCCAGTTTTTGGCCCACAGTCCCTTTCCCTCTCTGGGTCCAAAGTCCCCAGTCGCTTCATCACTCCGCGTCATCATCTCTGCCTCCATCTCAGGCATCTCTGTTTCTCTGGGTAGGGTCCCGCTCTCGCCTCTTCTCCGGTGATGGTCCCAGAGGTCTCTGCTCCTATCCTGGAGATTTAATCACTCCCTTCCTTGTTACAAAACTTCTACCTTTGCATTTCCAACTCTCATAGTCCGTCCTGATAAGCATTATTCACTACTGTATCACGAGTTGCCCATCTGTATCTCCTTTCATCAGCTCCGCCCAGACAGATTGAATAGTACCTACTGGAGATTCTGCCTTCCACCATGCTCCCTAGCACTAGGTTCCCTCTTGAAAGCTTGTAAGCTAGTCACTTCTTGCCTTTGTAGTTCCCCCCTCCCCATTTGAGTATCCAATGTCCAAGCTGCCCTTCTCTGTCCACTCTGTGTGTGGGGGAGTGTGTGTGAATGTTTCTTGATGTGAGGATTTGTTCCCTTTTTTGAGTCACTACTCCATAGGTATAGGTCAAGTTCATCAGACTGTATTAGCTCATTCTAAAAGTTCATTTTTTAACACTGAACAATATGACAATAACTAGCCCTTATCCTACAGGGCACAGCAACTCTGTAGGATAAATACTGGACTGCAAACCACAAGGTTGGTGGTTCGAACCCACAAGCCACACTGCAGGAGAAAGCTGAGGCTATCTGCTCCTATAAAGATTTACAGCTTTGGAAACCATACACAGGATCACTATGAGTTAGAACTGGGTCAACTGCACACAGCAACAGTAAGCCACATCTGGCTATTTACATTTAAATTTCAACTAATTAAAATTAAAATTCTATTACTCCGTCACACCCAGTACATTTCAGGAGATCAAAAGCCATATGTGACTAATAGTTGCAATTTGGACAGCTATGATATACAATATTATCACAGAAAGCCCTATTGAACAATGCTATAAATCTAGATGATGGAGAGAAAGGGAGGGAAACTAGAGTTCCTTAGAAGTTAGTGAGTGTGTCTAATATACACGACATCACAAAGCAGACTTAGGTGGTGGTGAGAGAAATAGTAGTAGTAATAATAGCTGTTCTTGTTAAGTGCTGTGGAGTTGGTTCTGACTCATAGCAACTTAATATAAGGTTCTGGAGGTTGTCAATCTTTGTGGGAACAGAAAGTCTCAACTTTCTCCCATGGAGAGACTGGTGGGCTCAAACCACTGACCTTGTGATTCACAGCCCAGTAGTAGCTTCACATTTATTGCATGACTAAGGTGGATATGAGGATTATGTCAATTTTACAGAAAGGCACACATAATTTATTATATAATTCCTGTTATATAATAAAGGTATAAGTGATGGAACCAAATTTGATTCCAGGCAGTTTTACTACTATGACATAGTACAGAATATAGAAAAGTATCCTCAGAACTGGAAAGAAAAGTTATTACTAGTAGACCAGACAGGGCCTAACACTGTGATGCAAAGATTATTAAGACTCCTGGTGTGGCACTGTAGGATCAGCACTGGATTATGAACCACAAGGTCGGCAGTTCAAAACTACCACCTGCTCCTCGGAAATCCTAACAGGGTTTCCATGAGTCAGAACAGACTCGACGGCACTTAACAACAAACAAACACAATATTATTAAAGCATTGGTGTTCAGATTAGGCAAAAACCAAATAGATATTCTGGACCCTTTTCAGAATGTCTTTCAAGTAGTGGTCATTTGTCCATTTCACAACTCAAATTGCGCTTTCCCTTCTTGTAACACAGAAAAACAAATTCACTACCTTCTAGTCAATTCCAACTCATAGCAACCCTATAAAACAGAGTAGAACTGCTTCATAGTGTTTGTTGTTGTTGTTGTTGTTAAGTGCCATCAAGTCGGTTCCAACCCATAGAGACCCAGTATAGGGTGAGCTTGAACTGCCAACCTTGCAGTTCAAACAGCTTTGCAGTCCAGCACATTAACTCACAGCACCACACCAGGACTCCCTCATAGGGTTTACAAGACTGTAAATCTTTACTGGAGTAAACCTTTCTCCTGTGGAGTGGCTGGTGGGTTTGAACCATTATCCTTGATGTTACCAGATCAGTGCTTAACCCAGTGCCACCAGGGCTCCTCTTATGATGCAGCACCACCAATTTCCATTTGGAAAATAACTTCTTTTCCATCATGCACAATATGAGACTGCTGTCAGTCAAGGAATTCTGCCCTATCTTAGCCAAAGGTCAGATCAGGAAAGGCCAAACCAATTTCTCTTCCAGATTTGGAATGCTGAGTAGATCTGCATAAGCACTAGACAGTCATTTGGAACAAATACACTCCAGCTATGATACCATATGAACAAGAGCCAATGATACTCAGAGAGGAAGTCCAAAGTGCATTGAAAGAAGTGGCAAAGAACAAGGCACCAGGAATTGATGG
>NW_006408520.1:47817611-47818934 GCF_000296735.1 Chrysochloris asiatica | reverse complement strand
TCCATGAGTGTTGATAGTTGATCCAAGAAGAATGAAGTCCTTAACAACTTCAATCTTTTCTGTTGATAAGAATGTTGTTTACTGGTGTTAGCTGCCATTAAGTCAGCTCTGACTCATAGAAACCTTTTGCACAAAACACTGACCAATCCTACACCATCCTCACAATAATTGTTACATTTGAGCCCATTGCTGCTGCCATGGTATCAATCCATCACTGTGAAGGTCTTCCATTATTTCCCCAACCCTCCACTTTACAAAGCATAATATCCTTCTCTGGGGACTGGTCCCTCCTGATAACGTGTCCAAACTGTGAGAGATAAAGTCTCACCAACCTTGTCTCCAAAGAGCATCGTGGCTGTACCACTTCCAAAACAGACCAGTTTGTTCTTCTGGAAGCCCATGGTACTTTCAATATTCATTTCTAACATACAATCTTCCTTATTCATTGTTAATTTTCACATTCATACAAGACAATTGAAAAGATCACAATTTGGGTTAGACACACCTTAGTCCTCAAATTGATGTATTTGATCTTGAACTCTTTAAATGTTAGTTCGTGTGCAGCAGATTTGCCTAGTGCAATATGTTGTTTGATTTCTTGACTGCTGTTTCCATGAATGTAATGGATCCAAGCAAATGAAGTCTTTGACAACTTCATTCTTTACTCCACTTATCACGATGTTAATTTTTGGTCCAGTGGTGAAGGTTTTTGTTTTCTTTACTTTGAAGTGCAACCCAGACAGAAGGTTATGTGGTCTTTAATCTTCATTGAGAAATATTTTCAGCAAACAAGGTTGTATCATCTGTATATTGCAGGTTGTTAATGAGTATCCTGCAATCCTGATGTAATGTTCTCCTTCATATAACCAGCTTCTCAGATTCATCATATAGATTAAATAACTATGATAAAAGAAATAGCCCTGGCACACACCTTTCCTGATTCTACCATTCAGTGTTCCCTTGTTCTGTTTGAATATCTGCCTCTTGGTCTAGGTACAAATTTCTCATGAATGCAATCAAGTGTTCCAGAATGCCCATTCTTCATCATGTTATTCATAGCTTGCCATGATCCACACAGTAAAAAGCCTTTGCATAGTCAATAAAACATAAGTAACTATCTTTCTGGTATTCTCTGCTTTCAGTCAAGCTCCATCTGTCATCAGCAATGATATCACTGTTTCTACGTTCTCTTCTGAAACTGGCTTGAATATCTGGCAGTTCCCTATCTAGGTACTATTGCAACCACTGTTGAATTATCTTTAGCAAAATTTTACTTGCATGTGTTATTAATGATATTGTTCTGATTTCCACATTCCTCTGAGT
>NW_006408520.1:47785749-47787844 GCF_000296735.1 Chrysochloris asiatica | reverse complement strand
TGCAACACCATTCCTTTTCAATTTGTCATTCCCGGCATAGTAAACCATGTGGTTGTCAGATTCAAAATGGCCAATATCAGTCCGTTTCACCTCACTAATGCCTATGATATTGACGTTTATGCATTCCATTTCATTTTTGACAACTTCCAATTTTCCCAGATTCATACTTCGTACATTCCATGTTCCAATTTTCAATGGACATTTACAACTGTTTATCTTCATTCTGAGCTGTGCCCCTTCAGCAAATGAAGGTCCTACCGGCTTTTCTCCCATGAGCTTTACTCCATTCATGTTATCACAGTCAACTCTACTTTGAGGAGGCAGCTCTTCTTCAGTCGCGTTTTGAGTACCTTCCATCCTGAGGGGCTCATTTTCTGGCATTATATCTGACAGTGTTTCTCTGCTATTCATATGGTTTTCAGTGACTAAATATTCGGAAGTAGTTCGTCACTCTTTCTTCCTAGTCTGTCATTGTCTGGAAGCTCATCTGAAACCTGTCCACCATGGGTGACCCTGCTGGTTATTTAAAATTCCAGTGGCATAAATTTCAGAATCATAGCAACTCACAAGTCACCACAGTACAACAAACTGACAGACGAGTGGTGGCCATTTGGTTTTAAATGGAAACCATCACTTAAATTTCAAGGAGATCTGGGTGCATACATAGTAGAACACTCCAGGGGTGGAGGTGGGGTATCCATTTGCTCAGGCATTCCTTCTAGTCACCAGCCAGAGACCAATGAACAGATACCAAAAAATGAATGTCCACACCTCTATGTCTGCATTTTTGTCAGGCGTTTGTGGCTGTTCTGATCCTTCCCCCACTTGGTCTCTCCCAAGATGGTGGCTCCGGGAATAGTTGAGTGTCTTGAATTAGAAAGCAATGGATTTCTTGATTCTGCTACAAATTCCCCAAGATGTAAGCCTTCCAATATTCTAAATATACCTTTGTATGTGGTTCAGAGTTCTAACACCATCCCCTAAGCCTGCTTGGCCCAGTATTCTGTGTTGTTGGTGATGGAGCTCCTCACTGCACGTCTTCCCAACCTGCCATCTTGATTGTAGATCAGAACTTGACTAGAGGAAAATAAATAAATAAATAAACAATTTTTGATAAAGAAAGCAAGAGTAAATTGCTACAATTTGATGAGCTTAACCTATCCTCATGGAGGTAGTAGCTCAAAATAACAACAGAGAGGGCAAGAGTCTTCACATCAAATCTTAATGCTATTCCCTCTGTACAAAGGGTAAATAGTAAATAGGGACAGGCAACTTCGACATTGGCTACCTAAAATGAGGGGGCATGAAGTGACTTGCTTACAAGGTTTTAAGAGGGAGTTTAGTTTAAGAGTGTGTGGGGAAGCTAGAGTTCCCACTGAATAGTTTTCATCTTGTCTAGATGGGTCTGGTAAAAAGAGATGGGGATAAGATTCTTATGATTCAAAAGTTGAGTAATTGTTATCATCACTAACTGTGACTGCACAATTGTAAAGGTATAAGTTTTGTAACAAAAATGGGCAAGTAATTAATCTTACATCCAGAAACAGAGGACCGTAGGACCATCAAGAGAGAAGAGCACAAGTGGAATGTGAGACCTTACCTAGAGAAGCAGTGACACCAGAGATGGAGGCAGAGAGGGGGACATGGAGAGAGGGAGCAGCTGAGGACTCTAGATTCATGGGAAGAGAGGGACTGAGAGTTGAGGAAAACTCATAACCTGTGATATACAGATGACAACTCCTTGCTTGAAGAGGACCTGAAATACTTACTGATGAAGATCAAAGCCTTCAGTATGGGGTGCAACTCAACGTAAAGTAAATGAAAATCCTTACAAATGAACCAATAAAGAAAATCCTGATAAACAAAGAAAATATGGAAATGGTCAAATACTTCATTTTGCTTGGATTTACAACTAAAATTCATGGAAGCAGCAGTCAAGACCTCATTAAAGTGTTCAAGAACAAGATTTCTGCTTGAGGACAAAAGTGGGTCTGACCCAAGTTTTTTGGGTTTTTTTTTTTGGGGGGGGGGGTTGTTTAAACACACAGTTAGTTTTTTATTTTGGGTGCCTTGGGTAATTCTTAAGATCTTAAAA
>NW_006408520.1:47774081-47778449 GCF_000296735.1 Chrysochloris asiatica | reverse complement strand
TAAAAAAAAAAAAAAAATCTATGTGTGGATTTCAAAGTTTTTTTGTGCAAAATAAACTTGTATTAGCTTGTTATAACATATTTGAACAGGATCAAGTTTGAGTCACTAAGAAGAATAACTCATCAGTTTGAAAAGAACACCCATCAGAGCAACATGAATTGTGTTAAAATTTAAGCAAGAACAAATATCAAATTTATGGTGAAGCTTGAGTGGAAGAATGGCGAAATTATTGATGGTTTATGAAAAGTTTATAAGGACAATGACCCAAAGAAAGAATCCGTTTACACATGGAAAACTCATTTTAAGAAGGAACAAGCCAATACTGAAGACAAAGTTTGCAGTGGCAGAGCATCCACATCAGTTTGTAAGGAAACAATTACTCTTGTTCTTGTCATAATGAACAGGGCCTATGATTAATAGCAGAATGGATAGCCAGTACCAGAGACATCTCAACTGGTTCCAGTTAAACAATTCTGAGTGAAAAATTAAAATGTAGCAAACTTTCTGTTCAATGGATACCAAAACTGTTGCATCCAAAACTGCTGCAGGAAACAGCAGAGTTTTCTATAGAACTTTTAATCATGTGGGATTAAAATTCTGACGCATTTCTTGAAAGAATTGTATTAGGATATGAAATATGGCTTTACTAATATAATCCTGAAGACAAACTACAATCAAAGCATTGGCTTTCAAGAGATAGAAGTGGTACAGTCAAAGAAAAAGAGGACTAATCAAAAACAAAGCTCTGGCAACAAGGTATTTTACTCATTGACTGTCTGGAGGGCTAAAGAACAATAATATCTGCTTACTATGAGAGTGTTTTGAGAAAGTTATCCAAAGCTACATAACAGAAAAACACCCAGAAAAACTTCACCAGAGAGATCTTCTCCACCATGACAATACTGCTGGTCCCTCTCATCAAACAAAGGCAATTTTGTGAGCGTTTCAGTGGGAAGTCATTAGGCATCCATCTAATGATTTAGCTTCTTCTGACTGCTTTGTGTATCCTAATCTTAAAAAGTCTCCAAAGGGCAACCATTTTTCTTCAATTAGTAATGTGAAAAAGACTGTATTGACGATTAAATTCTCCAGACCCTCAGTTCTTTAGGGATTGACTAAATGGCTGGAATCACTGCTTACAAAAGTATCTTGACCTTGATGGAGCTTATAAATAATGTTTACATTTTTAATTTTTATCTTTTAATTAAATTGTTCCATGAATTTTTTGATGTTATCTCATATATAATAATAATACAGTATACTAAGTACACTAAGTAGCAGGCACAATTCTAGCAAATATAAAATCATGCTAATTTTCTAATAGCCCTATATATTAAGTTCCCATTGTTGCCATGATAAAACAACACATTGAATGGATTAGGATAACAAGAATTTATTGTCTCAGTCTGGAGGCTAGAAATTCAGTATCAGGGTATTTAGCAAGGTCATGCTCTCTCTGAAAGCTCTAGGGGAAGATCCCCCACTTCTTGTTTCTTTTCAGCTTTTCTTGGTTCCTTGGCATTCCTTGGCTTGTAGATGCATCACTGCCATTTCTGCTTTCATCTTCAAATTGTCTTTTTCCCTCTGTGTCTCTGTCTTTGTGTCTCCTCTTTTCTTCTTATATGGGAACAAGTCATATAGAATTTGGATCTACCCTCCTTGCATATGACCTCAAATTAACTCATAATATATGGAAAAGTTCTATTTCAATATAGTCACACATTCACAAGTACCAGATGTTATGGACTTCAGTATATTGTTGAAGGGAAAGAATTCAGTATGTAACATCCTGTAAAGGAGATACTGCTATCAACCTTGTTATATGGTCCAAGGAACTGAAGTCACCCAGTTTCAAAGCTAACAAGTAGTAAACTGAAGATGGGATTTTAAACATAGTGTCTGCGCTTCAGTGCACTGGACATCAAAGTTGGTTTGAACTGCAAGGTTGGTAATTCAAATTCATCAGCCGTTCCTTGAAATCCCTATACAGGATCACTATGAGTTGGAACTGATTCGAAGGCACTTAACAACAACACACTAAGTTATAAACATGGGTTGTTTAATGTAACCCCAACTCCATAGTGCTTTCCGTTTAGTGGGTGATATAAATATTAAGCAAATAATGTTAATGAGTATTAAGAAAAGAGACATTTGGGGTACTATAAGAATAAACCAAGGGGAGCTTGTTTCCAAAAAGTTGTTCCTCTCCCCTTCTCTATTTCCTCTCTGTTACAAATTCTCTATTTCATGTTTCTTCAAATTGATTTAACCAAGTATGGAATAAGTGGTCATCCTGTGCTGGATCCTAGCTGTCCTCAGCAAGATGTAGCTGAGTACTTGTAAATTCTTCATAAGAAATATCATCTCTGATCCACAGTGAAGAGCAAAGTTGTAAAAAAAATCCCTCGTAATCACATGTCAATTTCCAAGCAGCTGCTTCTAGGTATCAAAAAACTGTGTGTTAGTATTTTCTATTTCTTGCTGCTTTTACATATTACAGTGTTTCTACTGTAAATGATTTTATTGTGAATACTCAAAAAGGCAATGTGAAGGAAAACTAAATAACTTTCAAATTATTAAAACCTACTTGTCAGAACTGATGGCTAGAGAGCAGTCTACTTTCCTCATTGCTGGTCTCATATGCTTAATTAACACTTGCTTGCAATCAACAAGATTATACTGGAGGCTGCTTCCTGCTTGCACTCTCCACCACAGCTCTCTGACCCTACTTGTTTTCAAGCTCACAGGACAGATCTTTTCTGAAATGTCTCTTTTTCCCTTATGAGAATGAAACTCGTGGTATTAGCTATCTCCCCCACTGCTTTTCTTTGCAGGTTCCTTTTTCTTTCTTTTTTTTTATTCCCAGTGCTCTCTCTGGAATGAAAGCTGTTTTTGTGTGTGGGGGTTTTTTTTGTTTTTTTTTTTCTATTTTGCAAAGGCTTCCTCTCACACTGGAAAAATTGGAGTTTGGTACTCAGTAAAATGGAAGCCCTCTGACAGTAAAATGATTAGAAAATGCTTTGTTCAGCATTCTAATCCCTGCCCCACTGTGAGCCAGGATTACTCCCAGAGCACGTTCAAGAGCACAGCAGGAAAGGGAAAGGACACAGAGTCCAGAGTAAGATGGGTTTAATTTCAAATTCTAACTTCATCCCTTTCTTGCTGTGTGACCTTGTGCAAGGGGGCTGAGCCCTCAAAGCCTCAGTTTCCTCATCTATAAGGTAGAGATAATGATGTCTAGTTTGCAGAGTTGTTTTAAGATTTGGTGAATACAGACAGTAGGTACAGTGAAACCTCAAACATATCTTTTCCTTTTCTTTTTTTTTCTGAGGAGAAGGTGCAGTGGTAGGAAGGTGGTGTCAAGGATGAGGTCCCTGTGTGGCACAAACAGTATGTGCTTGACTATTAACCCAAAGTTAGTGATTGGAATCTTCCTGGACAACAGTATCTGGCAATCCACTTTCATAATGATCACCGCTGGTTCTACTTTGTGACACATAGGGTTTCCACAAGTTGGAAATGACTTCAGGTTTACGTGGATGTTTTATTTTGGTTTGGTTTAGTGTCAAGAGCATGTTATAGGACTTAAGTAAAGGAAGTAAGACAGAAGATAACATAATTTTGAACCCTGCAGGGGTTGAGATTTGTGAGTTCATGAAGAACACAATCACAATGAACTCAGTAGGGAATGCAGTGAGTATTCACACTGAACAGCACACATGAAGTCTGGAATCACTCAGACCACAGGAAAATCCATTCTCTGCCATTGTCTCTCTAGCAGGAGAAAGAAGTCCTGCTAATCTGAACTCAGCTCATTTTCTTCCACAAAGACTATACAAGTATTGGAGTCCTGGTATAGCCCTATAGATAAGCGCTGGACTGTTAACAGAATGTTTGGAGTTTCAAACCCATCAGTTGCTTCTTGAAAACTCTATATAGGGTTGCTTCTTGAAAACCCTATATATGAATTGGAACTGGTTTGAAGGCGCTTAACAACATGCAAGTATTAGGAGCCCTGGTGGTACTGTAGGATAAGCACTAAACTACTAAACTACTAAACTCAAGGTCAAAAATTCAAACCCACCAGCAGATCCATGGGAAAAAGAGGATCTTTATGCTCCCATAAAGTTTTGTTGTTGTTAGTTGCCATCAAGTTGATGTCGATTCATAGTGACCCTTTGCACAACAGAATGAAACACTGCTCAATCCTGGGCCAACCTCACGATTGTTGCCACACTTGAGCCCATCAATACTGCCATATTGCCAATCCACCTCGTTGGGGGTCTTCCTCTTTTTCTCTGACCCTCCACCTTACCAAATATGATGTCTTTCTCCAGTGACTGGTCCCTCCTGACAATATGTCCAAAG
>NW_006408520.1:47769145-47773981 GCF_000296735.1 Chrysochloris asiatica | reverse complement strand
GGGGGGGGGGTTGTTTAAACACACAGTTAGTTTTTTATTTTGGGTGCCTTGGGTAATTCTTAAGATCTTAAAATTTTTACACTTAATATGAAATGTTTCCAGCATAGCTTCTGATCAGTATGGAAATGTTCTTTAGGCACTGTGAGGTGTATTAACAATAGAGCATGACGCAGGATGAAGTGTACAATCTGACTCTAACTACCAACAATACGAGTTACCTGCAGATGGCAAGAAATGCCTTCAGTCCACTACTGCTCCTGATATTCCTGTCTCGAGGAAAACCTTAATTCCATAAACAATCTATAAAATGATCCAAAAAGGTAATTTTAAGAACTGCACACACAGGGTATTGAAACCTGCTCTCTTCTGTAAGGCATCAATTATCAATGAATAGGATGCAAATGGTTACCACTCAAAATCATAAAGCCATTTATCTTTTAAACCTCGCCAATTCCTGCTACTTTTACCAGATTAAATAAGAAAAGGTGGCCTTTTGGCCTAATCAACTATGTTTATAAAAAAAACTAAGATATCTAAAACTATTACGCACATCAAAGGTACGGTTTATGTAGTTCAAGATTCCCTTCTTAAGGGGCAAATGAGTCACCTGCCTGCACATCATACATAAGGAACTATAAAGATCATCCACTAAAGTCAACTTTCACATTTTTAGTCAAACTGAAAGACTTAGAATAAATATGCAAACATACCATATCTTCAGTTACAACTGAATTAAGTGTAACATTTTACCAGAGAAAAAGTTGGAATGGGAGTCTGAGACACCTTTATACACTGTGCTAGTATTAAAGCCAGTCATCAATACTTTCAATACAGCAGGTTAGAAGGTATACATCCAAAATGGTGACTTGGTTGTAGTCCCTAGTTTAGCAATTCAATGCCACTGGCATCATAATGATGGGAAACAAAGCTCTGTGGTTTAGTGCAATTTGTCTTTCTTCTTTCCTATTAAGGGTACTTTGTTGACCACAGCCCACCCAACAGCTGAAACACCTCCAGCCACAGCAGACACATCCCCTTTCACCAGCCCTATTCCCATGGACGGTACAGTTGTGACTGTAGTTTTGGTCACCTCCAGACTCTTTCCACCAATCCAAGCCACACCACCAATGGTGGCTCCAACGGCTCCCTTTGTAACACTGAAGACACCCCCAGTCACACAGGACAACATGCCTGGTTGTTGCTGTGGATGGTCTTTCATTGAACCTTTTGGTGGTTCATCACTAAGGTATGATGGGATTTCTTGTTGGTTTTTATCTGCCTGATTTATATTCTCTACTGGGCCAGGGACTGAAAGGAGGGTATGGGCAGCTCCGAGGAGGGTCAGGCGGCTCGGACAGCCCCAGACAGTATCATAACTAGAAGCTTGAATGTTGTTCTTCAGTTCTTTCAGCTTGAGAAATACTGAACATGATTTTCATTTTGGGTTTTCTAATTTCATGTCTCTGGTAGACTTTTCATTGTCTTCTTGAGTTCTCCTTTGAAATCTCATCAGCTGTTTTACGTCATCATTAATTAATTCTATTTGCTTTAGGTACTCTATGTTCAAGAACAAGTATTAGAGTCTCGTCGGACACCCATTTTCGTCTTTTTCTCTCTTTCCTGTCTTGTTGATGACCTTTTGGTTTCTTTATGTATGATGTCCTTGATGTCACCCCTCAAATAGTGTGGTATTTGTTTATGAATGTTCAATGGTCTAAATCTGTTCTTGAGATGGCCTCTAAATTCTGGTGGGATGTACTCAATATAGTATTTTGATTCTTGTGGACTTGTTTTATGTTCACTTTCAACTTCAATTTGCATATGAGTAATTGATGAGCTTCACAGTTGGCCCTTGACCTTATTCTGACTAATGATATTGAGCTTCTCCATCATCTCTTTCCACAGACATAGTCAATTTGATTCATGTGCATTCCATGGAGCAATGCCCACATGTACAGTTGGTATTCACATTCTTTAAAAAAGGTATTTGCAATTAGTAAGTCTGTGCTAGGAAAAGTCTATCATGCAATCTCAAGTGTAATTTCTAACATCAAATATCCATTCTTTTTTGTTTCCATCTTTCACATTCCAAACACCTATAATTATAATGCATTTTGATAGCATCCTTGATCAATTTCACACTTCAGAAGTGGTAAAAACCACCAATTTCTTCATCTTTGGCCTTAATGGTTGGTGAGTAAATATGAGTAATAGCTTTATTAATTTTTCTTGTAGGTGTATGGATATCATCCTACCACTGACTGTGTTGTACTCCAGGATAGATCTGGAAATGTTCTTTTTGATAATGAATGTTATGTGATTATTCTTTAATTTTTCATTCTAAGCAAGTAGACTATATGATTGTCCAGTTCAAACTGGCTAATCCTATTCTATTTCAGCTCACAAATACCTAGGATGTTTCTGTGTTCCAGCTCTCTCTTCGGTTTAAAGCTTTGGTGTGATTTTTTTTTTTTATCTCTCTTTATTTTGAATTCATGAAGGTTTACAGAACAGAACAGTTTTCTAATCAACACATTTTATTTCAACTCATTGATTCAATCCACACTATGTAACCTCACTTATCCCAGTTTCTCCCTGTGTTTCCTGTTTCCAACTCTCTTTATTTTCTTACCCTTTTGAGCTTTGCCCTTGGACAAATTCTCACTTTTTAATCTCAAATGAGTGATTATTATAAATTGTGTGTACCTCCCCAGTGTTATTGTTTCCCCTATAGACCTGCCTATTATTTGGCTGAAAATTGAGCCAGGGGAATGAGTTCATTTCCAGACCTGATGGTTACTTTAAATGATAGTTTCAAGGGTTCTAACGATTTGCTATGTCGCCTGTAAAGCTGTTTTGATTTTTCTTCTTTTTGTTTTTGAATTTTGTTCTGCTTTTTTCTCCCACTTTAACCAGGACCTTCTAATATGACCCCATTCAGAACAGTTGGCAGTAGTAGCCAGACACCACCTTGTTCTTCTGGTGTCAGTGTTTTAGGGATTAAGGTTCATTGGTATATGTCTTCAATTTTCTTCACTCTTCGCTCTAGACAGGTAAAAACCATTGCAGGAGTGTGTATATAACAGTATTTGCTTTTGTTGCTCTTAACTCTTACACTACCCCTACTCTCTTTCCATGCCTCCATCGTTTTTGCTGATGTCACTCACGTTACATATTGTCTTTTCCTTTATCCGAGTTAATATAACTACTCTCTAGTTAGTAATTTAACCTCCTTCTACTTACCCCCACCACTGGTAACCATGAAAGAATATTTATTTTTATATGAAAACCTTTTCTTGGCTTTTTATAATAGTGCTTGCATATAGTATTTGCCCTTTTTGATTTACTAGTTTCACTCAGCCTGAGGTTTTCCAGGTTCATAAATGTCATAAGGTACTTTACAGGTTAATCATTATTCTTTAATGTTGTGTAGTATTCCATTATGTATATGTACCATAGTAGTTTATCCATTCTTTCACTGATAGAGATTTAAACTGTTTCCATCTTTTTGCTCTTGTGCATAGTGTTCCAGTAAGCATGGGTGTACATGTATCCATTTCATTTTTGACTATTTATAATTTTCCTAGATTCATACTTCATACAATCCATGTTCTGATTATTAATGAATGTTTGCAGTTCTTTCTTTTCATTTTGATTCATTTCCCATCAGCAAATGAAGGTCCTGAAAGCTTTACTCCATCCACCTTATTAAGGTGACTCTACTTGGAAAAGGCAGATCTTCCCCAGTTGTATTGTGAGTGCCTTCCAATCTGAGGGGCTCTTCTTTTGGCATATATCAAATAATGTTTCATTGTTAATCATAAGCTTTTCACTGGCAAGTTTTTTAAGATGCAGATTGCCATGTACTCCATCTTAGTGTGGAAGATCTCCTGAAATCGATCTATCATTGGTGACCCTGCTGGTATTTGAAATAATGGTGGCATAGCTTTCAGCATCACAGCTACATGGAAGCCACATAAACCCTGTACAGGGTCGCTATGAGTTGGAACCGACCCCACAGCACATAACAACAACAATGACAACATAAGTCAGAACTGACTTAATGGCACTTAACAACAACAAATTAAAATAATTAAGAATGCAGATATATGAACAGAAAAATATTAGCATACCATTTAGGGCACTTAGCCTGAATTTTATTTTTCTTGGTATTTGGGGACAAAATAGAGATATTCGGGGGAATTTGAACTTTAACATCATTATTCCTATTCACTTGAGAAAAAAAAAAAATTCTTTCAAGAGGAAAACAAAATTTTGTGCCTTGTATTTGTTCACTCATTCTTTTTGTTTCAACTTTTATGTAAGTGCTATACTAGGTATTGGAGATATATGGCTGTGGATAATAATAATTATTATTATTTGAGGGATCTTCTGAAAGTTAATAGAAAATACATATTATAAAAATCTATGGGAGAACAAACAAGATGGCGGATCGGGTAGATGTATAGCAGAGAGCTCTGCCAACAACAACACAGAATACCCTAACAAGCAGGCTCAGGGGATAGTCCCAGAACTCTGAACCACATATAAAGGAATACTTAGAATGTTGGAAGGCTTACAGCTGGGGGAATTTGTGGCAGAAACAAGAAATCTATTGCTTTCTAGTCCAGGATGCTCAGCTGCTCCAGGAGCCGCCATCTTGGGTGAGACCACGTGGAGAAAATATCGGAGCTGCCACAGACGCCTGGCAGAACTGCAGAGATAAAGGTGTGGACATTCTTCTCTTTTGGTAGCTGTTCATTGGTCCCTCGCTGTCTGCACACCTCCATTCTGGTGACTATAGGGGTGCCTGAGCTAGTGGGCACCCCAGCCCCA
>NW_006408520.1:47746286-47762372 GCF_000296735.1 Chrysochloris asiatica | reverse complement strand
CACCTTACCAAATATGATGTCTTTCTCCAGTGACTGGTCCCTCCTGACAATATGTCCAAAGTATGAGAGATGAAGTTTGGCCATCCTAGACTCCAAGGAGAACTATGGCTGCACTTCTTCCAACACAGATCTGTTGGTTCTTTTGGAAGCCCACCTATGGTTCTCATTCCAGTGCTGATCCTAAAGCACCACCAGTGAATAAGGAAGACTGTCCAGCTTTTGCATGCATATGAGGTTATAGAAAATACCATGGCTTGGGTCAGACGCACCTTAGTCCTCAAGATTTACAGCCTCCGAAATACAGGGTTGCTATGAGTTAGAATCGACTCTATGGCCGTGGGATTTTAACACAATTATTAATACATGAGGACTCCTGGTGGTGCTTTAGGATCAGCACTGGAATGAGAACCATAGGTGGGTGGCTCAAACCCACCAGTTGCTCCTCAAAGCCCTATACAGGATAGCTATGACCTGAACCAACTATCAGCACTTAACAACAATAAATATATGAACTGAAAGATTCCCATGTGTATTTTGAGAGAATTAATGCTTGTTTCCAGTTTGAATTTGCATATGAGCAATTGATGGTCTGTTGCACAATCTGACCTGGCCTTGTTTTGACTGATAATATAGAGCTTTTCCATCATTTGTTTATGAAGATGTAGTCAATTTGATTTCTGTGCATTCTATCTGGCAAGTTACATGTGCATAGTCGTCTCTTATGCTCTTATGTTGTGTCTTTGTTGCTAAGTGTTGTCGAGTCAGTTCTGACTCATAGCGACCCTGTATTGGGTTTCCAAGGAGTGACTGGTGGGTGTGAACAGCTGATCTTGTGGTTAGTCTAATGTTCTACAGCACCTAGAATATAGCAAACTCTCAGTAATCAACAGCTCTTGTTATTGATATAGGTGCAAATTAGATCTCAATTTTACTTAAAATCTCTTAGGTTCCTGGGTGGAATAAACAGTTTACACTGGTCTTCTAACCTAAAGTTTGATAGTTCAAGTCCAACCAGTGGTATCATGGAAGAAAGGATTAGCAATTTGATTTTATAAAGATTACAACGAAGTTACCTCTATTGAATGGTTCTGTTCTGTAATGTGTGGGGTGGTCATAATGCAACAGGTTGTTTTTGGTTTGTTTGTCCTTTTAATCTTAAGTAAGTTTCTATGCCTGTCCAGGCTGTAGTCTCCTCACTTATAAAGTGAAGTGTAGTAGAAGCTACCTTATACAGTTATTGCTAGAATTAAGACAAACCATTTAAAATGAATACACTTGGCACCTACAGGAAACAATATCACCCTATCTTCTCTTCCCCTGATAATTACAATCCTAGCAAGAGACTACCATCATGAATGATACCTCTTGGAATGATTATTCTGCTACTATATAGATTCTTTCGGTATTTCTCTCCATCTCTTAGAAACTTTGACTTTTTTTTTTACCATACCCAGAACTAGCCTTTCCTGTGAAATAATTGCATAAGAGCTGGGTCTAAAGTTTTTCAAGAAGACCCCTCTTCTTCTAAAAACATCTCTACCACAGAGTTCACAGTCTTACTATTAGCAGTTTATTTCACCATGTCCTTTATGAAACAATTTTAGTTTAACTCTTCAGTTGGATTGAGTTACAAAATGTTCCTTCTTGACAAGAAAAAATCATCAGAATCCTATAAAAGACTGGCCGTTGAAATAAATGAGGAGCAAGGGCATAAAGGAAAAAGCTCTAAGAGGAAAAGCAAGGAGAGGGAAGGGTTCTAGAATTAGAACCTTTCCTCTTTCCCTGTCTCCCTGTTTTTCACTCCTTCCCTTTATTCTTACTCCCTTCCTTCCTTTTGTCCATATAAACAACCTCTATCTACATTATCTCTCTACCTGGAGTGTTGTAAATTGTTTCCCATTTCCCCTTCTTAGTTTCAGATGCCATTTTTATTGCATTTGCAATCCATATGCTGACACAGCAGCATTCTCCCTCCCTCCCTTTTCCCATTTATATCAAAAAGCATGCAGAAAATTCATCCTGCTCAGTGTCAAATGCCAGATCCACTTTGGATATGCATTATTTTTGTTTAAGGTAGTTTTTATTCCCACTGTCTTTCCTATAACCCCTTATCATCCACATCCACACACACATACACGTTCCTCACCATAACCTGGCCAGTAAATCAAGAAACTGTCTGTTCTTTATACCCTTTAGAGATGTGTGGAAATATTAGATGGTGAAAGCTGGATTAGTTCATAGTGAATAAGTGCCCAAAAGCTGGGAAGCATGGAAGCTTATCTGATCAAGTTTCTTCTTTTTTACCCTGAAACTTATCTCAGCTTTTGCATTTCTAAAATTGAATGAATAATTTGGTGAGAAACAGATTTCTCAGAAGATTTGCATAGTCTCCAGCTTCTGTTTAAGCTGAAATTTCAACTAAGACCACTCTTTTCTCTAGCAGTTGGGGAAATTCCTGTCCAAGTAAATAGAATGGAATTACAGCAAAAAACCACACAGCTGAAGAAAACACATGTGCTCTCAGAAATATGAAATGAGCCTGTAGTCACCTCCATCTGAGCCCAATTTAAGCATTATACAAAGATCACTGTCTACCTTTGGTATTCAGTATCACTGGACTGAGGGATATAAAGTGTCATCTAGCACATACAAGCACATAAAGTGGTGGAGAAATCTTCCAGAAGAAACTTCTCCCACACTGACCCCCTAAACAAATAATCCTTTGGAGACACCAATAATGAAGTGCTTAAGGATATAATAATTGTGTATGTGTACATCAAGTAGACTATAGTCTCTTTGAAAGAGAGTTGTGTATGTCTTATTACTATGCCTGATCCATGAATTCTCAATACCATGCACATGTCATACCCTCAGTAAATGCTCTTTGAGGTAAACTGAACAGAGTAGATGTTTGCCAAGCCATACTTAATGAGTGAAGCTCAAGATGAATAGGTTGAAGGTTCAAGTTACAACAATAAGTTGTGCTTAGAATCCACTGTGTAGTCCCAGCAGATTCAACACAGAGCTAGGGTCAATTTAGAGAAAAACTCTAAACTAAATTAAAGAGAAGAGCTGCCTTTCCTCAAAGAGCTTCTCTCTGCTCTCCACCACTCCTCCTCCTGGCATTGCTTCCCTTTTATAGCAGTGCTATTCATGTTACATTTCTTTGGGTTGTTGCTTCACTGAATTGTGCATGCAAAGCAGTTTCACCAGACTGATAGTTGAAACGGTCAATTTCTGTGCAACCAGAAAGACCCTGGGAAGCTGTCATGTTGCACCGAAACAATTTTGTTCTGACAGGAGGCCATTAGTAATGAGTTCCATCACTCCCAGAAGATTTTCCTTTCCAAGACTGTAACACAGTTATTCATTGGAACATCGTTTTTCATGGAACCCTGGAATGGAAATCAGGAATCCTAGTTTCTATGTCTGCCTCATCCTACAGTTGCTTTAGAACCTTGGACAAGTCACTAAATTTCTCAGGACCCAACCAGTAGCACTTTGAATTTGTGTTTTTTAAGTATATTATATCATTCTTTCCTCTTATTATAATTACAGCTCTTCAGGTTAAATGTTGCATGTTGCTATCCTTATTCTATAGATTCTTTAAACAGCAAATATTTGTTGAGTGAAAACAATGTGTCTTGCACTATTCTATGTGCTGGGAATGAGTAAATTTAAGACTCCAAGAGATTTGTAGAAAGGCCACCACCTAGAAATGTTTGCTGCCAATAATGGTAAGAGAGGCAAGTTGAACCATTCTCACTGAAAACAACTAGAAAGAAGGTGTGAAATATAAAAAGAATCTTCTTAAAAACACTGAGGAACTAACAAGCTCCCAACAAATTGCTCAGACAAAATCTAGAAGGAACTGAGAACCTATAAAAGTAAGCCAGCAAAGCTGCTTGCTCTCTGAGCGTATCTGCCTAGCTGTATGAACAGTAAACTTATTTGCAGTTTGGTGGCCTTGAAGAAAGAGGAGAAATGAAAGTCCAGGATTCTTCTGAAGCAAGATGTCTGGCAACCCCTCCACATTATGATAAGACCACCAAAGAAATACAATCTAAGGAGGTGGTAGTGTGCCATGGAGTCAGTTCCGACTCATAATGACCCTGTATAGCATTCCCAAGGCTGTAAATCTTCATGGGCATGGGAACAGAAAGCCTTACTTTTCTCCCATGGAACTGCTGGTAGAATTGAACTGCCTACCTTGTGGTTAGGAACCCAACACATAATCCACTATGCTAACAGAATTCCTTACAATTGCTAAAGTGATTTGAAGCCCAGGTTCATGGCAACTAGGGTGGGGGGTACCAGGTACCTCAAAGCCTGAACTTTGATTAGTAGTGTCCGAGATAAGTGTTACCCCCAGCACCTGGCAAGTGTCAACAAAAATCCACTTTAGAGGAAAGGGTTAATGTACCAGACTGAAAAATCAGTTTGAACCACAAAGTCAGTGGTTCAAGCTTACCAGCCGCTCCTTAGAAACCCTATACAGAGTCGCTATGGGTCAGAACCAACTCAACAGCACTTAACAACAAATCATCATCCTATGCCTCCAGTATTTTCTATATTTAATTTTTAAAGACTTCATCTCTCATGTTTTGGACATGTCAGGAGGGACCAGATCCTGGAGAAGGGCATCATGCTTGGTAAAGTGAAGGATCAACGATAAAAAGGAAGAACCCCCAACCCAGTAGCAGCAACAATGGCTTCAAATAGAACAATTGTGAGGATGGCATAAGACTGAGCAGTATTTCATTCTGCTGAGCATAGGGTAGATAAGAGTCAGAAGAGACTTGATGACACATAACAACAACAACATGTCCAGTACACAAATATAACCAGAAAGCAAAGAGACTTGACAACATGGGCAAGATAAGCAGAAGAAAACAGACAATAGAAACAGATATACCATCTTAATTTGTGATTTATTTAGTCAAGTATATGAGTAGAGGTAGCCTGTAGTAGAATGGAGAAGCGATACAGGAAAGAGAAAACATTCAATAAAAGGCTCATTATCAAACTAGTTATCTCTGTGGAAGACTGGAGCTCAAATCTGTTGGGGAAACTGAAGAACTGATGAAAATATAAACCCCAGAATTATGAACCAGAAGGGGCAAAACTGTCCCCAGGAAATGTTAGTTATCTATCACTTTGGGTCTTCCAATTAAAGAAAGCCCTCAAGGAAACAGGGAAAAAAGAAATGATGCTGATTCTGGAAGTTAGAAATTGGACCAGCATGCATTTGAATGGTAAGGCCTGAAGGAATATGGGTGGGGCAACAAGAATATCTTCTATAAATACCAAAATTTAATATACTTGAAATATCAGACACAGTCAGTAAAATAGCATTTTTCCTACCACATTTAAAGAAATAAAAGACAAGCTAGAAAATATATGTAAGCAACAAGTACATAACAAATTTGAAGAAGAGTCAAATAAAACCTCTAAAACCTTAATTACAACTATTGAAATTAATAACTGGGTGGTTGTAAACCACATCAGACCCAGGAAAAGAGAGAATTGGAGAATTGAAAGATGTATCAGAGGTTTTATACAAAATGTAGCATAAAGAAACCAACATGCATACTATATAAAAGGTAAAATAGAAAGAAGGTACTGTGAATCTAAAGACATTTAAATTAGAGTCCCAGGAGAAATGAAGATAGAGAATAGGATGGAGCAATATCTGAAGAAACAATAACAAATAATTTTCCAGAATAAAGAATTAAGCTCAACACTTCTATCTCCAAATTGTATGTTTGACCTTGTTTACTTCCTTTTTTTTTTTTTTTTAATTTTATTTTATTGTGAATTATGTGATAGTTTACATGGGTGAACATTAGCTTTACATTCATCTATCGTATATCATTTCATTGCCATGGTTACAATCCCCTCCATGCATCATCAACCAAACAAAGATTATACCCTGAAAGCCTTCCCCCTGGTCATCAGCACACAGTCCCACTCCCTCTCTGGGTCTAGAGTCCCCATCTGTTCCCTCTCTCCACGTCATCCTCTGCCTCCATTTCTGCTATCACTGCTTCTCTGGTTATGATCCTGCATTCTGCTCTTCTCACTTGATGGACCCAGGGACAACCACTCCTAGACTGCAAAGTCAACCACTCCCCTCATTTTGCTACAAAATGTCTACCTTTACATTTCCAACCCTCACAGTCAGTCCTGATAGCAATCATTCACTATTGTGTCACATAAGTGACATCCCCATCTTCTTTCATCAGCTCCACCCAGACAGATTGGAGTCTACCTTCCTCTGCGCTCTCTGGATCTACGCTCCCTCTTGAAAGCTTGTAAGCCAGTCACTTCTTATATTTGTAGCCTCCCCGCCCCCATTTTGGGTACCCAGTGTCCAAGTTTCCCATCCTTGTCTACCCTGTGTATCGAGAGGGTGGGAATGATCCTTGCTATAAAGATGTGTTCCCTCTTTTGAGCTACTGCATCCATAGGTGTATGTCAAGTTCATCAAATTGTATCAGATTACTCTTTTTTACCTCTTCTTTCTTCTTCTAGTTGAGTTTTGATCATCCAGCCATTGAAGCCAGGTCAAGTGGGTATTATCTGCAAGTGTGGGTGTTCTTGTGCATATGCCCTCACTTCTTATCAACTGGATGCTTCACTCTCCACTCTAGTCCTCTATGGCTATGTCACTTACTCTGGACCCAGGAGCACCCAGGTCTTGCCACACTGCTGGCCAACCAGGTCTCCACCTGGATTCACAGGAGTCTTTTGAACGTGGTAGGGCTTAGCTTGCTGCTTCATTGCTGTTTTTCCCTCACTTCCCCTTATTGGTTACGAACGTGGTCACCAGTCAGATCGCATGTCTGCTCGTGTATTCCCATTGAGTTTTAGTCTTGGAAGGGGATTTTCCCTGAGGGGACCTGACCACTTGCCTTGATGTCTCCTGGGCAAGCAACTTGCTTGTTCTTGTAGTAGTCAGTTGGACTGCCATTATTGTTTTGTATTTTTCCTGTTGGTCTTTTTTTCAAGAAGTATCTTCTGTTCTTCTAGCTGCACCATCCTCCATATGTTTTTAGCTACTATAATTTTCCTAGAAATATTCAATAATATTCCTGGTCCTCCAAAGAATAGTGATGATGAAGCTTCCCAGAATATTATGGACAGAGAGGTGGTAAAGTGCTTAGTGACTTTAGAACCTTGGACAAGTTTCTAATAACTCATTACAGTGCCAAAGAATCAGTGCTATAATAAAGTGTTTAATTAAAAATAAAAAAAATAAAAGATATGGTGACCATAGAGCAGGAAGCATAGCTCTGCCAAGGGTTGCTTTAAAAGCCTTCACAATGGAGGTGAGACTTCAATTGGGTCTTAAAGAGTATTAAGGAATAAGTGGACTGTAACATGTAAGGAACATTCTAGACAGGAGAAACAAATGGTGTACAGGTATTGAGACTTTATCATTCAAGGAATGTTTAAGAAAAGTGAAGCAAGACTAATTTTCTGAATAATTAACTAAAAAGGATTGGATATCTGATCAAGGAATTTGGTCTTATCCTATAAGCCAACATTTCTCCAGATGAAATCCATTGATCCTTGGGTGGGAGGGGACTAAGGACACATAGTCAGAATATAAATCCTCTTCAGGAGGCACTTTTTATCTTTTTCTTTTTTAAAATAAAAATCTAAACAGTAAAACAACAAATAAGCAACCCTGACATAAAGATGGTGTGTATTCTAGATCCTTAGTTACTACTATATTTGGTCCCAAGGTTACATTGTAGAAGTTGACTACTCAATGGAAGTCATTTTGCAAATAAGTGATCACACTGTCTATAAAGTTGTCAAAAGTGTCAGGGCACATGATATATTAGAGATTACATACCTCACCTAAAATGTCATCAAATCTTATCTTAAGAAAAGCAATTCTGTGAAGTCCTAACAAAACACTGCTCCACCAGTTTGTAATCCTGACCTGAAATAATAGTTTTTATGTTTTAGTGTGTTGGTAAGTATATTTGATTATATGGGGTTAGACTAACACATTGCAATGGCAAAATGACATTCAACCTACACTGAATTTATTGTATTCATGGTGAATCCTTTTACCATCTATAATGACAAAACCTTTATTTCTAATTGAAAATTGAAACAAAACATTTTTTAAAAGAGAAACAAACCACTGTTGTACCACCAAAAAACTCATATAAATTGGTTCCTTAATTTGAAGGTTTTGGGTCATAGTTTCATGAGACATTCCAGTTGACATGGATTGAATTGTGACTCACTGAAATATGTGTCTGCTTGGCTGGGCCATGATTTTCAATGGTTTGGCAGTTATATGATAATCCCTCATCATGTGATCTGATGTGATAAACCAACAAGAGGACTAAGGGTGTTATACATCACCCTCACTCCAATCACAACATTAATCTGATGAGTTCTGGTGTGGCACTGTAGGATAAGCACTGGACCATAGATCAGTTTGAAATGTAAGGTCAGCAGTTCAAACTCATTAGCAGCTCTTCAGAAACCTTATATAGGGTGGCTGTGAGTTGGAATCAACTCTATAGCACTTAACAACAAGGGAGATTCCCAAGGGTATGGCATGCAACACCTTTTATCTTACCAGAGATAAAAGGAGAAAGAAGTGTATAGAGAACAGGAACCTACTACCATCAAGAAAGAAGAGCCAGAAGTGGAGTACATCCTTTGGGCCTGGGGTGCCTGCACTCTGGTGCTCCAAAATCCAAGGGAAGACTGATGTCAAGACACATGGTAGTTTTCAAGGAATGCTGGGCTTATAGATGCTAAAAGGAGACAAGAATCTTTTTCTAGACTAGGTGTTCTGGATTCAAACTTCGAGCTTCTCAAATTGTGAAAAAAAAAATCGTTTGTTAAAATCTTTCCATTTGTCTTATAGCAGCACTACATGACTAAGACAGAATTTGGTACCAGGAAAAGGGGGTGCTGCTCTAACAGATATGTAAAAGGCAGAAGCAGATTTGGAATTGGATAACGAGCAGAGGCTGAAAGACTAGTAAACTGCATATTAGTGAAAGCCTGGATTGCCTAGAAGAGAATGTTGCTGGAATTATGGATGTCAAAGACAATTTTGGTGAAGGCTCAGAAGGAAGTGAAGAGAGCTGTAACACCAGACACAACACAGAGAGAAAGAAGCAGAGGCAGAGAAATTGCAGCAGCAAGACCAGGAGACAAATGTATGACAGATGACATGGGAGCTGACTCATGGATTTAGAGAACTGAGGACCATCATGCAGGAGTTTTCCTGGCAAAATGTAGTGCCGCTAGGCACTTATCAGTAGAGCTGAAGAGTTTTGTAGCTCTTGCTTCAAAAGAGCAGAGGCCAGGCTGACCTCTTCTGGAGATCAATGAGCACAAGAAGCAGAGGTACTTTACTCTCAAAAGGCAGAATCATGCCCTCTGGGATTTTTAAGTGTGGGGCCAAAGTTTCCTAAGTTTCAAGGTTTCTTTTCCAACTCAGTTCCAGATTGTGGGGCTGCTGTTAAGGCGGGATCTCTACCCAAAGCTGAGGTGATAGAGTTGCCATGCACAAGGGGTAAACTGCAGCTGAGAAGCTGGGTTCACCACTCAGATGGACTAAGAGAATGGGGCTAACCAAAGTCAAGGGAGCTGAGTTGGCATTCCAGTCGTCCTGGAAATCAGAGCAGAAGCCCAAGGTTGAGAGGCCTCTGCCAAAATCCAAAGTGCCTGGCCAACACCCACAGTCTAAAGGGAAGGACCATTATCTAGATGGTCTCAAGGTACACAGGATTATTTTCAAGCCTTGAAAGTTAATGTAAATTGTTCTTCTGGGCTTTAAACTTGCTTGGTACCTGTTATCTCTTCTTTTCCTCCAACTGCTAGGAATTTAAACTTCTAAACTGTGCTTAATTGACTATGCAAAGTGTTTCGACTATGTGGATCATAACAAACTATTGATTACATTGTGAAGAATGGGTATTGCAGAACACTTAATTGTGCTCATAAGGAACCTGTACATAGATGAAGACACAGCCATTCAAACGGAATGAGGGGGGCACTGAATGGTTTAAAATCGGGAAAGGTGTGTATCTGGGTTATATTTTTTCACCATACTTATTCTGTATGCTGAGCAAATAATCTGATAATCTGGATTGTAGAATAAGAATGTGACATCAGGATTGGAGGAATACTAATTAAAAACCTGTGATACACAAATGATACAACCTTGCTTTCTGAAAGAAAAGAGGTCTTACAATACTTACTGATCAAGATCAAAGAACACAGCTTTCAATATGGATTGCATCTTAATGTAAAAAAAAACAAAAACCCTCACAACTGGACCAATAAATAACATCATGATAAATGGAGAAAAGATTGAAGTTGTGAAGACTTCATTTTGCTTGGATCCGCTAACAACATTCATGAAAACAGCAGTCAAGAATCAAATGATATATTGCATTAGGCAAATACACTGTGCAAGACTTCATTAAAGTGCTCAATTAGCAAAGATGTCAGTTTGAGGGTTAAGGTGTGCCTGACCCAAGCCATGGTGTTTTCAATAGCCTCATATGCCTCTGAAAGTTGGACAGTGAATAAGGAAGATCATAGAAGAATTGAAGCATTTGAGTATGGTGTTGGAGGAAAATATTAAAAGTACCACGGACTGCCAGAAGAACAAACAAATCTGTGTTGGATGAAGTATAGCCAGAATGTTCTTTGGAAGCCAGGATGACCAGACTTCATCTCTCATACTTCAGACATATTATCAGGAGGGACCAATCCCTGGAGAAGGACATCATGCTTGGTAGAGTGGAGGGTCAGTGAAAAAAAGAAGACACCCAACAAGATGAATTGTCACAGTGACAACAGCAATGGGTTCAAGTCTGACAACTGTGAGTACGGCACAAGACAGAGCAGTGTTTCATTCTGTTATGCATAGGGATGTTATGAGTCAGAATCGATTTGATAGCATTTAACAATAGCCTTCTAAACTGTGAGAATAAATTTATTAATGTCATTCACTTGTGGTATTTCTGTTATGGCAGCACTAGATAACTAAGACAGTGCTCCTATTTTATTTCCTATTGTTGTTGTTAAGTGCCATCAAGCTTGTTATGACTCATAGCAAGCCTGTATAGGATTTCCAAGGAATTGCTGGTGGTTTGATCTGACAACCTTGTGGCTAACAGTTCAGTGCTTATAGCACCACACCTAGCTGACTGCATAGTGCCTAAAGGTTTAAAGGCTTGCAAGTGGCCATCCAAAGCACAGCAATTGAACTCTGTCACCTGGAGCAAGAGAAGAGTAAGGAATAAGAAGAGGAAATGAAATGGGTTGCTAATTGTTTCCATAAACAATTGCTTCTTTGCCTGGAGACCAACATAATTGGATATTGGTGGGCTACTATTGCTACCATGACTGATCCTTTTCATCAGATCCTATAGAAGAATGCCAATCAAACTGGGGGAAATGTGGAAGCGAATTTTATATTATCATGGACTCCAGATTTTCTTGATCCATGAAGACTAGATGAGTCCCTGAAACTATTACCTTGATAATCTTTGAACATTAAATCAAAAACATACTCTTCTTCTTAAAACTAAACAATGTTATTGTTTTTGTTGTTAAGTACTGTTGAGTCGGTTCTGACACATAGTGACCCTGTATAGGGTTTCTGAGGAGCAACTGGTGAGCTTGAACCACTGACCTTGTAGTTCAAACAGCTTTGCAGTCTGGCACATTAACCCACAGCGCCACACCAGGACTCCAAAACTAAGCAATAATTTAGCCTAACTAGTAAAGCATATGTTTGCCTTGAGTATTGTGCTCTTTTCAGATCTACTTTTATAGGATCAGGACTTCTGGTGCAGCGCTATAGGATCAGCACTGGACTTCGAACCACAAGGTCGACAGTTCAAATCCACCTGTTCCTCAGAAATCCTATACAGGGTTGCTATGAGTCAGAGCTGACTTGACAGCACTTCACAATAGCAACATATGGGATCAAATTGACAACAGCAACTTGAAAACTTAAATAGGAAATTTAGAGGACAAATAGATTATGTTAATGGGGAAGAACAAATCAGAAGAGGAGGTGAGAATGTTTACACAACTAGAAGAATGCCGTCAGTGTAAGTGAATTGTACATGGGGAAATGTGGAATTGCTATATGCTCTGCTGGTATTACAGTCTCAAAAAAATAATAATCAGATACATTATTTTTTAATTTGTAAACTACATTTCCAAGGATAAGATTTTAGTTACTTTAATTAGACAATAAATTGAAACTTGGATGTGAGATCATGAAAACAACATTGTGAAAAGCAGTAATGTCCCAGCTTAGGTGTTTCTGACTAATAATAAACAGAGATAGGTTACTGCATAAATTCTTGTATATGCCAAATAAAGGCCAAATGACATCATGAGGCAATGTACAAAAGAAGCATTTGCTATAGTATAAATAGACTTGCCTCCAAAGTGCAGACAAAATAGAAAAACTGATAAGAAAACATGATTTATAGTACAGTCATTTTCAAAATGATCTGAATGAGTCATTTCCAGTTTTCACTGATGCCTTTTAACTTATTGCTGATTTTGTGTTGAAACCATTATCTTTTTCAACAATTAAACAAGAATCAAAAAATAACTTCAAATATTATTTTCCCACTCCAAAGTCCAGTAATATTTGTATTATGTAATCATTTAATGCATATTTCAATATGCTATAATGATGGCCTTATCTTCAAAGATAAGGATAAGGACTAAGGCATGTTATTGTTAAGTGCTGTTGAGGCAGTTCTGATTCATAGCTACAATGGGAAGGGTTTCTGAGGAGCAGCTGGCGGGTTTGGACAGCTGACCTTAAGGTTCAAACCAATATTTCAGTTCAGTGTTTCTCTTATAGCACCACACCAGGACTCCAAATTCTTTATGGGTACAGAGAGCCTCCTCTTTCTCTCTCAGAGCAGCTAGGGGTTTCAAACTGCTGGCCTTGTGATTAGCAGCTCAACATGTAACTCACATTGCCGTCAGAATTCCTTGGACTAAGGGATTGTTGTTGTTAGGTGCAATCGAATTGGTATCGACCCATAGCAACCTTATGTACAGCAGAACGAAACACTGCCAGATCCTGGGCCAACATCACTACTGTTGCCATGCTTGAGTCTATTGATGCTGCCACTTTGCCAATCCATCTTGCTGGGGGGTCTTCCTCTTTTTATTTGACTCTCCACCTTACCAAACATGATATCCTTCTCCAGTGACTGGTCTCTCCTGACAATATGTCCGAAATATGAGAGACAAAGTTTGATTATCCTGGCCTCCAAGGAGCACTCTGGCTGCACTGCATCAACACAGATCTGTTGGTTCTTTTGGCAGACCTTGGCAGTTTCAATATTCTCCTCCAACACCATAACTCAAAACCATCAATTCTTCTATGGTCTTCCTTATTCACTGTCCAGTTTTTGCATGAATATGAGGTTATTGAAAGTACCATATCTTGGGTCAGGTGCACCTTAGTCTTCAAGCTGACATGTTTGCTCTTCAACACTTTAATAAAGTCTTGTGCAGCAGATTGCCTAATGCAATACATTGTTTGATTTCTTGACTGCTGCTTCTATGAATGTTGATAGTTGATCCAAGAAGAATGAAGTCCTTGACAACTTCAATTTTTTCTCCATTGATAAGAATGGCTTATTGGTCCAGTGTTGAGGATTTTTGTCTTCTCTGCAATGAGATGTAATCCATACCAAAGGCTGTGCTCTTTGATCTTCATCAGTAAATGCTTTGAGTCCTCTTCACTTTCAGCAAGCAAGCTTGTATCATCTGCATATCACAGGTTGTTAATGCGTCTTCCTCCAATCCTGATGCCACGCTTTTCTTCATATAACCCAACTTCTCTGATTATTTGCTCAGCATACAGGTTGGATAAGTATGGTGAAAGAATACAACCTTGTCGCACACCTTTTTAAATTTTAAACCATCCACTGTCCCCATGTTTTGTTCGAACAACTGCTTCTTAGTCCAGGTACGGATTCCTCATGAGCACAATTAAGTGTTCCGGAATACTCATACTTTGCAATGCTGTCCATAGCTTGTTATGATTCAAACAATCGAAAGCCTTTGCATAGTCAATAAAGCACAGGTAAACATCTTTCTGATATTCTCTGCTTTCAGCCAAAAATCCATCAGACATCAGCAAGATATCCTTGTTCCACTGTCTCTTCTGTATCTGAGTGGAACCTCTGGAAGTTCTCTGTCAATGTATGATTGTAGCCATTTCTGTATCACCTTTAGTAAAACCTTACTCGCATGGGATATCAAAGAGTTTGTCCGATGATTTCCGAATTTCTTTGGGTCACTTCTCTTTGGAATGGGCACAAATATGGATCTCTTCCAATCAGTCAGCCAGATAGTTGTCCTCCAAATTTTTTAGCAGAGATGAGCAAGTGCCTTTTGTGCCACCTCACTTTCTTGAAAGATTTAAATATTTATTCCATCAATTTCTGGTGCCTTGTTCTTTGCCAGTTCCTTCAATGCACCTTGTACTTCCTCCTTCAGTATCATTGGTCCTTGATCATATGCTACCTCTTGAAACAGTTGAACATTAACCATTTCCTTTTGGTACAGTGATTCTGTGTATTCCTTCCATCTTCTCTTGATGCATTCTGCACCATTCAAGAATTTGCCCAGAGAATCTTTCATAGCTCACTCAAATAGGATACATAGGTTGTCTAAATAACATATTTTACTAAACAAAAGTATGTTACTTAATTCTATTATGAACAACAGTCTTAAATAAATAGAATTATCCTCTTTAGTACTTTAAAAATTTTTAAATAGTAGCATAGCAATGGACTCCAACATACCGGTGATCATTAAATTGGCACAGGACCAGGAAACACTTCTTTTCTTATATGTAAGATCTATGAGGCAAAACTGACTTGACAACCACTAACAATAATAACAATAAAATTTAAATACTGAAACATATTAAAGTACAGCATAGAAATCTAGAAAGATTCGCTTTATCTTTTTACTATTAATCTTTTATGTTAAATTAATGCTAATTCAAATAGTATTGATTTGTAATTTTGTTTATATTAAATTGTACCTTTATTTTTTTATTGAGATTTGCATATCATCTATAAGGAAGAGCTGCTCTACCTAGACTTACATGCATACATATTTCTTTAAATATTATAATATAGTTGTTGTTGTTGTTGTTGTTAAGTGCCTTTGAGCCAGTTCCAACTCAAAAGGCTTCTGAGAAGCAGCTGGTGAGTTTGAACTGCCGACCTTGCAGTCCAGTGCTGATCCAGATTCCAAATATTATAATAAATAACTGAAATTGACAGTCTAAGTCTGAAATATTTTTTGCCCTTTAAAAGCAGAACACTGTTAAGCCCTATGTTGCTACTAAAATGCTTTTTAAAATGAGTGGTGTTGTCCTCTGATGTCATTGAGTCCTTTCTGACTCATAGCAACCCTATGTATAACAAAACAAAACACTGCACAGTCCTGCAACATCATCACAGTCATCTCTGTGTTTAAGCCCATTGTTGCCAGACACTGTGTCCATCCATCTCATTGAGGGTCTTCCTCTTTCCCAATGACCCTCTACTTTATGGACCATGATATCCTTCTCTAGAAACTGGGCCTTCCTGAGAACATGTCTAAAATACAGGAGGCCAAGTCTTGCTATCTTCACTTCTAAGGACCATTCTGAGTGTAGCTGATCAGATTTCATTTTTAATTTACTCTCATACATCCTGTAAAGGTCAGCATGAAAAAGGGCAAAATCAGAGGCAGGGAGTTCAACCAGGTAACTGTTGCATAATCCAGTTAAGAGACAATAACAATTTTAATAAAGATGTGGCTTTAAGTTGGAGAAGAGAGACTTGAACTGCAACATACCCAATAGGATCCTCTGGATTACTTTCTGTCATGTAACAAGGTTTGGGATAAATTTTACAAGAACACATGACAAGAGTTAAGAAGTAGGTTTTATTGGGAAAGAGGAAAACCTTAAACTAGTTTAAGAGTATCAGAGAATATCAGAAAGATGTTTACCTGTGCTTTATTGACTACACAAAGGTTTTC
>NW_006408520.1:47740527-47745751 GCF_000296735.1 Chrysochloris asiatica | reverse complement strand
ATGTTGAAGAGCAAAGATGTCAGCTTGAAGACTAAGATGCATCTGACCCAAGCCATGGTATTTTCAGTAACCTCATATGCATGCAAAATCTGGACAGTGAATAAGGAAGACCATAGAAGAATTGATGCTTTTGAGTTATGGTGTTGGAGGAAATTATTGAAATTGCCATGGGCTGCTAAAAGAACAAACAGATTTGTGTTGGAAGAAGTGCAGCCAGAGTGTTCCTTGGAGGTCAAGATAGCCAAACTTGGTCTCTCATACTTCGGACATATTGTCAGGAGGAACCAGTGACTGGAGAAGGATATCATGTTTTGTAAGGTGGAGGGTCAGAGAAAAAGAGGAACCCCCACAGCAAGCTGGGTTGGCAATATGGCAGCATCAATGGGCTCAAGCATGACAACAATTGTGCGGTTGACCCAGGATCAGGCAGTGTGTCATTCTGCTGTGCATAAGGTCGCTATGCATTGTTACTGACTTGATGGCACCTAACAACAACAAGATTAAGAAGTCAAAAGTTAAGGGGCTTCATATCTTAACATCATTCCACAGAAGAGCATGCTGGAACCTAATCTCTCATGTACATGTCATTTGAGTCTATGTTCCAGTGGAAAGATGTACCCTCTTTGCCCTCTCTCTAGCCCCACTTCCCAGCCACCGATCTCTTTTAATAAGACAAGCATGAGAAAACATTGTCAACATTGGAAAAATGTACAAGCTGCTTGGTACAAGGATTTAAAAAGTCAGAGGATAAGAACTGACCAGGAATTTTGACTTTTCAGAGCCTGGAAAACTTGGGTCTATGAAATATTATAGTTGTCCTTGCTAGAACATGAAAATCCCTTGATTCCTGTGAGTTTCGGTACATCCCATCAATCCTGGAAATTAAGAATCCCTGGTTTTTACTAACTCATTGTCAAAATAATGAAAGTGAATTCCAGAATTCCTTTTTTATAATTCTGTTCATTACACTACTTTATCTGATGAAATACATAGGCACATTTATTAACCAGATTTGGTGACTAATTGGGTTTGGGGGAATGTATAAGAGAAAAAGAGGAGACCAATATTTACTTTGAGCTTTATAACTTGGCTACTTGAAATAGCATAGGGTGGTGGTGGTGGTGATTGTGTGCCATCAAGTATATACTGACTCATAGCAACCCTGTATAGGTTTTCTGAGGCTGTAAATCTTCATAGAGCAGAAAGTTTCATCTTTCTCCTACAGAGTGGCTAGTGGCCTTGAACTGCTGACTTCACAGTTAGCAGCCCAACATGGAACCCACTATGCCACCAGGGCTCCTTTGTAATGTAGGATACAGGGAAAGAGAAATCTGTATGGAGACAAGGGAAATGATGTATTCACTTTTGGATATATTGAACTTGTAGAATATATGAGACATTCATTTGAAAGAAATGGAAGCTAGGGAACATTGATTTGAAAGTCAAATATATTGGTTATAGTTGAAGACTAGACAGTGAATGACAGTGACTTTGTTCTGTATAGTTTGGAAAGAAAAGGGAAGAGAAAGGAAAAGCAGGGAAAGGAATGGAATTTTAATACTTAAAAGGCAGTTCACTATAGTAGAGCAATTAATGAGTGGTGATGGGGATGGTCATGGGAAGAAAAAAACCATGAAATTTTAGAAGTCAAAGAACTGTCAACAAAACAAAACATTCAGACAATGTGAGAATTTTTAAGAAAATAGTAAATGTACATTCTATCATTATTTGAGAAATGGCTGAGTTAAGAAAGTAGAACACTTTAAAAAAGATGTTTGCTGATGAAGAGGGGAGCTGGACTAGGAATCAAAAGAAGAACCATAAGGAGAAGGCAATATTACTTATTACACTACAAAACTGACTTAGCTTCCCATTACATAAGACATAGGATAAAGCTGGGTCATATTTGCCCACTTTGCATGTTTTTTAACAATAATTATTTAAGGTGTTCACCCAAAGATATTTTATGTTAAGAGTAAAGTGGATTTTCTATTTTCATACCCTTCTATCTTTTTCGCTGTCTTCATTTTTTTTTGTTCCACTAAGTCAGTCCTGCCCCCCACCCCAATTCCCAAGACCATGGTAATATATTAAAAAGAAAACTCCAGCTGTATCTTATCATTCACCTACTCAGGCCTTCCATGATTTGGGTCTTGCCTATTTTCAAATATACATCAAGGAACTAGTCTTTGCATACCTTCATGTGCAAACTAGTGTGGGAGACAGAAGTAAATGGCAATCATTATAAAGTGAGGTGCATGCTGTAATAGGGGCAGGTTTGGTAATTCAAATGACAAGTTCCCCAGTGTAATGATAGCTGAGCAATAGTTGACTAAGTCACCTATGATGACCCACTTTGCTTTGGTTTTTCTGTTTCAAAATTTCCTATCTTTTCATAGGCTGTTCCTGAGAATTATTGACATTTTTTTTTAAAACGGAATCTTCTACCAGTTCAAACAAAATCAGACTCTTTGAAAGAATAGAAAAAATGAATAATTGAAGGAAAATGAGCTATCCTTCCCCTCCCATTTTTATCTTTTGAAAGTACAATGAGCATGGTTTGATTTTATGAAGGATAACTATGTTAAGCTATGTTAAGCAGAAGAATGTTGTTTTAGGTTTAATTAAGGAAGAATAAATGTGTTTGAATGTAAAAAGGCCAGAGAGGGGGCCTTGTTAGTTGATTCAACTGTTAATCTGGTTCATTCAAAACACATTTCAGTCCTCTTCAAGCTTGTCTTCCTGATTTATATTCCTAGATTCCTTTGAAACTAGAATGCTGGCATATTTTCTAGTTTGCAGTCACCCAGCAAAGTTATCCAAATTTAGCATGCCAAGTGAGCAATGTGTGGTGACATCTCCTCAGAGGGATATCAGTTTTTCTGGCAAGCAAGTGACAGACATGTCTGGTTTGTCTGGTTATCCTAGGCTGATACAGCGTTCTAGGGTCCCATAACTAATAAGTTCTATCTTAGGGTTCTCTATAAAAACAGGATCAGTAAGATATATGAGGGGGCTTCAGAAAGTTCATAGAAAAATTACATTATCTTTTAATACCATTTTTCAAAAACTTTTTGAAGTCCCCTCATATATCTGTGTATATATGTTATGAGGACTACCTCCATGTATTGTTGTGAATATAAAATGCTTATATAATATGATGATGAATAATACATCCTATTTTATTAAAATATGTCAACTACCTATTAAATATGTGTTAACTACCCATTTAACTCTCCTTTTGGATGCCTCAGTCAAATATAATACATTCAGCCAAGAGACTACAGATATCTGACATCAACCTTGGTCACATGGTAGCAGGCTATACAATCCAGAAAGTTAGGAGGCTTTATAGACATTTCTTTCAGCACACACATTCATTTCATAACCAAATTATGTTTTGCTTCCTAAATATCTCTTGATTTTATATACTTTTCCACATCCCTACCATCATTCTGTCATCATTTCCCCTTTGAACTAATAAATTAGTTTAACAGACCTAGCTGTTGTTTTTAAGTGCCGTTGAGTTGGATCTGACTCATAGGGACCCTATATAGGGTTTCCAAGGAGCGACTGGTGAACTTGAACCACTAACCTTACAGTTCAAACCACCTTTGCAGTCCAGAGCATTAACCCACAGTGCCACACCAGGACTTAACTAGACTCCATTTAAAACTTAAAACTCCATTTTTAAAACTTAAGCCACAATTTCAACATTAAATATGGTTATTTCCACGTTGGTTAAAAACCATTCAATGGTTTCACATTGCTTTGGGGATAAGGATAAACTCACAAGCTTATCCAAACATCCCTGCAGAGGCTGGTACTTTTGTCTCCTCACTAGACATATGTCACCCTAACCCTTGTTCTCTTTTAGTCTTGTTTTGCATACTTCCTAGTCTTTGTACATGTCATTTTATCTTCTAGAATGCTTTTGGGTAACCCCTTCAGATCTCATCTTAAGCTACCTATTTGACTAGAATGAAAAAAACATATTTATTACAAAGCCATTTTTTAATTAATTTTGTTATATGGCTAATGTTTCCCTAAATCCACAAGACTATAAGCAATATGAGAAAAGGAATAATGTCCAGTTCTGATCCATATATAGTATATATTGTTTCATGTTTTGTTTTGTTTTTTATCACTGAGGTTGGACAAATGGAATGCCTTTTGGATCGGTGAATAAAAGGATGAACAAGTTTTCCTATGTAATTGAGAATTGTCTTCTCCAATCTATGAAGAATGCATTGTTTCAATTTTACAAAGAATCCACACAATTAGTTTATAAAAGAGATGGGATTCAAGTAAAGGTCTGTTTGACTCCAACGGCTGAATTCCTTGAACTTCACTATACTGATTTCCTTTGTTACGTGAGAAAGTGTATGTGAGAACACTTCGTAAAAAATGTTTTTCCATGTTGGGTATGTTTATCATTATCATCTACAATGGGAGAATAAACAAAGGGCAGTATTGCTGTCCACCATTAATACAAAATGCCAAATAATGAAGGGAAGTTCCCAGCATACTCCTATTTGCACTGTTCCCTCTGTCAGCATCTTTTCATTTTGGTTTGTTTGGAATTTAGTATTTTATTAGGCGTCTTGTAACAACAAGCACTCAAAATACAATTCATCTTGATTATTAATGTCTCTTGAATATTTCTGTAATAAATACAGTGTACTGAATTGAACCAGATAAAACTAAAGCTTTATTCAACTCTCCCCACCTCACAGACCTATAAGTCATCGATGACATATTGCTAGAGACAAAGAGCATGAGAATAGGAAGATGAGTACAGATGGAGGCAACTCATCATTCTCTTATCTCTGAAAAATATGCCCTTCCTGTATTTCTGACCAACTTCAGCCAATTACTTTGATTTGTAGCTGGGAGTTGGTTAGCATCCAGTTGAACACATGATCTAGTCCTTCTACTTAGCACAGTTAAGAGGAGCAATGGTGCACAGTTTCTCAGGGTCCCAAAAGGCAGTAACAAAATCAGATTGGAATTTGGGAAACATTGCAAGACAGGAGGGGCTCTGAGGGTAATATTTTGATTTACTGATGACCAACTCTTCCTATCCTTCATCTCAAAAGAAGACAGCAAGGAAAAATATCCGGGCAGATTTTCCAAGATATGTTGTTGTTGTTGTTATGTGCCGTCGAGTCGGTTCCGACCCATAGCGACCCCGTACAGGGTTTCTGAGGGTGTAAATCTTTAC
>NW_006408520.1:47730334-47736597 GCF_000296735.1 Chrysochloris asiatica | reverse complement strand
TCACTGTACCTAAATAAAATGGTCAATGTTCAACCAATTAAAGAGGAAGCATTTGATCAAGGGGAACCATATTGAAGGAAGTCCAAGGTGCACTGAATGCTTTGGCAAAGAACAAGGCTCCAGAACTTGATGGAATACAAATGGAAATTTTCAACAAACTGATGTACCACTGGAGACTCTCACTCATCTATGCCAAGAAATTTGGAAGACAACTACTTGGCCAGCTGATGGAAGAAATCCATATTTGTTTCCATTCCTAAAAGATGCTACCCAACAGACTGTGGAAATCATGTGACAATATCATTAATATCACATGCAAGTAAATTTTTGCTAAAGATAATTTACAACTGTCTGCGACAGTGCCTTGACAGGGAGCTGCCAGAGGTTCAAGCTGTATTCAGACAAGAACTTGAAATGAGGGATCCCATTACTGACATCAGGTAGATCTTGGCTGAAAGCAAAGACTACCAGAGAGATGTTTACCTGTGCTTTACTGACTACGCATAGACTTTCGATTTTCTGTATTATGACAAGTTGTGAACAATATTGTGGAGGATGAGTATTACAAAATACCTAATTTTGTTCATAAGGAACCTGCACATAGACCAAGAGGCAGCCATTTGAACAGAACAAGGGGGCACTGAACAGCTTTAAATCAGTGACAGCATCAATGGGCTCAAGAGTGGCAACAATTGTGAGGACCAGGCAGTGTTTTATTCTGTTGTGTATAGGGTCACTATGAAATGGTACCAACTCAATGGCACCTAACAACAACAACAACAACAACATACACCAGGGTTATATTCTTTCACCATACTTATTCAATCGGCATGCTGAACAAATAATTAGGCAAGCTGAATTATATAAAGAAGAACATGGCATCAAGATTGGAGGAAGACTCATTAACAACCTGCAATATGCAGATGATACAACCTTGCTTGCTGGAAGCTTACTTTTAAAGGATCAAAGACCACAGCCTTCATTATGTAAATAAAACAAAAATCCGTACCACTCAAGCAATAAACAGCATCATGATAAATGAAGAAAAGGTTGAAGTTATCAAAGATTTCATTTTGCTTTGATCAAACATCAACACTTATGGAAGCAGCAGTCAAGATATCAAATGACATATTGCATTAGGCAAATTTGCTGCACAAGACTTCTTTAAGGTGTTGACTAAAGTGTGCTTGATCCAAGCTATACTATTTTCAGTAGCTTCATATGCATGTGAAAGATTGACAATGAATAAAGACAACCGTAAAAAATTGATGCATTTGAGTTATGGTGTTAGAGAAAATATTAAAATACCATAGACTGCCAGAAGAACAAACAAATCTGTGTTGGAAGAAGCCAGAATGCTCCTTAGAAGTCCAGATGGCCAGACATCATCTTTCATATTTTAGAAAGGTTTACAGGAGGGACCAGTCATGTTTGATAAAGTGAAGGGACCATGAAAAAGAGGGAGACCCCAATGAGATGGATTGGCACAGTGGCAGCAATAAGAGGCTCAAGTGTAGCAGCAATTGTGAGGATGGCTCAGGATCAGGTGGTGTTTCATTCTGCTGTGCATAGAGTCTCTGTGAGTCAGAATCCACTTAACAGCACCTAACAACAATAACAACAACAAACAGATAGACAACCTGAAACTACAATTTTTAATAATTCTTTGAGTAGCATTTAAAGATCTGGTAAGTGCTGAAATAGGCCTAGACCCATGCATATTTGACTACATACTCAAGACCACTATAGTGCTGAATGCATGATATTTAAGTGAATGAATACATACTAAATATGATAAAGTTTCCCAAAGTCAATGACTCAATCAAATTCAGATTTTATTTCTGATGAGTTGGAAGTTCTGGTTAGGAAGCAGGAGGACCTGAAGGCCCACATTGTGTTTTAATTCCTTCTTCTAATATAAATGTCTGTGTCTATATTTTTTTAAAAGGACCACATTGAATCAAACATGTAGCTTTATACAAGTGTAAGATGATAAGGATTTAGCTGTTGTTTGCAACTTCTGGCAAGCAGTGGCAGAATATGTTTGGCAGAAGACTCAGTAACCTGATCAAGAGTGTTATAAATGAGATGTGGGCAAGAGAAAAGTAACTAAATACAACCATCAAGCCCCATTCTATGAAGGACAGTCAGTGTGGTATAGAAAGGTGCCATTGTAAGTATATAGCTAATAATTACTTAAGGAAAAACTGTGAGGAAGTAGATCAGTTACAATTCTCACAGCATAGAGCATGTTGATATCCTCCAAGAGGTGTTCCAGGAAAAATAAACTGCATGTGCAACCATACATATAATGGAAGGAGACATAGACATGGTGTAATAGGAGAACTATAAACAATTCAATCTGTATATAGCAGAATTATGATAGAACATCTGGAGCAACTGGCTAGATCCAAGCTATTTATGGAGTCCTGGTATGGTGCTGTGGGATAAATACTGGACTGCAAGGTTGGTCGGACCAACTTCACAAACTCACAAGCTGCTCCATGGAAACCCTATATAGGGTTTCTCTGAGTCAGAATCAAGTCTGTGACACTTAACAACAACAGCAAAGCTATTTATAATATATAGCATACCATTCTAAGAAATTCCATTTTATACTGATGGAAAAGACGATTTTTAGGAAGGCAGTGAGTGATACAATCAAACTTTTGTATTTTATAGAGTCCATAAACAGACCAAGCTTTGGAAAAATGTAGGTTTTTTGTTTGTTTGTTTTGCTATTAAAAAAGAATTTGTTCATAATTTTCATTTTTTACTTTAATTTCAAATGTTTATTATGAAAATACAAAAGTTAAAGAATACACTAAACAACTGTGTATTCTCCTCCCTCGATTCAATAATTATTGGTCTTATGCCTTTATCTTTCTAATACGTCTGTATGTTTGTAGAACCATCTCAAAGCTTGTTGCAGAGATCCTAACTCTTTACTTCTTAATAGTTAAGCTTGCATTTCCTAAAAGTAAGAAAAGTTTCCTACATTGATTGCTATTATTATGACTATGGTAATAATGCATCATTCAGATGTCTTTGGAAAGAAAAACTTTGTCCTGCCAGTGGAGCGTACTGCCAACAGAAAGCTCTTTGCTGTCTGCTTCTACATGAATAACCTTGGCTTCAGAGAGCGGCCTCACCCTACATTGCCTGACTTTTCTGGGATCAGCCAATATCCAATGATATATATACAGGAGATATAAAGGCATACCTCCTTCACTCAAACTTAGGAAAACTCTAAAAGCTTATCCCAATTTTAGAACTCACTTTAGAGTAAGTTCAGGCCTCAATTGAGACTACATTGCATCTCAACTGATCCCTATACTCAATTATATTTCATCCCACAATTGAAAGCCACTTAATAAATGTTTTTAATATTAGTTTTCAATCAGTCAGCTTCCCAGAGATTCAAACCAGAAACTGTTGGTTCTTGGAGTAATTTGAGAAAGCAGGTGCTGGGATAGGGTGGTAGATCACCTGTTGCCTGACTGGCAATGAGGACCCAATCACTGGTGGCAGATGAAACACAAGACAGTCCCTGACACAACGTAAACTGGGAAGGTACACTGTGGAAGGTAATGAACTCATTACTTGAGTTCTGTTTAGACCCACCAAGTCATAAAGTCAGGCCCACCAGCAGACTACTTTAAATTGGAAATGATACAGCCAGGATACAATACAAGCAATTCTGAAGGGCACACCAAAGCTACAAAAGGAAATAGGACAAAACCAAATGTCATCCATTATTTTTTTTAACTTTTTAATGACCTGTGGGACATATATCAACCACCAACATGTTCAATTTCTCAGGTTTCTGGGGAAGATACTACCTCTGTTGTAGTACATGTTATCACCGGATAGGGACTTGTATAACTACATAAATCTGAAGAAGCAGGCCTCATCCTGCCAATCCAACCACTAGCATGCACTTGGGACTTTGTGCTCCACATAATTGTATTAAAATACATATTACCTCAATTTTCCCCTTGATTTCAGCATGCCTTCCACTACTGAAAAATCTAAGATACCAACAAAAAATTCAAAGCAGAAATAATTAGATCGCCTGAAAGATTAACCCAGCATCTTTCTCTTACCTACATCTCAAGATTTTGGCCCCATGGGAGGTCCCTCAGGACACACTAATGGATGTAGAAATGACTCCCAACCTTGATTCATGGATAGGTCATCTTGGTATGCGACTGCAAACTGAAAATTAATAGAGGCAGCAATAAAACCTCACTCAGGAGTGTTCTTGATAGAATGTAATGAGTGGAAATACTCCCATGGCAGAGAATTGTTCAGTGTACCTGGTCATCTAATTTGTATGGAAAGAGAAGTGGCCCAAGGTTATACTATAAGTGGACTCATGGGCAGTAGCAAATGGCTTGGCTCATTAGTCAAGGGCCAGAAAGGAGAAAGATAGGAATAGCAATGTAAAAACTGACCACGTCTAAATTCATAAAGGGAGGAGAGAGAACCAATATCCATCCACATCAGCCCAAGTCTGTTCTGATTTCTATGAGGTACAGATCAAACATAACTTCTCTCACCCTTTTTATTTTTTTTTTAAACTGATTCTGATATCAACTGTCCCATTCATGGCTCCCTCTGTTTTTCTGTTGAGTTTGGTAATCTGTTGGATTATTAAAGAACTCAAAAACCACACTCAGAGTTATGAAGCTTATTAGGGAAGTAACAATTCAAGATCAGGAACAAATCAAGATACAGTTCGTCACTCAGGACAGCTTCTTCAGACATGACCACAGGCAGGCCTCTGTCACCAGTTCCTGTTTGCATCTGGGCTTTCATGCTCAGCCTCCGGAGGACAGACTCTTCTTGTCTTGGTCACTTCAAGACAGGCTTTCGTCAGCCCTTGGTCCTCAGCCTGGTCTTTGCCCTGCTTGGCAAATGTTGCATAGTTCTTTTTAACTCTGCTAATTAAGTCCTGGTGTGGTGCTATGGAGTCCTGGTATGGTGTTGTGGGATAAAATACTGCACTACAAGGTCAGTTTGTACCACAAGGTGGATGGTTCAAACTCACCAGCCACTCCTTGGAAACCCTATATAGTTGCTATGAGTCGGAACCAACTCAACAGCACTTAACAACAACAATAATTTCCATGAGGTACTCCACTCTACCAGCAAGTGTCCTATTGAAAGTGTTCAGATCTCTCACTCTTTGGATTGGGGAACCTAATGCCCTCAACAAGTGTATAGAAGGACACCATTCAACCAGCAAGCCTTCTGCCCAAAGGTGCTCAGCTCTCTGGTTCCATGGATTAGCATACTCACTGTAACTGCCTTGTTTGCTTGGCTGGGAAATCTACTGGCGCCATCTCACATTTGCCTTTCAGTTCTGCTGCCACAGTTTCTCTAGCACACTTACCTCTACTTCTTGTCATCTCATGTCTTCTGTATTATAGCTCTCTCTGTCTTCCAAGTCTATGAAGTTCTCAGCACAGTGACCCTGCATTGAAATGATATGCCACGCTTCCATCTTTTCTTCTTCATGATAGTGATGTTTCACTCTGCTCTTGCATTGGTTGCTTTTTAAAGCCTAGCCAGTTTGTTGTACTGTGGTGGCTTGTGAGTTTCTGTGATTCTAGAATTCAAATACCAGCAGAGTCACCCATGGTGGACAAGTTTCAGATGTGCTTCCAGACAAAGACAGACTAGGAAGAAGGGAGATTAACTACTTCCTAATATTTAGCCACTGAAAACCTTATGAATAACAGAGAAACACGGTCAGATATAGTGCCAGAAAATGAGCTCCTCAAGTAGGAAGGCACTCAAAATGCGACTGGGGAAGAGTTGTCTCCTCAAAGCAGTGTTGACTGTGATGAAGCAAATGGAGTAAAACCCACGGGACCTTTATTTGCTGATGGGGCACAACTCAAAATGAAGAGAAACAGTTGTAAACATCCATTAATATCGGAATATGGACGATACAAAGTATGAATCAAAGAAAATTGGAAATTGTCAAAAATGAAATGAAACGCAAAAACATCAATATCTTAGGCATTAATGAGCTGAAAAATGGACTGGTATTGGCCATTTTGAATCAGGCATTCACATGGTTTACTATGTCAGAAATGAAATTGAAGAGGAATGGTATTGCATTCATCATCAAAAAGAACATATCCAGATCAGTCATGAGGTACAACACTGTCTGTGATAGATAATATCTATGCGCCTACAGGGAAGACCAGTTAATACCACTATTATTCAAATTTACTCACTAATCACTAAAG
>NW_006408520.1:47729265-47730234 GCF_000296735.1 Chrysochloris asiatica | reverse complement strand
TTTCGAACCGCTGACCTTAAGGTTCGCAGCCCGATTCGTAACCACTACGCTACCTGATTAAAACTTGATGTTGCTTAATGCTGCCAATCAGTTCTGATTCATAGAAACCCTGTATACGGTTTCTAAGGCTGTAAATCTTTGCAGGAGCAGAAAACCTCATTCTCCTCCTGTCAAGTGACCGGTGGCCTCAAACCACTGAATTTGTGGTTCCTAGTCCAGTGCTTACCTTTTTTTTTTTTTTTTTTTTTTAATGCTTTGTTGTTAATTCTGTGATAGTTTACATGGGAGGACATCAACTTCACATTGATACTGTCGTATATCGTTTCCTTGTCATGGTTACAATCCCTTCCATGCATCATCCACTAACCCCTCAAGCCTGCCCAGCGATCATCCGCACCAGAGTGACAAATAATTAAAAGCACACTCTGTTACATTTCTTTTTTAAAATTAAGTTTATTATTTGACATTGAGGTTTTGGAAGAAAAAGAAATGGAACAAGTATAAATAAATATTAATTTAAAAGGTCAAGTAATAATGGTGTTTACTCAGCAATAACTTCCATCAATTTTTTTTCAGATGTACTTCCAGTATGAATATTTTTACACAGTTAATAAGTGTCAATAATCAATTTTGTATCCTACTGTTTTATAGACTATCTCCAGTAGCGTGGTAGTTACGAATTGGGCTGCAAACCTCAAGGTCAGCAGTTTGAAACTACCAGCTGTTCCACGGGAGAAAGATGAGGCTTTCTGCTCCAGTAAAGATTTACAGCCTCTGAAACCCTGTATAGGGTTGCTATGAGTCAGAACCGACTCCACAGCAACATAACAACAACAAAATGGTATTATAGGATTCCTGGTGTGGCGCTGTAGGTTAATGTGACATCCAGAACATCATACATGAAGAAAGCAAAAAGTCATTAAGAAGACAAGAAAGAAGGAAAAGGTCAAATGGATGTCAGAAGAGACA
>NW_006408520.1:47722491-47724386 GCF_000296735.1 Chrysochloris asiatica | reverse complement strand
ACCTAAACATAAACCCTAGAACGACAATGATCATCAATGAAAAATCAGACAAACTTAGGAACTCTAATGGCATACACACACTATCAAACATTACAAAAAACTCACAAACAGTAGAAGACAAAATAGATGACTAGGCCCTCCCAAGAATTAGAAACTTATATGCATCAAAAGATTTTACTAAAAGAGTAAAAAGTGAACCCAGAGCCTGGGAGAAAAAAAATTGCAATAACATTAGACAAGAGACTAATATCTTAAATTTATAGAAAACTGCAACAACTATACAAGAAAAAGTCCAGCAACTCAATTAAAATATGGGTGCAAGACATGAACAGACACTTCCCCAAGGAAGACTTCCAGGGAGCCTATAAATATGTGAAGAAACATACATGATTATTAGCCATTAGAGAGATACAAATCATTAACAACAATGAGATATCATTGTCGATATCTCAGCCCATTAGAGAAAACCCCCTTCTAGGACTGAAACTTAAAGGGAACTCAAGAGCAGTCTAGTATGCTCACTAGTGACCACCTGGGTCTACTTGTGAGTTAGAGTGGGGGACATGTAGCAATGAAGACATGGGCTGAGTCTGACCATCTTCCATTGACTCTCATTGACCTTGAGGAGAGAAAGAGAAGTACTAGCTGGTCTGAAGTTTAGGGAGATGTGTGAATTCCTAAGCCATACACACTCACCTAGCCCCTGGTGGCTAGGGCTGAGAGTAAAGCAGCCCTCAGTGTACCGGGTTGATATGGATGAACAATTTAGACATTGGCTATCAAAAATGGGGAAGCTATACAGGCATGGTGTGGCGCTGTGGGTTAATGCGCCAGACTGCAAAACTGTTTGAACTGCAAGGTTGGCAGTTCAAGCTCTCCAACTGCTGCTATGGTCGGAATCAACTCAATCACAACAACACAACAACATACAGGCAAGAAGTGACTGGCTTAGTTTTATAAGTGTGCTTAGTTTCAGAATGAGGGTGGTAAAGTAGAATCCCCACTGAATAACTTCCATCTTCCACATGGATCTGGTGAAAGGGGATGGATGATGATGGTGGTAGGAATTTGTGACTCAATTGTGAATAATTGTTAGCAGGATTAATTGTGATAGTCACAATTGGAATTGTAGAATATGGGTAACTAAACATAGGAGGTAGTTAATCTTTCATTTCAGGAAAAGACAATCCCAGAACCATCAATAAGCAAGAGCATGAAAGGAGCATGAGATCCCTATCTACAAATGTGGCAACAGCAAAGATGATTGCAGAGGCAGTGCAATGGAGAGACAAAGCAATTGCAGGCTCATGACCCATGGACTGAGAAAGGCTGTGTGCCTGTAGGCAGGAGGATGGCTGGCAAAATGTGCTTTTTGGACATTTAAATGATTATAAATTTTTTTGTTTTGTAAGTGTACATCAAATTGTTTTGCTTCGTTCATTTGTGAAATATAAAATATAAATGGGAAGTCACAGGAAGGAAGCAGGATAACTTTTGCAGGGAGAGGATTGTAATAATTGAGATGAAACAAAGTATATAATTTGATGAATATAAAGCTGATGATATTGCCTTTCAACCTTCACCCAATTAATAATAAAAGCATAAAAAAAAAAAAAAAAAAAAGATTGCACCAGCACATCAACAGGGAGCTGCTAGAAATTCAACTCAGATTCGGAAGGAGATGTGGAATAAGAGATATCACTGTTGACATTAGATGGATCTTAGCTGAAAGGAGAGAATTCCAGAAAAATTTTTACATGTGCCTAATTAACTATGCAAAGTTATTTGTCTATATGGATCATATCAAAGTATAGATAACATTGAGAAGACTGTGGATTTCAGAACACTGTGCTCTGAAGGAACCTATACACAAACCAAGAGGTAGTTACTTGAAT
>NW_006408520.1:47714074-47722391 GCF_000296735.1 Chrysochloris asiatica | reverse complement strand
ATGTATTGGCACAGTGGCAGCATCAATGGGCTCAAATGTAGCTATGATTGGCGTGTTGGCCCAGGATAGGACAATTTTTCCTTCTGTTGTGCATAGGATCACTATGAGTTGGTAACGACTCAACGCACCTCACAACAACAACAATCAAGGGGCACTTAACAACAACAATAACAACACAGTATTCCTTATGCCTTATTGCATGGTTCCAGCCCCACAAGGGTCTCATGCACCTTATTTGCATTAGCAGCAAGTTGTCCAATCCCTTTGGTAGGGCACAAGTACCTTGTTTGCATAGTCCAAATCCAGCATTGTGTGAGAATCAGAGTATGGCTATAAGGACTTTATTAAGTAATTCACTGTACCACATTCAGAAACAAGGAGTTTTAAGGAAGAGGCACATTGATTAAAAAAAAAAAAAAGTTTGAGGATATTTGTACCACACATTACAGCTCACCAGACACACTCGTTATAGAAGAAGCACTAAACAATGAAGTAGACAAAACGACTTAATAGTTGACAACAGTTAATCGCTGTTACCACCCACCTCAGTTTGAGCACAATAACAACATGAATGAAGTATTAGAAATGGAGGCTATTCAAGGACCCAAAAACATGGTGCTTGACTGTCTAACCTGCCAGCAGCAGAGACTAACATTTAATATTTTATATGCTATCACTACTTGAGGAGATAAACCAGCCATTTGCAACAAGCAGATTACAATAGATGTTTTCTATTCTTGAGGATATCAGCCAATCACTGAGGATAGACACATTTTCTGAGTGTAAGATTGCATACCCTGTCTACAGAGCTTCATCTAGCATCACCATTTAAGGCTGAATCTACAGGCACTACTAAATCCCACATAATATCATGTCAGATATGGTGTCCCACATTATAGTTAAAAAGGTTTGTCAATAGGCACATGACAATGGGATGCAATAGTCCTACCACAGGCCACATCATCCAGAAACTGCCCTGATTGAGTAATGACAGAGTAAATTGAAAGTGGCAGCTCAAAAATCCTGAGTTGCAAAAATGAGGCATCATCCACCAAAACAAAGTATGCTTTAAAACAGTGATCTTGGGGACTTATTATTCTGCTATTAATGTTGTGAAAACTTGGACTTAACCTCCCATCATAGACAAATACTAAAACATACAAAATATATCCACTATTCATGTCAGTTTGCTGTACTGTCACGGATTCTGGAAGATTTGACACTGGTGTTTTAAACACCAGCAGGGTCACCCATGGCAAACAGGTTTCAGATGGTTTCCAGACTAACACAGACTAAGAAGAAGGAAAGACAGACTGTTTCCAAATATTTAGACACTGAAAGCCTTATGAATAATAGTAACACACAGTCAAACAGCACCAGAACATTGAATATTGAAACACAATGATGAGCACCAGAATATATTGTCAGATATAATGCTGGAAAATGAGTCCCTTAGGCTAGGAGGCACTCAAAATACCACTGGGGAACAGCTGACTCTACAATTTAGGGTTGACCATGATGACAAGAATGGAGTAAAGCTTTCAGGGCCTTCATTTGCTGAATGCTAAAGAAAGCATCAAATAAAATGGAGGAAATACACAGAGTCACTGTATGAAAAAGAAATGGTTGATGTTCAACTATTTTAAGAGGTGGAATATGATCAAGAGCCAATGATACTGAAAGAAGAAGTTCAGGGTGCACTGAAGACATTGGTAAAGAACAAGACTTCTGGAATTGATGGACTACAAATTGAAATCTTTCAACAAACTGAAATAACACTGGAGGTACTCGCTCATGTCAAATATTTGGAAGCCAGAGACCTGGCCAACTGATTGGAAGAGACCCATATTCGTACCCATTCCAAAGAGAGGTGACCCAATGGAATGTGGAAATCATCGGACCATATCATTAATATTGCATGCAAATAAAATTTTGCTAAAGATAATTTAAAAGGGCTGCAACTGTACATTGACAGGGAACTGCCTAGAGATTCAAGCTGGATTTAGACAAGGATGTAGAATGCCGGGTATAATTTCTGATGTCAGATATTTCTTGGCTGAAAGCAGAGAATACCAGAAAGATGTTTAACTGTGCTTTAGTGAGTATTCAAAGGCTTTTGATTGTGTGGATTATGACAAACTATGGACAATATTGCCGAGAATGAGCATCTGGAACAATTAATGTTCTCACGAGGAATGTGTATATAGACCAAGAGGAAGTTGTTCAAACAGAACAAGAGAACACTGAATGGTTCAAAATTAGGAAGGTGTATGCCAGGGTTGTTTTCTTTCACTATAGTTATTCAGTATCTATGCTGAGCACATAATTTGAGAAGGTGGAATATATGAAGAAGAATGTGGCATCAGAATTGGAAGAAAACTCATTAACAACCTGTGAAATTCACATGATACAATGTTGCTTGCTGAAAGCAAAAGGACTTAAAATACTTACCGATGAAGATCACAGACCAAAGCCTTTGGTATGGGCTGCACTTCACTGTAAAAAAAAACAAAAAAAAAAAAACATAAATCCTCACAACTGGCCCAATAAATAACATCATATTAAATGGAGAAAAGATTGACGTTGTCAAAGACTTCATTTTGCTTGATCAACCATTATCAACACTCATAGAAACAGCTGTCAAGAAATCAAATGAAATAGTGCAATGGGCAAATCTGCTGCACAAGACCTCTTTACAGTGTTAAAGAGCTAAGACGTCAATTTGAAGACTAAGATACAACTGTCTCAAGCCACGGTATTATCAATTACTTCATATTCATGTGAAAGTTGGACAATGAATGAAGAAGACCATGGAAGAATTGATGCATTTGAGTTATGATCTTGGAGAAGAAAATCAAAAGTAGCATGAAATTCTAAAACAATAAACGAATATGTGTTGGAAGAGGTGCAATTAAAATTCTCCTTAGAAGCCAGGATTCTCAGACATCATCTCTCAAACTTCAGAAATATTGTCAGGAAGAACCAGTCCCTGGAGAAGGACATCATGCTTGGTAAAGTGGAGTGTAGCATAAAAGAGGTCTGACCTAATGAGATGGATTGGCACAGTGGCAGCAGCAAAGGATTGAAAAATAGCAATGATTGTGAGGTTGGCGCAAGACCAGACAGTGTTCCATTCTGTTGTGCATAACATTGCTATGAGTCATTACTTACTTGATGGCCCCTAACAACAACACAATATATGAAATTATTTTTTCAGACCATTGGAAAACAATCAACACAGGACTGTGATCTCTGAGAAATAAGAAATGAATGTGGTGATCTTACTCCTATTTTTCATGGAGTCAGCTTTCAGAAGCCTCAAAAATCTTAGGAGCCTAGGTTAGTTAAGAATATTGAGATTAGAGTTTGAAGTGGCTGAAGTAGCTGAACATTTTAGTTCAGACTTCTATTAAAGGAGTTAAGAAGAAGAAAAAAAGGTCCAAAAATCTGCATAGGTGTCACTTTGAGTCTTTTCTAAGTATTTAGACCATGATTGCAGAGTGAAGCTCATCAAATCTGTGATAAGAATAATTGGAGAGTTTTAAGCTGAACCTTTCCCAGCGCTCTCATAGGAGAAAGAAGTCTGAGCTTCAATTAGTCAGATCCAAGAGTCCTTAGTACTTACTCCAAGCATTCAGTAAAGACTCCAGAGAAACCATACTTCGTTGTTAGACTTAACCATCTGGAGTGATGATTGCTCTAGACAAATCCTATCAAAGTATGAAAAAAAAAAAAAGAAGAAGAAGAAGAAAAAGAAACAGCCCTCTCAGAGTGTTAATGGAAGACAACACCTAAACATTCAGTAATCCTGTAAAAGATACTATAGACCTATCAAGAATATAACCAAAAAAAAAAAAAAATGTGGCCTATGGGCAAGCATAAAATAAATCAATATAACTGGTTAGAAGTGACAAAAATCTTGGAACTCACAGACAAGTGCTTGAAAACATCCATATAACTATGTTCAGTTATTTAAAGGAAAATATAAAGAAAATGGAAGATATGCAAAAGAAGCAAAGGAAGTCTCAGAAATAAAAATATATCTACAAGTCTATAAAAATGTATGCAATATAGATAGAATATCTATATTGAAAATGTGTGAAATGGAAATTTCACTGGATAGAAAAACAGATAATCTTCTGAAAAATATAAATAAATAAAATAAAAAATCAGTTGAAAACTTAGTTGTTTGTGTTGTTTCTGGGTGCTGTTGAGTCAATTTTGATTCATAGTAATCCCACATCACATGATAGAACCACCCCTAGAAAGATGAGACTTTTGCTCCAGTAAAGATTTACAGCCTCGGAAACTGTACAGGGTCGCTATGAGTTGGAACTGACTCCACGGCACATAATTTGTAATTATGTATAATTTATAAAAATATGTTAAGGAATATACTGTACAAAAGTGAATTAGTCAATATTCAATCATTTCAAGAAGTAGTACATGAACAAGAATTCATGGTACTAAAGGAAGAAGTCCAAGCTGCACTAAAGGCATTGGGAAAAAACAAGGCTCCAAGAATTGATGGAATACAAATTGAAATGTTCCAACAACCTGATGCAGAACTGGAGTCACTCACTTGTCTATGTCAAGAAATTTGAAGACAGCCAACCAACTAGAAAAGATCCATAATTATGCCCATTCCAAATAAATGTAATCCATCCAAATACAGAAATCATCTAACAATATTATTAATATCACATTTAAGTAAAATTTTGCTGAAGATAATTTTAAAATACAGGCAGAGTATGATGGCAAACTAGGCAGAAAGACTGTGGAGCCCCTCTTCAGTAAAGATACGGAAAACCAGACGAAACAGATTCAGAGGATGGTCCTGGAACTCTGAACTTCAGATAAAGGGATAAATACGTGAATTTAGTACTTACTGGGAAAGAGTTTGTACAGTCTCAAAGAAAGTAGATGACTTCTGCTTTGAGGCTGTCAACGTGAGCCACCATAGCCATTTTGAAAGGGTGTGAGCAAATTTAGACACAAGAAGACATTTCCATTACTGAAGTCTGCCTGTGACTCACTGAGACAAAGGTGCGATTATTATTTCTTTTCTTTTCTTTTTTCTCTCTATGTATTTCCTCTGGTGACCAGAAGTGCGAACTATACAAGTACACACCTCCAGGGAAGGTCCTGGGGGGACCTTGTTGCTGGATGCATGATTGACGGGGAAGTTGGTTGGTTGGTTGGCTGTGTGCCATGGAGTCGATTCCGACTCATAGAGACCCTGTACAGAGTTTCCGAGGCCGTAAAGCTTTACTGGAGCAGAAAGCTTCATCCTTATCCTGGGGAACAGCTGGTAGTTTCGAACTTCTGACCTTGCGGTTCACAGCCTGATTTGTAACCACTAGACAACAGAAAAAGCCTGTGCCAGCAGGCTCTGCTCCAAATCATTCCTGACCAGACCTGAGCTAGATTTCATTAGGAGAAACAGCTGAAAGGACTTAAGGGTAAGACTAAAAGAAGAAAAAGAAAAAGAAAAAAATCTGGTGACAGAGAGGCACAGCGATACCATCTTGATATTTCTCAGGTAGCTGTGCAGGCAAAAGTCCATTAGGTGGTGCTACAGATTTACTCTTAATTTTCAACTGTTGTTTCCTGGTTGTTTTTATTTTATTTTTCTTTATATTTATTTGTCTTTATGCTGTTTTTTTTTTTTTTTTTTCCTTCTGTTTTTGGTGTGTGGGTTTTTTTTCCCTGATTTTTGTTTTTAGTTTTGTTTCTTTGTCCTCCTTCTCTCTTGTGGGAGTGTTTTCTCTTCTTGCCTCACCCAAAAGAAAACAGCAACTGCGGCCATCCAGCCAAGTCACAATCATACCCTCTACAACCCTACCACTGGGCAAGAGCCAATACCAGCTGCTATATGCAAGGACAATAACTACAAAAACATCTGCTAAATCTACTCTTAATTGAACTGTATGAACAGTGAACAGAGAAGTTCATCTCCTGATCACACTCACCAGGAGGCAATTGGTGAGTGCCTAAGAATATATCAACATATATTCATCAACTTAATAGAAATACAAGATCACAATGCCTAGAAAGCAGCAGAAATTTTCTGTTCACATGAAAAAACAAGACAGAGTAGCTCAAACAAATGACCAAAAGGAAAAGCTAGAAAATGCTTTTGAGGAAGAAGAGGCCCTGGAACTACCTGAAAAGAGAATTAAGGGGAATGATATAAAGGTACATGCAAATGATTCACCGAAAAGTCAAGGAAGAATTAAGGAAAGTGCTACAGTAACAATCAAACAAAATAGATATAGCATTGGAGATAATACAAAGCCTACAAACAGAAATCCAGATTTTCAGTACTAAAATATCAGAAATGGACAATGCAGTGAAAGGGCAAAGGAGTATAACTGAGTCAATAGAAACCATAATTAGTGAGCTTGAAGATTGATATATATCTTAATACTGATAGAAAAACAATAAAAAAGAAAAAGAAAAATATTTTCAAAGTGTAAGATTCATATGGAACAGCATGAAAAGCAATAACCTATGGATAACTGGATTTCCAAACAGAAAAAGAGAAAGAATACTACAGAAAAGATAGTCAAAGTACTGCTGGAAGAAAATTTCCCTCGCATCATGAAAGACAAGAAGATACACATTCAAGAAACTGAATGAACCCCAAGCAGGATAGACCTCAAAAGAAAATCACCAACACATATCGCAATCAAACTTTTCAAATAAAATACAAGGAAAGAATCCTGAAAGCAGATAGGGAAAAACAAAATGTTACCTCCAAAGTAAAGCCAATAAAATTAAGCTCTAATTTCTCAGCAGAAACTATGCTGGCAGAAACCAGGCAGCAATAGGGAGACATGTACAAAGCACACAAAAAAACAAAAACAAAAAAACTTCCTACCAAGAATCATGTACCCAGCATAGCTGTCCATCAAACATGATAGAAAAATTAGAATATTTCTGGATAAACAGAAATTAAGGAACTTTGTAAAAACTAATACAACTCTCCAAAATATAATAAAGGGAATTCTTTGGATTGAGAACCAACAAGCACAGACAACCAGAGATTGATACAGCACAACAAAAACCAGAATTCAGTCTAGATATGGACGTATCCAGAGTATAACAAAGCTAAAATGTTTTATAGGGAATCCAGGATGTTAGTTTATGATTTTGACAACTACAAAACAAAGGGAAGGAAAAGTAAAGTTACAGAGTTCCAGATGATGAGAAAATCGGTCAGATTTCAAGATAAAACTGACTACTTTAAAATGCAGAAGAAACTAATAAAGTACATGGTAACTTCAAAGAAACTTAATACACCTTCAATTAAATCAAGAAAGGAAAATCCATGAAAATTTTATAAACATTAAAATGGACAAGAAAAAGAAGCACAAAAAATGAACTCAGCACATAAAAGCATGCAGAACAAAGCAGCACCACAAATAAAAACAAAACCAGCAAAATGACTGAAATCAATTCATACCTATCAGTAATTACACTGAACTTCAATGGATAAATGCACCAGTCAAGAGACAGTGAGTAGCAGAATGGAAAAGAAAACAGCATCCTTCAATATGCTGTCCACCAAAGGACACACCTTACACACAAATAAAAATAGAAAAAATTAAAGGATGGAAAAAATATATAAGGTTTATTGCCATAAAAAATGAGCAGGAGTGGCAAGAGCAATCTCTGATAAACTTTAAGGCAAAAACCAGCATAAGAGACAAAGAAGGACATTATCTCAGAATCGAAGGGTCAATTGAACCATAATAATAATAATAATAATAATATTAATAATAATAATAAATACCTTTGCTGCCAATGCAAGAGTCTCAAAATTTATAAATCAAACATTAATATGATGGAAGAAAGAAACAGACAACACTACAACAATAGTGGAAGATTTTAATACACCACTTTTGAAAAAGGACAGAGCAACCAGAAAGAAACTCAACAAAGACACAGTGAAATTAAATAAGACAATCAGTAAACTTGACCTCGTAAATGTGTACAGAGCATTCAACCCAATGACAGCATAATACATTCTTTTTCAGGGCACATGGAATATTATCCAGAATAGACCATGTGTGAAGTCACAAAGCAAGTCTCAAGGAATTAAAGAACATCAAAGCATCTTCTCATATTGCATACTATAAAATTAGAAATCAACAAGAGGAAGATCAAAGAAATAAAATCAAATACATGGACACTGAATAACACCCTGCTTAAAAGCTACTGGGTAATAGAACAAATAAAAAATGAAAAGCAAATGAGAACAGAAACAAATGAGGATGAAAATAACATACCAAAATCTTTGGGATACAGCAAA
>NW_006408520.1:47657998-47707204 GCF_000296735.1 Chrysochloris asiatica | reverse complement strand
TAGGAATTTGTGACTCAATTGTGAATAATTGTTAGCAGGATTAATTGTGATAGTCACAATTGGAATTGTAGAATATGGGTAACTAAACATAGGAGGTAGTTAATCTTTCATTTCAGGAAAAGACAATCCCAGAACCATCAATAAGCAAGAGCATGAAAGGAGCATGAGATCCCTATCTACAAATGTGGCAACAGCAAAGATGATTGCAGAGGCAGTGCAATGGAGAGACAAAGCAATTGCAGGCTCATGACCCATGGACTGAGAAAGGCTGTGTGCCTGTAGGCAGGAGGATGGCTGGCAAAATGTGCTTTTTGGACATTTAAATGATTATAAATTTTTTTGTTTTGTAAGTGTACATCAAATTGTTTTGCTTCGTTCATTTGTGAAATATAAAATATAAATGGGAAGTCACAGGAAGGAAGCAGGATAACTTTTGCAGGGAGAGGATTGTAATAATTGAGATGAAACAAAGTATATAATTTGATGAATATAAAGCTGATGATATTGCCTTTCAACCTTCACCCAATTAATAATAAAAGCATAAAAAAAAAAAAAAAAAAAAGATTGCACCAGCACATCAACAGGGAGCTGCTAGAAATTCAACTCAGATTCGGAAGGAGATGTGGAATAAGAGATATCACTGTTGACATTAGATGGATCTTAGCTGAAAGGAGAGAATTCCAGAAAAATTTTTACATGTGCCTAATTAACTATGCAAAGTTATTTGTCTATATGGATCATATCAAAGTATAGATAACATTGAGAAGACTGTGGATTTCAGAACACTGTGCTCTGAAGGAACCTATACACAAACCAAGAGGTAGTTACTTGAATTGAACAAGGGGATACTAAATGGTTTAAAATTGGAAAAGGTGTTTGTTCACCAGGATTGCATCATTGCACCATGCTAATTTAATCTGTATGTTGAATAAATGATCCAAGAAACTGGATTATGTGAAGAAAAACACTGCATCAGGATTGGACAGAGACTCATCAACAATTTTCAACATGCAGGTGACAAAAGTTTACCTGTTGAAACTGAAAAGGACTTGATGGACTTATTGAAGATGATCAAAGACTACACTGACTTCAGTATGGATTGCACCTCAATCTAAAGAAAACAAAAATCCAAACAATTTTTGCAGCAACATATCAGATGAGTAACTGATCTCTAAAATTTCTAGAAAACTATGACACCTCTACAAGAAAAAGACCAACAACCCAATTAAAAAATGGGCACCAGATATGATCAGACACTTCACCAAGGAAGCTATTCAGGCAGCAAACAAACACATGAAGAAATGTTCATGATCATTAGCCATCAGAGAGATTTAAGTCAAAACAATAATGGAATATCATCTCACTCCACCATTAATAGCAAAGTTCAAGAAACTAGACAACAACAAATACTGGCAAGGGAGAGACCCTCCTATATTGCTGGTGGGACTACAAATGGGACAACCATTGTGATAAACTACATGGAGCCTGCTCAGAAATTTGAAAATAGAAATCCCATATGACCTAGCAATCCCTCTTGTGTTGTTATTAAATGCTGTGGAGTCAAGTGCGTCTCATAGCAACCCTGTATAGGATTTGCAAGGAGTGGCTGGTGAGTTTGACCTACCATCCTTGTTGTTCAAGTGATGTTGAAGTCCAGTGCTAATCCTACAGCTCCACACCAGGATGCCACTTGGTATATAGCTACAAGAAGTAAAAGCCAGGATACAAGCATGTATGTGCACATGGATGTTCATAGCAGCACAATTCACAATAGCAAAAAATATGGAGACAGCATAAATGAGGCCAAAGGAAGACTGGATAAATAAGCTTTTATACATGTACATAGTAGAATATTATGCAATGGTGAAGAATAATGATGAATCTGCAAAACACCTCATAACATGGATGAATCTGGAGAACATTATGCTGAGAGAAATTAGCCAATCATAAAAATATAAATATTGTCTGAGACCACTATTGTAAAAACTCAAGAAAAGGTTTTCACGCTAAAAAAAAAAATTATTGATGACTACGCCGCTCCGCGGGAGAAAGATGAGGCTTTCTACTCCCGTAAAGATTTACACCCTCGGAAACCCTGTACAGGGTCGCTATGGGTCGGACCCGACTCGATGGCACTTAACAACAACAACAACATCCTGTTTGGCTAAGGAGCTCTGGTAGCGTAGTGGTTACGAATCGGGCTGCGAACCTTAAGGTCAGCGGTTCGAAACTACCAGCTGCTCCGCGGGAGAAAGATGAGGCTTTCTACTCCCGTAAAGATTTACACCCTCGGAAACCCTGTACAGGGTCGCTATGGTCGGAACCGACTCGATGGCACTTAGCAACAACAACAACAACAACAACAACCAGGGGAGAGAAGGAGCTCTGGTAGCGTAGTGGTTACGAATCGGGCTGCGAACCTTAAGGTCAGCGGTTCGAAACTACCCGCTGCTCCGCGGGAGAAAGATGAGGCTTTCTACTCCCGTAAAGATTTACACCCTCGGAAACCCTGTACAGGGTCGCTATGGGTCGGAACCGACTCCATGGCACATAACAACAACAACAACCAGGGGTGAGAGGGAAGGAGAGTAATCACAGGCTTGTTGTTGTTAGGTGCCATTGAGTCTATACTGTAATGAAAATGAAACACTGCCCAGTCCTGTGCCAATCTCACAATTGTTGCTAAACTTGAGTCCATTGCTGCTGCCACTGTGCCAACCCATCTCATTGGGGGTCTTCTTGTTTTTTGCTGACCCTTCATTTTACCAAGCATGATGTCCTTCTCCTGGGACTAGTCCCTCCTGATAATAAGTCCAAAGTATGAGCGATGAAGTCAGGACATCTTGACCTCTAAGGAATATTCTGTCTATGCTTCTTCCAAAAGATATTTGTTTGTTTTTGTGGTAGTACAAATAATTTTAATATTCTCCTACAACACCATAACTCAAATGCATCAATTCTTCATGAGGTTCCTTATTCACTGTCCAACTTTCACATGAATATGAGCCTATTGAAAGAATCATTGTTTGGGTCAGTTGCATTTTAGTCCTCAAACTGACATCTCAGCTCTTGAACACCTTAAAGAGATCTTGTACAGCAGATTTGCCTAAAGCAATATATAGTTTGATTTCTTGACTCCTGCTTCCACGAGTGTTAATGGTTGATCCAAGTAAAATGAAGTCTTTGACAAGTTCAATCTTTTATGATATAGTTATTCAATACCATCAGTAAATTCCAACTTATAGTGACCCTGTATAGGGTTTACATGCCAACCTTGTGACTAGCAGTTCAGTGCTTATGCTATCCACACCAAGCTAGAGGATAGACACTTGTTAACTTGGGTGACAGGAAGGGCAATATGCAAGATAGGGAGGTTGGCAAAAGAATGATAAAGACAGGTGAAAACACAGGGAGGTATGCAAAGACTAAAGGGGATAGAGGTAAATGGTGGTTATGTGTCTTGGAGTCAGTTCCAACTCATAGCAACCCTGTATAGGGTTTCCAAGGCTGTAAATCTTTACAGGAACAGAAAGCCTCATCTTTCTCCTGCGGAACCACTGGTAGTTTGAACTGCTGTCCATGAAGTTAGCAGTTTGACTTGTAAATATACAACCTTGGAACTAGCTATGGGTAGATACATGAACAAATACACAGGCTGAACAGATATGCAAGAAAAAGTGGGAGTATACCCACAAATATATAAGGATTTGAAAGAGGGTATTGGTACATGACTATTTACTTTTGCTGCAAACACAACTATGAATGTGCAGGATCATACAGCAGGGAAAATGATGAAAACTTAAGACAATTAGTTTCTGTGCCTGAGATCTCAGGACTATAGTCTCAGGGAACACCGTGGTCAATTGGCATAACAGTCCACAAAGATAAAGTTCTGCATCACACTTTAGTGAGTAGTTTCTAGGATCTTAAAAGCTTATGATTGGGCATTTAAGGTGCAACTATTGGTTTCTTCGTGTGTAGTAGAAAGAAGAGAGATGGGAATTGAAGATGCTTGAAAGTAATTAGTCCACTGGAATAAGGGAACATGTGAATATCAGTCTCCAGACTGAGACCAGAAGAACTAGATGGTGCTTGGTTATGACTACCAACTGCTTTGAAAGAGATCACTTTAGAAGGTTCCAGATGGAGTGGGAGAAAAATGTGGAACAAAACTCAAAATTTTTTTTAAAAAAGAACAATCTTACTGGTTAGAAAGAGACTGGAGGAACCCAAGACTATGGCCCTTGGATCTGGAAAAAACTCACCATCATGGTCCAGTTTCCAGCCAAGCCATAGGTATACACATGAGGGGACAACAACACTAGTAAGGTATGCTCACTATATAACTGTCAATTATTCTAAATCAAAAGACTAATATTTACCAAAGGACAAAGTTGAAAAGGGATGGAAAAGCGGATGGAATGGAAATAGGAATCATAGGAAGTAAGTAGGATAATTGGTGTGGCATGGATAGGATTGCAATCATTGGGATTGAATGAAGTGTATGATTTGTTGAATATACAACTGAAGATCTGTTGTAACCTTCACTTGAGTCACAATAAAAAGTTAAACAAAAACAAAATCCTCATTACTGGACCAATAAATAACTTCATGATAAATGAAGAAAAAGTGGAAGTTGTCAAAGATTCCATTTTTCTTAGATCCAAAATCAACTCTCAATGAAGCAGCAATCAAGAAAGCAAGGTTTAACCAAAAAAATTGGTTAAATCTTCTGTAAAAGACCTCTTTGAAGTGCTAAAGAGCAAAGGTGTCAACTTGAGGACTAAGGTGCACCTGTTCTAGGCCATGGTATTTTCAATTACCTCATATTCATGCAAAAACTGGACAACTGATTAGGAAGACCATAGAAGAATCTATGCATTTGAATTACGGTGTGGCAAAGAACACTGAATATACCATGGATTGCCAGAAGAAGTAACAAATCTGTTTTGGAAGAACAATCTCATTGCTCTTTGAAAGTGATGATAGAGAGACTCATCTTTCCTACTTTGAACATGTTGTCATGAAGGACCAGTCCCTGGAGAAAGACATCATACTTGGTAAAATAGAGGGTCAATGAAAAAGAGGAAGACCCTCATAAGATGGATTCACACAGTGGGAACAACAGTGGACTCAAACATAGCAGCAGTTTTGAAGATAGTGCAGCACTGGGCAGTATTTTGCCCTATTTCATATAAGGTCGTAAGTGGGAACCAACTCGATGCCATGTAACAATGGCAGGCCACTGACTCAAGTATAAAAAACTGGAGATAAGATTATGACGAGGCAGATGCCAAATACAAATCAAGCAAAAAACTACAGAACCTTTGAGAAAATGTTTTTATGTATTGAAAACAGTTCAGATCCCCATGGAAAGTCTCTTTCAACTGATTTGCTGTTCATATCAGATCTCATTGTGGAAGTGATTACATTATACTAGATCTCATAATTGAAGATAACTATATCATAACTGCCAAGCCACTGAAAATCCTGGCTCAGCCAAGTTGGTATACAGCTTTAACATCATAGCCACCAAGTCAGTATGCAACCTCAGCTGTCCATTATGAGGTGGATGTTGCCAGATGCACAATCATGAAGTCAGATGTGCATAGCAACATCCTATAATTAAATGGAAGTGGTCTATACAAGATCAGACTTCAGCAGGACTTGAAGACACAAGTAAGTTACATGAGGAAGTGGCCCAAATACCCATGCTATCCCAGTTACCCCTTTGGCCTCATTGGGGATTTCCTTATAATTAATTGACTGAGGGAGAGAAAACCTGTGCTTGGTTTACAGATGGTTCTCCACAATATACAAGTACCACTCAGAAGAGGATAGTGGCAATACTGCAACCCCTTTCTGGAACTGCCCTGAAGGACACTGGTGAAGGACCATCCTCTCAGCAGACAGAATTTCAAACAGTATACCTAGTTGTTCATTTTGCCGGGAAGGAGAAATGGCCAGATGTATAATTATATACTGATTCATCACCTATGGCTAATGGTTTAGCTGGATGGTGCGGGACTTGAAAGGCAAATTATTAGAGAATTGGTGAAAAGGAAGTATGGGGTAGAAATATATGGATAGGCTTCACTGAATGAGCCAAAATAAGAGAAGATACTTGTTCTTATATGAATGCTCACCAAATGGTTACCTCAGCAGAGGAGAATTTTAACACTCAAGTGGGTAGGATGACACATTCTGTAGAAACCAGACGTCCTCTTTCCCCAGCCACTTCTGCTATTGTTCAATGGGGTTATGAAAAGAATGACTATGGTGATAGGTTAGTTTTGCCATCCCGCCATATTTAAAAGGAGAAGCCACCTCAGATGCAGGAATAGAAAGAAAAGCTATGTGTGGAGTGCGAGATCACTGTTCAGTAAAGCGGCAATTGCAGAGGCAGAGCCATTAGCAGGTTTCCCATCCCATGGACTTAGTGAGGTGAGTGCCTTTGGGTAGGAAGCTGGCTTGCAGAATGCAGCATCCTTTAGATAGTTAACCACAAGACTAAATGAGATTGTAACAGTTGCCTGAGGAAAGCAGCAACCAAGAGACCATGTGGCTGAGAGACTGAGGGCAAGAGAGAGGCGTGCCTATTGTGTAGATGAGAAGAGGCACTCCTGACCCGATTACTACTGTATCCTGCATTTTTCTGATCCTGAAATAGTTTCCCTAGTAAATCCCATAATCATATGTATTGTCTGAGACTTCTTGTGACCATTGCAACAGATAATCAAACCTGGTAGAAAAGTAGAGAGTGCTACGGAAGGGATGGATGGTGTCAGTATAAGGGGAAGGAGGTTGTACAGTGGGGGTGTGTCTGACCTTGACCTCATAGGAGCCAACCTTGACTTGGTTTTGAGTTTGAGACTCCTTTCCAAGTCAGAGGAGGTCAGACACTGTCTTCACATCATTCTTGCTGTTGGAAAGATGGAAACACCATATTCACAAGTCTACATATGGAAAATATGTCAAGAACCAATAGATTCACATTTTGATGTTTTTTTCAATAAAATTTTCTGTGATTTTGTAACAATATTTTTTTACTTACACTTGTACACAATGGAAAAATTCCTTGGCCCAACTTTCTTACCTTTTCCTCACCAGTGCAGTTTTCAATTTTCTGAAAATTTCTTCATGATAAGCCCCCATGATCATCATGTGTGCCTTGAAAAAAGCACATATGATGTTTATCTTCAATTTGTCATTCTTGTTATTGTAAACCATGTGATTGTCAGATTCAAAATGGCCATTACCAATCCATTTCAGCTAACTAATGCCTAGGATATTGATGTTTATGTATTCCATTTCATTTTTTACCATTTACAATTTTCCTAGATTCATACTTCATACATTGCATGTTCTGATTATTAATGAATATTTACAGCTGCTTCTCTTCATTTGGAGTTGTGCCCCATCAGCAAATAGAGGTCCTAAAGGCTTTACTCCATTCGTGTTATCACAATTCACTCTACTTTGAGGAGGCAGCTCTTACCCAGTGGTATTATAGGTGCCTTCCAAACAGAGGTGCTCAGCTTTGGTCACTATATCTGACAATATTCTGGTGCACTTCATCATGCTTCAATATTCAGTATTCTGGTGCTATCTGACAGTATTTCACAGCTATTCATAAGGTTTTCAGTGACTAAACATTTGGTAGTCTGCTTCTCCTTCTTCCTAGTCCATCTTAGTCTGGAAGCTTGGTTGAAAACTGTCTACTATGGGTGACCCTGCTGGTATTTAAAATATCTGTGGCATAGCTTCCAGAATCAAGAGCAGCACACAGTACAACAAACTAACAGACGAGTGGTGGAAAATGATCCCTTAGGAATCCCAAAACACAGTTGCCACAATTTTCTGAGCTGACTACTCAGCCTTGAATTTAACTGGGCTAAGAGATTCTCTCAGATGCCACTGTTTTGATTTGATCATGCTCTCCTGATTGTATCAGTAAATCCAAGACTCAATCCCTATTACAATTAGCTCCATAAAATGATCTTCATAGCTTCAATTCTACTTTAAAAGACTGTTGGAAGGATCAGCTTCTTGAGCTAGATGATCTTTGCATACACTTTTGGCATTTTTGAAAGCTTTCTGAGGCCACAATATTTGCTTAAAACTGAAAATGCCAAATCACATGAAAGGTCATCTCCAGTAGTTATCACATCATTGGTAATTCCATTGTTTTCTTCCACCAGTTTCTGAACTGCAGCCACAGTTTCTTCATTCTAGATTGACACTCTTCTCTCTCTTGGCTTGTCTCTGAGGTTTTCCCAACCATCCTTAAAACATTCGATCCTTCTAAAAACTGCTGTTTTATTTGGAACAGCATTCCTATCAACTTGTTACAAAGATTCAATGATCTGTGATGTTCAATGATCTGTGATGATGTTCATGTGAGTTTTGTTTAAAAATTGGTATTATCTTGACTCTAAAATCCTTTTTTTTTTTTTTTTGCCATGGCACTAAAAGTATCCTTTTATAAACAAGTGTGTTACTGAGAGAATTTGTCTCAACCACCCTCTGATGGCAGCAGCATGTTTAAATATATTTTATTGGGGATAAATGCATGAATGTATGAACTGGAACCCTAGTAGGAGTACTTTTTGACTTACCTTTGTGTATATATGCTTCACGGGTTTTGTTTTTCTAAAGAGCCCAGCTAAAGACAGATATACAGTTCTTTACCTTCCAGTTGCTTTCTCTCTGAGCTCTCTTCCTATTCTATGCTTCCAATTAAAATTGGAGTGATATATTATTCATTCCCCCCTGTTTGTCTGTAATACTTTTATAAGGTACTTACCATTATAGCTTGGGTACAATATTTTTCTATTACTGGAAAATCTCATTCTTAATGAAATATTTGCTGAAGACCCCTTTGCAGTCTCTAATTAGGCATGACAGATGAGTATCCCTGAGACCACTATTTAGTAATTGCAAAATAGATACCATAAAATGCATTAACAAAAAAAAAAAAGACTACCTTACAGGAGCTAAATTCTTCTCATTGCTTTATCTGGCAATTTCATTAAATTTGGTGAATTCTCTGAGGTTAAAAAAAAAAATAGATATATGAGCAAGAATCTTTACATTTTATTTCTAAACACTCCATCTGCAGAATCTGAATTTGGCATGGAAATCTTGCTTAATTAAAGAAAAGAACAAGTTAAATATAGTATTTCAATTTTTCAAACAATAAACAGGTGTTGATGAATATACTGTATTCTGGTCTTATTAAAAATGCAAAGGAGAAATGAAATATATGCTTAACTGTTTTAATTCTTTTAAATGTGTTTCCTGAAGCCATACATCATCTGGCTAGGTGATTGATAGTATCATTTAAATTCAATTCTAAAAAAAAAAAATTAAGTTCTTTTGGTTGCAAATAAATTTGTCATATCCTCATCTACTAAAAAAGACAAAGTAGTAAATGAACAAATTTGTACTCTAGCCTCTGCCTCAGGGAATCTTGCGATAAGTCTTTATAAAGTAATGAATAAGGTAGCAGAACCAACACTGGAATCTGCTCAATTTACTAGCATTGACAACTTGGGATAACTGCTCAAGCTATTTGGTCCTCATTCTCTCCATCTATAAAGTGGGACTTAAAAAAACAAACCAAATACTGAAAGAATTGTTTTAAGGACCTTATTAAAATAGCAACCTGAATAGACATTTTAAGATGATATCATTAATAACGTTCAAGACTTAGAATAAAATTCTAGCTTTCTTTTCTTTTATTTCATTTACCCATGACCTTTTTTCTCTCAATTTCATAAGAAAAAAAATATTTTGAAGCTATAGTATTCCTTTAGATTTTAGCTCCATATTTAAAGTTGTAATGCTGTTGTTAAGTTCCTTCAAGTTGGTTCCAACTCACAGCGACTCTGTATGGGGTTTTCAGTTGGTGGGTTTGAACCACTGACCTTGTGGTTAGCAGGTCAGTGCTTTTCCTACAGCACCACACCAGTACTCCAAAGTGCAAACCATTGTTGCTAAGTGCTATCAAGTTGGTTCTGACTCATAGCCACCCTGTATAAGGTTTCCGAGGAGCAGCTGGTGGGTTTGAACTGTTGACCTTGTGATTTGCAGTCCAATGATGATCTTACAGCACCAAATAGTATCCACCTAATCAAAGCAACACATCTTTGTTGAGCCTTTCATTAGACCATATAAAGAGAGAGGCAATGAAAAGTTTTGTTAATTTATGAGACATTATGAGATAGAATCACATTAAGTAAAACCTGTCTCTAGTACAAGTGGTTCTGAACATTATTTTGAAAGAACTTACTTCCTAACAAGTGTTATCGTTGTTGTTAGGTGCCATTGAGTCAGTACTGACCCATTAGCAATGTTATGCACAGTAGAACGAAACACTACCCGGTCCTGGGCCAACCTTACTACTGTTGCCACATTTGAGTCCATCGATGCTGCCAGTTGGCCAATCCATCTCATTGGGGGTCTTCCTCTTTTTCTCTGACCCTCAACCTTACCAAGTATGATATCCTTCTCCAGCGACTGGTCTCTCCTGACAATATGTCCAAAGTATGAAAGACAAAGTTTGGCCATCTTGCTTTCTAAGGAGCACTCTGGCTGCACTTCTCCCAAAACGGATCTATTGGTTCTTTTGGCAGCCCATGTCGCTTTCAATATTCTCCTCCAACACCATAACTCAAAGGCATCAATTCGTCTACGGTTTTCCTAATTCACTGTTAAGCTTTTGCATGTATATGAGATTATCCTTTCAAAACAATGTTCAGCATCACTTATACTGGAGGCAGGTTTTACTTAATTGTGGCGCTGTGGGTTAGTGCACCAGACTGCAAAGCCATTTTGAACTGCAAGGTTAGCAGTTCAAGCTCACCAGATGCTCCTCAAAAACCCTATACAGGGTCGCTATGGGTCAGAACCAATTCAACAGCACTTAACAACAACAACAACACTTACTAACAAAATGAGCTCTGGTAGGGTAGTGGTTACAAGTTGGGCTACTAACCTCAAGGTCAGTTAGTTCAAAACTACCAGAGGTTCCGCCAGAGAAAGATGAGGCTTTCTGCTCCTGTAAAGATTTATAGCCTTGGAAATCCTATACAGGGTCCCTATGAGTCGGAACCAACTTCACTGCACACCACCACCAACAATGCCTAACACTCTTTTTCTCTGTATTCCCTGTGCTAGATAGCTACTTTTTTCCCTCTATAGATCTATCCCCCTGTTTGCCATCTTGTTCTCTGCTTCCTGTATACCTCAGCAGGTGTTTTTGCCTTGGGTGAATTCAGTCAATTAGGAGTACCAACAAGAGACTGGCAGGAAGAAGGAGGCTCCTACTGGGGTATTTATTTACTCTCAGTCTGGCTCTTTTGCTCAAAGGAAGGTTAATTACAGCCTTTCTTTGTTTGTATTCTGAGCAATGTTCCTTCCTTCCATAAAGGAGTGTTCCTTACTTCTGTAAAAGGTTTGCTACACCCTGGCACACATCTTTGCAAACAGTCTCTTTAGTAAACTCTCCTGGAATTACTAAATTTGAATGCTCCTGTTTTCTGCCAGTATTTTGATTGTTATACTCTCCTAACTCTAATCCTGCTGTTGTATGCCGCGGAATAGATTCCTACTCCTAGCAAACAAAGTAGAATTACCCAAAGGGTTTTCTTGACTATAATCTTTCTGGAAGTAGATGGCCAAGTCTTTCTCCAGCAGAGCCAAGGATGGGTGGGTTTTGGAATTACCAACCTTTCTGGTATAAGCTGAGTGTTTAATTGTTGTGTCACCAAGGATTCTCACCTATTACCTAAACCACTTCCAATTCTTGGTAGGTCCTGCTTGGTTTGATGCATCTATTCAAGTGTTTCTCAAACTTGATAACTTGCAAATTCTTGTGAATGCATTTAACGGCCTCTCGGGTGACTATAGATCCCAGTCCAAAAAGTATTGGGTGTCACAAGTAAGAAGCTCTTCTACTAAATGAAAGGTTTAGTTCACTCTAAGATGCCTTGGAAGACAGGTCTAGTGGTCTACTACCGAAAAATCAACCATGGAAAATCCTGGGGAGAATAATTCTACTCTGATGTATATAATGTCAGAATCGACATCATCTAACTAGTTTCTTACTCACAACCTCCAGTATAAAAGTCCTGTAAATTAGCTCTTTTTCTAATTAATAGAATCCTAATTTATTAGGAGAAAGTTCTAATAGCAATTATATGTTACCATTTATTTTTATAATTTATTATTTTTTATTAGAAAACCCAATGATATATAAGACCCACATTCTTAGGTCTAAAAAAGGGGGTAAGAAAGCCAAAGCATAATCTAGTTCAGTGCTTTAATTTTATAAAGAGTGTAACAAGATTTAGAAAAGTTATGTGATTTACTCAAGACCATATGGCTCTCACTGACCCAAAGATACAATCCATTTCCTGAGTCCTACTCAATGCTATTTTCCGCCCACCACCATATCCAATTTACACCTTCTTACAAAGAAAATAATGATTAAAAAAAAATCATCTGTGCCCACATAGGAAGATTTGATAATCTGATCCTAAGAATGAAGGAAAAATTATTGACTTATGAGTTATTAGGGCTAGAAGATATTTTAACCTCCCTTGAGTTTATATATGATGAGTCTAAGCCCCAGAGAAGATCAATATTTTGTGTTTCCCTTATTTTCTGGAGTATTTCAATGGCATTTTTGCCATCATTTTCTGGATTTCTAAGAGAAAGAACTCTAAATAATTTCACACCTGGAATGTCTCAATCAATCTTTTTTTTTTCCCCCAAAGACTCAAAATCAAATACACCATCTGATGAGTAACATTACAAGAGCTGACTAGTAAATTGACATATGACTTAGTAACTCCCTTCATACTAGCATGATGGCAGCTGATAAAGGCTATCTGACACATGACATCCTTGACCGGTGAGCTACAAAGTCAAGGTACCCATGGTAATGCACTGTCCATTAGTGTACATTCTGGTGCTAACATTTACAGGGAACTACATCATCAGTGCAAGGCACTCAAGATGAAGCTTTCAATCTCCATCTGAGAAAGGAGTGACTGCCATTCAATCCACAGGAACACTTTCTCAGAGTCAAAAGATGCTATTAGCACTGAGCTGGCATCATTTTTCACCTTAAAGAGGATATTAAATAAGCACAGTAAATTCACACAGGTGAACTTATGTGTACTGGCTATAAAACAGCCCATTGTTCGGTTGAATTCTTTTATTAATGCTTATTCTTTGAGTCAATTGGCCAATAATTTTGCGAAATTGTTAATATCTATATTGAATAAGCCCATAAAATGGAGGCTCATGGTCCGCACTCTGATAAAGTCAGCTCCAATTTCTTGTTCTTTCAGTGGTTACATTGGAACTCAAACAGGACCCTTGAGTTTCATCCTGAGATGTTCTTTTATCAATCCAGATTACTCACCCTTAGAATCTGGTAATTGCCCTTCTTTCTCCTCTAGAATGTAGAGTGTTTTTTTTTGTTTGTTTGTTTGTTTGTTTGTTTTAACACATGCATTTTTCTCAGAGTAGAACTTCTTTTTTTAAGCAAGACATGGGTGATGGGGAAAAAGTGAGGCATCTCCATGCCAGAGATTCTATTGAGAACATTCATAAATCAGGAGGGTGACTGGACCAATATAATGCAATTACAGTTCTGGGTGTGAATCCTGGTATTAACTTTAGTACAGTTGGACATTCTCTCTGAATCCAGGGCTCTTACTTATAAAATTCAATGTAGATAGTTACCCAGAGAGATGTATGGAATGATCAATCAATAAACAACATTCTTATCAATGGAGAAAAGATTGAAGTTGTCAAGGACTTCGTTCTTCATGGACCAACTATCAACACTCACAGAAGCAGCAGTTTATTGGTCCAGTGGTGAGGATTTGTTTTCTTGACATTGAGATGTAATCCACACCAAAGGCTGTGCTCTTTGATCTTCATCAGTAAATGTTTTAAGTCCTCTTCACTTTCAGCAAGCGAGTTTGTAACATCTGCATATAGCAGGTTGTTAGTCTTCCTCCAATCCTGATGCTACATTTTTCTTCATATAACCTAGTTTCTTGGATTATTTGCTCAGCATACAGGTTGAATAAGTATGGTGAAAGAATACAACCTTGTCGCACACCATTCTTAATTTTAAATCATTCAGTGTTTCCATGTTCTGTTCAAACAGCTGCCTCTTGATCCATGTACAGATTCCTCATGAGCACAATTAAGTGTCCTGGAATACTCATATTTCTCAATGTTTTCCATAGCTTATCATGATCCACACAATCGAAAGCCTTTGTGTATTCATAAAGCACAGGTAAACATCTTTCTGATATTCTCTGCTTTCAGTCAAGATCCATCAGACATCAGCAAGGATATCCCTCGTTCCACGTCCTCTTCTGAATCCGGCTTGAACCTCTGGAAGTTTTCTGTCAAGGTATGCTTGCAGCCGTGTCTGTATTACCTTTAGCAAATCTTTACTCACATGGGATATCAAAGATATTGTCCAATGATTTCCGCATCCCATTGAGTCACCTCTCTTTGGAATGGGCACAAATATTGATCTCTTCCAATCAGTCAGCCAGATAGTTGTCTTCCAAATTTCTTGGCAGATATGAGTGAATGCCAAGAGCCGCCTCACTTTCTTGAAATATTTCATTTTTTATTCCATTTTATTATGGATGTAGTTGCTCAAAATTACAATTTAGATGGAAGCGACTCTTCCCATTAAGAATAAGCCTTCCCCTCATTACACAGGAGTAATGGGGACATTACATAAGAGGGATGAGTATGAGCAGAGATTAGCATCCTAATCAGAAAAGTGTTGACAGCAGAGACAGAAGCAAAGGCAAAGGCATAGAGAGATGAAGCAGCTGAAGATTCTAGACAAATGGAATGAGAAAATCTGTGTGTCTGTGGACAGGAGGCTAACTTGCAAAATGTGACTTTTGTTCATTTAAATGAATTTTCTGTGTGTTTTTTTGTACATCAAAAAAAATGAGGGAAAAGATGTAAATACTATTAATCGATAGTGCATGGAGGGGATTTTAATCATTGCAATGACACAAAGTATGGTTGGTTAAATGGAAACCTGATGCTCTGCATTGTAAACTAACACTCCATTCACAATAAAAGCTTTAAAAAAGGAGAGAGAGAGAGATCAATCAGGATGGAAACGAGTTCAAATCTGATTCTATGGAGTCATGCATTAAAAAAAAAGAAAAAGAAAAAATAGCAGGAAAAAAAAGATGTAAGGAACATAAAGTAGTCACTGTATTGTTGTTGTTGTTGTTAAGTGCCGTTGAGTTGGTTCCGACCCATAGTGACCCTGTACAGGGTTTCCGAGGCTGTAAATCTTTACGGGAACAGAACGCCTCATCTTCTCCCGTGGAACAGCTGGTAGTTTCGAACTGTTGGCCTTAAGGTTCGCAGCCTGATTCGTAACCACTACACTACCAGAGCTCCTTAGTCACTGTATTAAGAAGTGGTAAATGTTCAACCATTTCAGAAAGTACCATATGACCAAGAACTGATGTTATTTAAGGAAGAAGTCTAAGCTCCACTGAAGGCACTGGTGTAAAACAAGGCTCCAGGAATTAATGGAATACAAATAGAAATGTTTCAACAAACTGATGAAGCACTTGAAGTCCTCACTCATCAACACGAAGACATTTGGTACACAGCTACCTGCTGAGATCCATATTTGTGATCATTGCAAAGAAAAATGTTGAAATTATCTAATAATATCATTTATATCACATGCAAGTAAAATTTTGCTAAAGATCAATCTAAAAGAGTTGCAGCAGTACACCATCAGAGAACTGCTAGAAATTGAAACTGATCAGAAGAAGATGTGACACAAGGGATATATGATTGCTAAGAGTCAATGGGTCTTTTTACTACTTGACTCAATAATATAATAATATGTATGTGTTATTTATATATTGTCTTTTGTCCTAACTTGTATGTAAGCAATAAACCACAGAAACTTCATATGTTCTGTTTACTTCCTAGAACAGTGACTGCTTAGAACAGTGGCAGCCATTTCATAGGCAATCAGTATTATTATTATTAACTGCATGAATGAATCTGTGTTCAATCCTTATTTCCATTTTTAACTCATGCATTCAAGCATAATTCTTCTCACTTTTCTGTAACTGAACCAAACAGTGTGGTAGTCAGCTGCACTTCACTGTTGGGTGAGTGAGGTTACAACTAAGATCTGGGACTTTACACTCTATTGAGCCAAAAGGGTGGTATTCAGCTACACTTACTTCTCTGTTGGGTTCAAGAGGTTACAACTAAGACCTGGGATTTTCCACTCTTTTGAGTTGTTGGAACGTGGGTACCAAGTCTTCACAGTCACATTTCCAAGCTGATGCTCATAGAAACATCACATTGGCCACTTATGAGTGCTTTATCCTCATCCACCAGTCTTTTTTGAGACTAGTAATTTACTTTGCTATATTGGACAACCCATTGACACACAGTGATCATTCTGCAGCTTCCACAGGATACCAGGATCCAGGGGAACATTGAGTTTCTAAGACACCACACAGTCATTTCTCTTCTGGAGCCTTGTCACTTACCTTGTGACACTAACCTAGGACTTAGCTCAGATACCCTATTTTCAGATCCCATGAACACATGTGAGTTTCCCAGTGTCTGGATTCTTCTTGGCCCGGGGCTGGGCACAGAGAGGGGAATACATAAAACTTCTTGTTAAAGAACTCATCAGTTCTTCCTCTTTATTTCTTATCCCTACTGTATTTTCCAATCTTTGATTATCCGAGGTACTTTCTCAGAATCTGTGCTTTTGAACATCAAAAAAAAATCAAGAAATTTTCTTTTCTCTAGTCTATGTAAAGCCAATGCCAATTATCACCAAGTTGATTCCAATTCATGGTAAAAACTGCATTCCATAGAGTTTTCAGTGGCTGATTTGAATGGCTGAGTGGATCACCAGGACTTTGTTCCCAGGCACCTCTGGGTGGACTTGAACTGCCAGTCTTTTCAGTTAGCAGATCAACATGTTAACCACTTGCACCACCCAACAATTTCCTGATCTATGCAATTGCATTCTTTTACTGAGCCAGTGAATGCAGACTAGCTTTGCTGGTCAAACACAGGGGGAAAGCCAGTGGATGGAATGATATATGAAAATGAAAAAAAAAAAAGTATTAGCATGCCAGTCCAGCTATTTTAACATCTCAACAAAGCTCTCCAACCTTATCTTAATTGGGAAAATGAAACACCAATTTACATAAGAGCTTTCAAACCCTCCTTCTAATAGACTGCCTAGGTAGTGCCAATCTACTAATATCTGAACACACCAAGGACTATGTCTAGTGGCAGCCACTGCTGTCCATCTTTCATCTACAATTTAACCACCTCTTCTGAGGCATTTCCTAATCTCCCCATTAAAAAGTTCACTAGCCTATCCTTAAAGCCTATCTTAGTTTTCTAGTGCTGCTCTTAACAAAAAATACCACAAACAGGTGCCTTAAAGAACAGAAATTTACTTTCTCACAGTTCAGGAGGCTACAAGGCATAATTCAGGGTCTGGTTCTTTGTGTATTTCAGCTCTTTATAGACAGTGTTTCTTGGAGATCCTGGTCTTCTAGATGCTTCTGCCAAATGTGTCTCTTTTTATGGCGTCTTCCTTCTGCATGCTTCCGTGTCTACTCTGGTATTTTAAAGTCAGAAGGGCATCAGTGTAGGACCCATCCTCACCTGGTATTACTGCATTAACATAACAAAAGAACTCTTATTTCCAAAATATATCATTTTTACAGGTACAGGGGATTTTAATATATACTTTTAGAGACAATATGCAGTTCATATAAGTGCCCCTCACTGTATTCTACTGCATTAATTCAGTTAAATTAGGCAACATGTTGCAGAAAAATCAAAAGAATAGTAGCTTAAACAAAACATAATTCTAGTTTTATCTCATTTTAAATGAAATCTGATTTTAAGCCACTCAAGGCTAGATGTTGATGTACGATCTCTGAGGATCTAAACTCCTTCCGCTTTGTTGCTGTAGTCTCCCTGTATGATTTCCACCTCATATTCAAAATGACTCAGACTCCAACTACCACATCCAAATGCCAGATAGCAAAGGAAGAAAGGGGACAATTCATTTACATTAGAAACACAACACATATGTTGCCCACAGCACTTCCGCTATGTCTCATTGGCTATAAGTTAGTTGCAACACACACTAAGATGCAAATTAAAGATGGGGGAGATAGTATTTTATCTAGAGAGCAATATTCCAACAATTCTTTTTTTATTTCTAAGAAAATAGGAAAGATAGCTGCTAGAAGGAATTTAAGTTTCTTCCACCTTGTAACCATTTTTTATAAAATGATTAGCACGCTTGTTTCCTTGTCTTCTCGACCTGATTGTAAGCTCCTTAAAGAAAACAAAACTCATTTTCCTTTCCCAGTTTCTACTGCATTCCTTGATAGGAGTAAGATTTAATACATATTTATTAGATAAAGGAGAATTTAGGGCACCTGCATTACACCTAGCACTCAATATATTTAATCTTTAGTTCTTAATTAAAACATGCAACAAATATCAATACAAGTAAACCCAAAAAGGCAGATGGTGGAGAGCTGGATGGAGCACCACCTTGGCTTGCTAGCAGGAGCAGCAACTCTTCAGGAGCCCAGGGGCACCCACACAGGAACCCTCATCTGGTTCCCTTCCAGGATGACATCACCTGCTCACCTCCCTGGCTCCAGTGACCACATCTCAAATGCCAAGCTGCTGCCAAGGTGCTTGCTGCTCACCTCCACTGATGGTACCTCAACTCCACCTCATGGCAATTGAGACACAACATGTCACAGTGGAACAAATCCCAGGATGCCATCAACCCACAGAGCAGCGCTGGCAGGACCCCCGGACCAGGACAGTGAGGATGAAGAGGATCAGAGCTCACCAGCCTGCCACCTTTCCTGACCAAAGCTTAAACCAACGCCCTAGTGAGGGGTCATTGGTCATTACCCCCTGACCTCTGCCCTGCCTTGATGCTTGGATGTTTTCCTGTGTCTTTGCTTGCTTATCGTGCCAGCAAACTGGAGTGTTTCCTGCCTCAACGTGGTGTCAGTCTTTGTCCACTGACTCTGACCATGTCCTGAATGGAAGGGTCCCTTTGGCAACTTCTCAGGAGGGGTACCTGGGCCAATAGCTTGACCAGCATCTTGCTGGTGATCTCAGGGCCCTGATGGGTTTCTGGAATAAGCATGATTCCCCACGCCATGCTGCTGAACTTCTCAAAGGCGAGCCCCATCCTCTTTTAAGTCCTCCTGCCCTACTGTGGGCGATGGAGGGGAAGAGGAGCCATCTCCTGGGGCTATTGTGAGAATTAAATGATACAGGCGGTTGGGTACGGAGGAAGCCAGCAGCAGGTGCTTGTCGTAGATGTCTGGCAAGTCAGCCAGTTCCTGCCCACTCACATGTCTAATTCATTCTCCAGCAGCATCCCAGACAGCCTCCGTCCACACCTGGCACCAGGTAGGGGCTCCACCAAGATGGTGGTCTTTTCCAGAGCACTTCCTCCGGAGGCAGTCTGCCTGTCACAAATTTGGCACTGATTGGCACACACCTCACAGGGCCGGCTTTACCCCCATTTACCATAAGGAAGCTGCAGTTGGAGCGATGGAAGCTCTTTGTCTCGTTGCTGGCAAGAGGGGGGTCGGTTGGACCCTGGGTGCCACTGAAACTGCCCCTCAGCCCCACTGTTGCCCCCCACCCCCACCCCGGGGAGTTTCATGGAGAGGGCTTCCATTGCAAATCACACATTTGACAATGGGACAGCCTGTTTGAAATCTTAGCTACCCAGAGTGGTCTTAGGGGTCTCTGTGGCCCAGATGCATTGTGCTGGCTTCAGGAACTCTTAATAGCGATGTGACCTTAACCAAGTTGCTTAACTTTTCTGAATTTCAGTTTATTTTATGGTCTAAGTGGGTATTAAAACAACAACAACAACAATAATAAAAACAAAAAACCCAAAACTAACGAACCAACCAAGAAAATACCCACGATTATCTACCCCAAAGGATGCTTTTGAAGACCAAATCATATAACTATTCCAAAAGTGCTTTGTAAATTGTGGTAGAAATTGCTAGATAGTTAACGGCCTGAGGTTGTTGGCCCTCAGTGTCTTGGTGTCCAGCCCTATCCTACCCTCCTGCAAGAATAACAACAAGCACCTATTGGGTGCTATGTGTGTGTCCAATAAACTCTAGAATGAATACAAATAGAATGAATTTGGCACACACACACAAAAAAAAATAAACCCAAAAAGAACTTGTTTCCCACATTTTATGTAAAGCAGGAAACAGGCCCAGAATAATTATGAAACTTAAACAAAATTAATTTGTTCTGTAAACCTTCACTCAATTCACACACAAAGATTTTTAAGGGTCAAGATCAGTACTGTAGGGAGGATGGGATAAGGTTTCCCAATAAAGTCTCATAGGACAGCCCTTGCTACCATCAAAAAAATGCATCATTGGGAATGGGAAAATATTCCCAAGGATATAAATCTTTGGGAGAGCAGAAAGTTTTATCTTTCACCTGTGAAGTGACTGGTAGGTTCGAACAGCCAACATTGTGGTTCACAGTCTAGTGCTTATCCTACAGAGCCACCATGCTCCCATGTATTCTATTGTAGTTGTTGTTTTAAAGTGCTGTCGAGTCTATTCCAACCCATAGTAACCCTGTATAGGGTTTCCAAGGAGCAGCTGATGAGCTTGAACCACTGACTTTGCAGTTCAAACAACTTTACAGTCTGAAGCATTAGCCCAAAGCACCACACCAGGACTCTTATCATTCTTCAGGTTGATCCATATGGGATAACCTATTCAAAGGTACCTAATAACAGCAACAAGAATGGTTTTTATGGCTTTAAAATCCTCTTTTTAAATTCTGGATTTCCAGTCCCCTGTAAACTCCAGAAATTTGTGCCCAAACTCTGCCTAGGGTGCCAATGGCTTGCCCTTGTCCCTAACTGACTGTAATCAAAGGCTTGGTGAATGATAGTGGAACTTTTACAACATTCTCTGAAAAATGTTCACCATTAGTTATCCAGTTTGTTATTCTGGTAAAACCTTTCTAAATGCTATTCATTACTACCTGGGTTGGTCAGGAAATGTAGGATCCAATCATGAACAAAACATTCTTTTCCTGAGTCTCATCTATTCCTTGAAAGGATCTGTTTTAGAGAGATAACAAAGAACTCATTATTGATCATGAGAGTATAGGATATATCTTGTCCTTTAAAATGTTTTTAAGAACACTTTTAAAAACTATTTTTTATTGTGAATTGGGTGGCGGTTTACAGAACAAATTAGTTTTGCTGCCGAATATGTGTTATCTGATATGGATCAACCTGAAGAATAAACAATAGCAGAAGTACACATGGGAGTAGTACAAGCACTGGACTGCAAACCACAAAGCCGGCAGTTTGAGCCCACCAGTCACTGCGCATGAAAAAGATGAGGCTTTCTACTTACTCAAAGATTTACAGTCTCAGAAACCTTATACAATATTTCTATGCATTGGAACTGACTTGATGGCACTTAGCAACAACAATATTATACATGGCAGATGCTAGAGCCTCTGCTCTAGATATTGAGGTATACAACCAACCCAAAGACCTTATTTTATAGTCTTCATCTGTGACTAATTCTAGTTGTACAGGAATATATTAAAAATACTTTACTTTCTGTGTTTGAAAGGCAATGCAGCATCTGTGATATGATGTGTAATATATAGTTTAGAATGAAATTTTACAGGGAATTTTATAAGTTTAATTAATAATCTCATAAAAATTTGTTTGTTTAGAGGTTTGCTAAGTTATAATTATTTGGTTATGCATGCCTGGAAACACTTTGTGCTATATTAATGGAAACATAACTGGTGGATTTGGAGGAATCAATTTTTTCTGCAGTTCTTATATGTCTGGTTTATTCTAAGCAAAATGTTTTTAAACATGTCTCTATCTGTGAATGGCTGCAAACAACTTCTCTCTGTAATACATACACTTGTCTTATTCTTGTTAGGATGCCTTCAAAAAAGATCCAATAAGAACAGTTGCTTTTGAGTGGCTCTGTTGGGCCAATTAAATTTAAGGCAATTCAGAAGGTAATGGCAACTATTATTGAGGGGATGCCAAAGAAACTCTCATAGGATGGTCTTTACTATCCTCAAAGAATGAACAGGTGAATGGAAAAATATTCCTGGGTATATCTTTCATGGCCTTTTTCTCATTAATGCAGTTTTCAGTTTTCTGAACGCTTCTTCCTAATAAGTCCCCTTGATCATCCTGCATCTGTTGAGAAAGTTCTGATACATAGCAACTTTATGCACAAAATAAAACACTGCCTGGCCCTGCATTCATCCCACAACCATTGTTATGTTTGAGCTGTTGACACTGTGTCAATCTATCTCCTTGGTGGTCTTCCTCTTTTTCACTGACCCTCCACTTTACCAATCATGATAGTCTTCTCCAGGGTCTGGTCCCTCCTAATAACATGTCCCAAGTATAAGAGATGAAGTCTGGCCATCTTAGCTGCAAAGGAGCATTCTGGCTGTACGTTTTCCAAGACAGATTTGTTTGTTCTTGTTGCAGTCCATGGTACTTGTAATAGTCTTCTCCAACAACATAATTCAAAAGAATTGATTTTTATATGGTCTTAACTAAATTTTAAAAATATGTATTGAATGTCTGCCTACTAAAGGCCAGCAACAATACTAGACACCAGAGCTAATAGATAAATAAGACATATTTCCACCTTCAATGGAGAGCTCTGCAAAATCTATTGACAAATATCACTCTAGGGTATGCATTCCAACAGAGGCGTAAGAACATGAATAAGAACCAAAAGAAGGATGCACTTATAAGTACTAATGTAATAATGATGCCCTGGTGTGGTGCTGTAGGATAAGCACGGAACTCTAACAGCAGGTCAGTGATTCAGACCCTCCAACTATTTCTCAGAAAGGTAGCTATGAGTCAGAACCAACTCTATGGCCTTTAACAACAATAAAAACAATGTAATAATGACAAATAAATGCTGAGTTCTTACTGTGAGTTCTGTATACATTATCTCATTTATTCCTCATGGTAATTCAGAAGTTGTATCTTTCCTTTTGTAAACAATCCATTGCTTTTGGAATGAGCAGAAGAGAGTCACAATTCTGCCTTCAGCCATTGAAAAAGACTTCACCTAGGAAGTAACGTTTGTTGGGGTCATCAAATCTGGTTCCTGGTACACCCCACAGCAGGCATTGATAGAACTTCATAATCAAGTCACTAATAGAAATTACATACTGGGGGATTTCCAATAAAATTGCTAATGGGAAAACTGCCTATGTTAAATGACTAAATATATTGTTCTGGGTCATTAAAAATGTATTATGCATATGCTGAGGTTGAGATTGGCTAAAACAATATGGAAGGATGTTAATCTGATCACTAAACCATGTTCTGTAAATTTGTTCAGTGATGAGCCAAAGTTAAAAGTATCAATCTTGTGTGGGTTTCACCTGGCTCACCTGAGTAACTGGGCCTGTGGGACAATACAGAGTCTCTGCAGATCCTAAAACAGGCCACAGCAGCCTCCAAGACTCTTTACAAATTTTCTTCAGGGAAAATTATGTAAGGGTTAGTATATTAGGAGGGGAAACAAATATGGAAGCGAATGTTATGAAAATAATATATATATTTTGTGTGTGAAATCAAATTTATTACTTTTTCATTTATGGTTTACTGTTTGTGTGAATTGTTCAAAATGCATCCCTATTTTGAAGTCAATAAAGCTTTTACCTCATAGTCTCTTTTTATTAAGTTTAAAAGCTTTCTTTTCACTTGTCAACTTTTAATTCACTTAGAAGAGATTTATTTACAATAGGAGACACAGATTCAATTGTGATATAAATAATTGTCCCAACACCATTGATTGTGCAGCCCATTCCCCCCTTGGTCTATAATGGGCATGTATCAGGATTCTATATATGGGTAGGTGTGCTTCTGGACTTTCTCTTTTTTTTTTTTAGGTAGTCTCTTTCTCTATCCATACATCAATCAAGTTCATCAGAGTTTACAATGAGTCCACCACATTTTTCTGTTTTAGACATTTCATAGAAATTTGTTTGTCTTTTCCTCTATCATATACACTTCATATGCAATCTATCCATTTTAATACATAATAAATTGATATTTTGACAGAATCCTCTTGGGGAAACTGACCATTATCTCTATGAACATTTTATATTTTATTTATTTAAATCTTCTTCAATGTTTTTCAATAAAACCATCTTTTTCTACATAAAGGATTTGGACATCTTTTGTTAGATATATTCTGCAATATCATATACTTGTTGCTGTTGTGAAAAGATTTTATTTCAAATTAATAATTGTAAAGCTGTTGTTCACTCTAGTTGTTGTTCAGTGTCGTTGAGTTGCTTCCAACTCAACTCATAGCGACCCTGTAGGGGTTTTCCAGCGAGCAGCTTGTGAGTTTGAACCACTGACCTTGTGGTTCAAACCAACCTTGCGGTGCAGTGCTTTATCCCACAGTACCACACTAGGACTCCACATTGTAAAAGTCAATGCAATTGACTTTTAAAAATTGACCTTATATCTAACAATCCTTATAAAACATTCTACTGATATATCTAGACCTAGATCTTGATTAGATCTTCTACTTGGACAGTTTTCATATCATCTCAGACAGTTTTGTGCATTTAATTACAATCATAGCAGCTTTCTTCCTTTTTTTTTTTTTTTTCTTGTCTTATTCCAATGACTAAGGCCTCTAATACAATGTTGAATAAAAATATTAACACTTAGCTTCAAAAAAAACTGCAGTGTCTCAAGGTATTTACGGCATTCCTGCACAGGAGCCATGCTAATATTCTTCGACTTATATCATTGTCTTTATATGTGCAAAATGAAACGTCGCTACACTCTTCTCTTCCACATTGTGTTTAACTCCTCCTAGGTAAGAGCCAGGGACTTGAGAAGAGGACTGTACAGGTATGCTCTGCTTTCTGAGGAGGGAGAGATTGCTTGCCTGGCAGCAAGTTTCACTTGCACTGATATAAACCTTTGCTGATATCTCCCTGTCACCCACATCCTTGAGTAAAAATTTTATCTCACAAATAGCCATGAGATTTATCTATGTTCTCTTACTTGAACCACCTTGAACATTCAGATATTGCTGCCACAAGGTGTGCTGGAAGGAATCCCAGGCAAATGAATGATCAGTCCTTCAAAGGATCAAATTGACATCGTTGCAATTGTTGTTAAGTGCTGTTGAGTTGATTCTTTCTCATGGACACCTTGTGTAGTATTTCCGAGGAGTGACTTGTGAGTTCGAACCACCAACCTTGTGGCTCAAACTGACCTTGTGGGCCAGTGCTTATCCACAGCAAAACTAAAAATAATTTTGCACTAGATACAAATATACTTGATTATTTTGCCAGATATGTTTGTTTTTTAAGCCACTAAGTGAATGAACTTTAAATGCATTTTGTTCTCTTGCTGAGATTTCTTCTAAATTTATTTTAGACAACTTGGAATTTCCACAGCCAGAGACAGGTTTGTGTCCACGTGATTTTAATTTCTGGCTTAGGAGAGTTAAATTGAGCATTTTTACTTTAACTCCAGTGACCTATAATTAATCATATATACTAGAACATATACTAGTGAAAGTGATGCTAAATGGTTAAGATGCCAGAATATGGGCATAAACTGGGACTGTCCTGAGCAAACCAGGGTCAGTAGCCACTACAACTATAATACTTTCATAAGCGTCTATTTCTTTTCTTTCCTCTAAATCTTCTCCTCCAGGATGTTTTTCCTATCATGTTTCACCCCTAATTCAGTTCTATTACATGAAGGATTCACCCAACCACCATCCATCATACCAATTCGCTTAGAAAATGTGAAAAACCACACAAGAGGTGTAGCTTAAGTTGTCTCAGTCAAATTATTTGAAAGAACCTCAGATTGACCTCAAATGCTGTGCATTTCATATCATTTGCAGTGTTGTAGGAGACAAGGCTGTAATCATCTCATCTGTAGTTTTCTTCCCAAATTAGACTATCCTAATTTCCTGTTACAGTGGATGGCATACATTATGTTAGCACACACAAAATATACCAGAGTGTATTAGTCCCTGATCAGGGAAATTTGCAGTTTGCTGTAAACAGCACTGCATCAAGATGTTCTTTGCTTGTGCTTCTTTTGCTTTATTAGTAACATGAGAGGAAAGCACCTCAATGTTTTCAAAGAATATTTAAATAGGTTCTCAGCTCATTCAGCCAACTTGTCAGTACTATTGGACTGCTGGTCTCCTCCTCTGCTGCAAGCCAACATCATTCTATAACAGAGTTATCATTTATTGCATTTTAATTGTTTTCAGTTATTGTCATCATGTGCAATAGATACAAGTCTCAAAAAGAGTGGAATACTATGGATGCAGTAACTTAAAAGAGGGAACAAATCCTTACAGCAAGAATCATTCCCACCCCCTCCACACACAGAGTAGACAGAGATGGGCAACTTGGACACTGGCTACCCAAAATGGGGGAGGGGGGAGCTACAAAGGCAAGAAGTGACTGGCTTACAAGCTTTCAAGAGGGAACCTAGAGCCAGGGGGCATGGAGGAAGGCAGACTCTCCAATGAGTACTATCCAATTAGTCTAGGCAGAGCTGATGAAATGAAATGCAGATGGATCTCTTGTGATACAATTGTGAATAGTTGTTATCAGTACTGATTGTGAGGGTTGGAAATGTAAAGGTAGACATTTTATAGCAAGGAAGGGAGTGATTAACTTTCCAGTCTAGGAGTGGAGGTCCCTAGGACCATCAACGGAGAAGAGTGGAGAGTGGGACCCTACCCAGAGAAGCAGTGATGCCTGAGATGGAGGCAGAGACAATGATGTGGAGAGACGGAGCAGCTGGGGACTTGAGATCCAGAGAGGGAGAGTGACTGTGTGCTGAAGACTGGGGTGGGGGTGGGGGAACAGGAGGGAGAGAGGGAGTAGTGTAGAGGGCAGGCTTGCAGTGTATACCCTTTGGTTGGTTGATGACGCATGGAGGGGAATGGAACCATGGCAATGAAATGATATACGATAGAATGAATGTAAACTAATGTTCTCCCATGTAAACTATCATATAATTCACAAAAAAAATATTTAAAAAAAAGAGTGGAGTAGATAGAACCAATGGAAAAATCGACTTACCTGAAACAGGTAATGTAAGCTTCACAAACCGCATTCCCTGTTATCTCCAGATAGTCTCCTAACGCTTTCTAGTTTTTTATTTCCATAAAGAATTATAATGTTTAAATGACCAGATGGATGGATCCAAAGAACAAGATTCAAGAAAGTTCAAAGTTGAGTCCTCTACAGGGATGTGCAAAATGACAGTCTCATGAAATGGCAAATCATCATGATCATTAACATTTATATAAGCCTGCTATGTGCTATAGGGAGCTATGGTAGCATAGTGGCTACAAATCAGGCTGAGAACCACAAAGTCAGCAGCTGGAAACTACCAGCTGTTCAACCAGAGAAAGATGAGGCTTTCTGCTCCCGTAAAGATTTACAGCCTTGAAAACCCTATACAGGGTCGCTGTGAGTCGAAACCAACTCCACGGCACATGACAACAAAACTGTGCTATGTGTTTATCATGTAAACAGCTTAACATCTATGATTTCATTTAATCCTTATGATGCTATGATGTAGGTACTATTAATTTAATTTTATTATTGTTCTTGTTAGCTACAACCCAGTTGCTGACGCGTAGCTCATGGCAAGCCTATGCACAGCAGAAGGAAACTGCTGCTACAGCACCATCTCCATAAAGACTCGGGGCTATGCCATTTTCATCCCTAGTGTTTTCATTGCCTCAATTTCAGAAGTAGGTGAACCAGGCCTTTCTTTCTAATCTGTCTTAGTCTGGACATTCCACTAAACCTGTTCAATGTCATATCAATACACAAGCCGCCACTGATAGACTCATGGTGGCTGCCCATGAGGTGCATTGTCCTGGAATGAAACCCCCGTTTCCTGCATGGGGAGAGAGAATTCAACCACTAAACTACAATGTCAATGATTTTCTCTCCAGTTTACAGAAGAGAAAACTACGTAACTTGCTTGAAGTTGTACAATAGAGGATGGAGTTGGGATTTAACTCCAAAATGATGCAATTAAATATCACAGAATACACTGTGGGTTGCTTTGTATATTGAATAAGTACCAAGCCACTGATGCTTGTCTGAAGAGCCCCTTGCAGTTTATTCTGCAGATTCATCCAGGCTTCCTAAAACATGTGGTAAATATAGTGAACATTAACATTTTCTGGCTTTGGGGTTTAGGGGGAAGCTGTTATCCCACTTTTAGTGCATGCTGCCATCTGATGCAGTCCTGTACACTGCATGAATATGAAGAAATAGGGCTTCTTCCCACCAACACCAGCAGCAGAGACTCTTCAGGACATAAGTGATCCATAAAAATAATCAAAATCTGTTACCCCATTTTTTCCCATTTCTTTAAAAATGCCTTCCATTACTGAAAATACATGGTTTCAACAAAAATACTAAGCAAAAAACCCCATTCACTCTTGAAAGGGTTTTAATCCATACTCTGTTGAAATTATTTTCTCATGTATTCACTCATCTATTCATTTACCAAAAATATATACTGCTACAACTAAAGGAGGGAGAGTTATTTTCAGAGTGTGATAATGAAGCTAGATTTCATGGATGATGTTTCAGTTAACCTATTTCTTCTAAAAGTGAGGATATAAATCTTTTCAAGTAAAGGAAATAGGATATGACAAGACGCAGAGTTAGAAAAGCACAGGATCGCTGAGAAAACAGTGTGGTTCAATGTGGATACAGCATAACACACTGCAATGGAAAATCAATGTGGAAAGGTGGTTAGAATCAGATCAGAAGATTTATCAGACTAAGCCATTTAAAAATAATTGATGCATCCTCTGGATCGGGATCCAGGATAGTCACCATAGTGACCCCTTGCACCCATAGTACATTGCATGATAAATCAGTCAGGGTTTTCCAGAAAAAATAGAACCAATAGAAGCCATTCACACACACTCACATAAACCAGTTTTTGCCAAGTCAATTGTGACTCATGGTGGTGGCTCCATGTGTGTCAGAATAGAACTAGTCTTCTTCATAAGAATTTCAATGATTCATGTGTCATGAGTAGATCACAAGGCCATTCTACCAGCATGCTGATGGGTGAAATTCAAGCTTTCTGTTAGTAAATGAATGTATCAGTTAATTATTTCCACCCAAAGAGACTCCACTATTCTATTGAGGGCAATCATTGCTTACAAAAGATGATTGCCTTACTGGGGACTCTAGACCCAGAGAGGGAGAGGGGCTCTGTGCTAATGACGAGGGAGAAGGCTTGCAGGGTATACCCTTTGTTGGTTGATTGTAACCATGGCAATGTAATGATATACGAAAGAATGAATGTAAAGCTACTGTTCTCCCATGTAAACTATCACATAATTCACAAGAAAACATTTAAAAAAATGATTGTCTTAGAGAAAACTCTGACGCACTGAGAAACTATAAGGCAGAGTAGAACTGCCATGGCAGACTGTGGGACAGATCATCAATTGCTAATATGCAATTTCAGGCTGAAGCTGAAGAAAATTAAAACAAGTCAACTAGCCAAAATAGGACCTTGAACATATCCCATCTGAATTTGGGAATCATTTAAGGAACAGATTTGATGCTTTAGATACTAATGACCAAAGACCAGAAGAGATGTGGAATGACATCAAGAACATCATATAGGAAGAAAACAAAAGGCCATTAAGAAGACAAGAAAGAAAGAAAAGGCCAAACTACATGTCAGAAAAGACTCTGAAACTTGCTCTCCAGCATACAGATGTAAAAGCATATAGAATAAATGAGAAAGTAAAAGAGTTAAAGATAAAATCTCAAAGACCAGCTCAAGGAGAGAGTCAAATAGTATAATGAATTGTGCAAGGTCCTGGAGTTAGAAAACCAAAAGGGAAGAATACACTTAACATTTCTCAAGCTAAAAGAACTGAAAAAAAAAAAAAATTCAAGCTTTGGATTATAATACTGAATGATTCCATGGGCAAAATATTGAAAAATAAAGAAAGCATCAAAAAGAGGTATACCAAAAACAAACGGTTGATGTTCAACATTTTCAAGAGGCAGCATATGGATGCATGGAAGGGATTGTAATCATTGCAATGATACAAAATATAATAGGATGAGTGCAAAATGGATGTTCTCCCATGTAAACTGTCACTCAATGCACAAGAAAAGCTTAAAAAAAAAAAAAATGTAGCATATGATCAAGTCCCAATAGTACTGAAGGAATAAGTTCAAGCTGCACTGAAGGCACTGGTAGAAACACGAAGGTATGGGAATTGATGAAACACAAGTTGAAATCTTTTAACAAATTAATGCAGTACTGGAGGAACTCACTCACCTATGCCAAGAAATCTGGAAGACAATTGCCTGGCCAACTTATTAAAAGAGATCCATATTTTTGCCCATTTCAAAGACAGGTGATCCAACAGAATGCAGAAATCATTGAACAATATTATTATTATCAATGCAAGTAAAATTTTGGTGAAGATAATTTTTAAATGGCTGCAACAGTACATCCACAGGGAACTTCCAAAGATTCAAGCCAGATTCAGATAAGGATGTAGAATGAGGAATATCTTTGCTGACATCAGTTGGATCTTGGCTGAAAACAGAGAAAGATGTTTACTTGTGCTTTACTGGCTATATAGACTTTCAACTGTGGATCATGACAAACTATGAATAACATTACAAAGAATGTGGATTTCAGGACACTTAATTGTCTCGTGCGGAACCTGCATAAGGACCAAAATGCAGTCGTCCAAACAGAACAATGGTTTACTGAAGGTTTAAAATCAAGAAAGGTGTGTACCAGGGTTGTATTCTTTCACCATACATGTTCAATCTGTATGCTGAGCAAATAATCCAAGAAGATGGGTTGTATGAAGAAGAACATGGCAACAGGATTATAGGAAGACTCATTAACCATCTGCGATACTCATATGATTCAACCTTACTTGCTGAAAGCAAAGAGGTCTTAAAATACTTACTGATGAAAATCAAAGACCACAGCCTTCAGTACAGATTGCATCTCAGTGTAAAGAACATAAAAATCTTCAAAACTGGACCAGTAAAGAGCATCATGATAAATAGAGAAAAGATTGAAGTTGTCAAAGACTTCATTTTGCTTATGTCCACAACCAACACAAGTGGCAGTCAAGAAATCAAATCTGCTGCACAAGACCTCTTTTAAGTGTTCAAGAGCCAAGACCTCTTTTAAATGTTCAAGACCTTAGATAACAGTTTGAAGACAAAGTCACGCCTGACCCAAGCATTGGCATTTTCAGTAGCTTCATATGCTTGTGAAAGTTGAAAAATAAACAAGAAAGACCATAAAAGAATTGATGCATTTGAGTTAAAGTGCTGAAGGAAAATATCAAAAGAACCATGGACTCCTAGGCGAACAAACAAATTGGTCAGGAGAAGTACAGTCAGGATGGGAAGACATCGTCTCTCATACTTCAGTATGTTATCGGAAGGGACCAGTCCCTGGAGGAGGACATCATACTTGGTAACTGGAGAATCAGTGAAAAAGAGAAAGGTGCCAAGAAGATGGATTGGTACAGTGGCAGCAGCAATAGGCTCAAGTGTAGCAAGAGTTGTAAGGATATCGCAGCACTGGGCAGAGTTTCTTTCTGTTGAACATAGGGTTGCCATGAGTCTGACCAACTTGGCCACACCTAACAACTCAGTTGAGTTCTAGGTGATACTGTTATGTATAAATCTCTACCTGTTGCCTGCTATTGTTATTTCTGTGTCCAAAAAATTCCCTTTAATATATTTTTTTAATATTTTTGTTGTGGATTGAGTGAAAGTTTACAGGGCATATCATCAGTTTTACATTCACTTTGTTTCATTACAATGATTATAATCCCCTCCATGTACCATCATCAGTTAACAGTATTTCTTTCTATTCATTTTAGTTCTGTTTTTTTTTTTGTAAACACTCAGGTATATATAATAATTTACACCACCAAAGGGCACATTCTGCAAGTCTGCCTCCTGGTCACTAGCTCTTAGTCTCTCTCTTCCCATTAATCTAGAGTCCTCAACTGCTCCCTGTCTCCTTGACCCCATCTCTGTCTTCATCTCTGGTGTCACTGCTTCTCTGGATAATGTTCCGCATTCCGCTTGTACTCTTCTCTCTTGATGATTCTAGGCTCCTCTGTTTCTGGACTGTATGATTAACTACCCACCCATTTTTATTACAAACCTTCTACCTTTACACTTGTGAAAGTTGCAACTAGTCATGATAACAATTACTCACTATTGAATCATAAGAATCTTATCCCCATCTCTTTTTACCAGACCCATCTAGACAAGATGAAAACTATTCAGTGGAGACTCTATCTTCCCTCACATACTCTTAATCTAAACTCTCTCTTGAAACATTGTAAACCAATCACTTTGTGCCTTTATCGCCAATGGCCACTTGGTTGATGAGGGCAGGGATTTGACACTTCACCTGGCTACCTGGCATAGGTACAAGGATGAACTGCAGCCCTTGCCACCAGCCTGTAGCTACATCCTGCATGTGCCCACATGCTATTATAGCAACAGCCACTAGCAAACACTCAAGATGACCATGCCACTGCATGCCAGCCCACAACTGGCCTGCTTTTCTTCTCTCTCACAGCCACTGTTACCTCATTCCATCTCTCTGTCTTATATTCTGATGCTCAGGGTTCCAGGATCACCATCTGTATCGGTTTCACTCAATCTCCCTTGTACTTGTTTCAGAGGGTAGGCTCAATCTCTCTGCTTATTCCACCATCTTGCCCTGGATCCTGTGATTTTACTTCTTGGCTGCTGTTTCCATGGGCATTGATTGTGGATCTAAGTAAAAGAAATCCTTGACAACTTCATAATTTTCTCCATTTAGCATGATGTAATTTACTGGTTCAGTTATGAGAATTTTTGTTTTTATGTTGAGGTGTACAAAATTCCTTCAAAGCAACTTGCTGACTAGCATTTGACCAAACAATGGAGAACCATAGCCTAGCCATGTTGACACATAAAATTAACTGATGACACTTAACAGCAACAACAGTAAATATGCTAAACATATAGAAGAATGATGTCAGTCCTCCCAAGCCAATACGTTTCTGAGCCAAAACTCTACCTTCATTTTATATAGCCAGGCTATCTATCATTAAAAGATGGAGACCAATTTAAGGAGACATCATCTCAGTAGAATTCCCAAAATTGAACAACCTAATAATAATAGCCAATTTTCTCTGTACTTCTGTTATGGGCTAGTCAGTATCCTCAGAGTTACTCTTAACTTCTCACTTAATTTCTGCAAATACTCTAAGAAATAGATGCAATCATTCTGTCCAGTGTTCATTCAGGAATATTTGGGGCCATTAGTCACATTAAACTAAAATTAGTGTCCAACCAGAATTTACAGTAGCCTCTGATGTAGGTTTCTATTGAACCTGGCCACTCTTTCAAGGTATGGCAACACTGGAAAGCTTCTACCTCAGAGGCATACACATAATAGAAATTCTCATTGCTTGAAGGAAGAAAGTGTGATATCAAAATATTATTAATGTTGTTTTGATTTATCTTAGTTTTCCACAGATGTTATTCATGCATTTTATTATTCATTCATTGATATGACTTTGTTGTTGTTAGGTTCCATTGAGTCCATTCTCACTCAAAGAGATCCTGTGTACAACAGAAGTAAACACTGCCTGATCCTGTGCTATTCTATAATTTTGGCTTCATTATTTTCACCTTAAGCAAGATCTGAAGCAGAATTCTTCTAAATCCCGCTGGACATGAATGCCTTACAAAGTGCTATTCTACAAGGGACTGGCTAGTTGCTGCTATTTCCAATTCCAAGCTGCCTATAACCATTTTAACCCCAGACATACATTTCCCCAGTACTCAATACTGCCATTGGGCACGTCTGCCCACATGCTATGTTCACAGCTACTCTATTCTGTAAGCAGCCTGTGACTTTTCAAGGGATTGGTTGATTCATTGTTGATCCTGAGCCTACCTGCCCAAAGTTATTGGAACCCCAGGCAAATACCTCTCCATCAGATGTTAGCACCAGAGAATGGTATGGTTCACAGGCAACTTCAATGACTTGTTTGTTTGACAAATTATTAGAGATGTAATAGGGCACTAAGCTATGATTAGTTGTACCACTGCCCAACATTATGCCCCCCAGGTAAAGACTTCTTTTGTGTGGCAAGAACAATATGTGGGTCACTCCCATAGCTTAGGCAGGCTATTTATTTGCCACTTAAGAAACCCAGTCTCCAAGATTCAGTGGTGCTCTGGATGTCACCTATCCACAAACAGTTGAAGCAATTTGTGCTAACACAAAAATCTAATCATTTATTGTGGTATATAAAACTGCATTGCAATAAGATTCTTATGATCCAATAGTGAGTAACTGCTATCATGACTAATTGTGACTATCACAATTATAAAGGTTTTGTATAAAAAATGGGGGAGTAGTTACTCTTACAGTCCAGAAACTCTAGAGGACCTGAAGGAGAAGAGCACAAGTGGAATGTGGGACCTTATCCAGAGAAGCAGCAACACCAGAGATGGAGGCCGAGATGGGGACATGGCGAGGGAGCACTTAGGACTCTAGACTCATGGGAAGAGAGGTACTGAGAGCTGGTGCCAGGAGGCAGACTTGCAGGACATTCCCTTTGGTGGTGTAAATTATTATATATGCCTGAGTATTTGGGGTTTTTTTTTAAAGAGCTAAAATGAATAGAGAGAAATATTGTTAACTGATGGTAACTGATGGCACATAGAGGGAATTATAATCATTGTAATGAAACAATGTGTAAGATGTGTTGAATATAAAGCTGATGGTCTGTCCTGTAAACTTTCACTCAATTCACAATAAAAACATTTTTTTTTAAACTTTATTGCCAGACTCCGAGGATAAGACTTTAGTCACCTAGCAGACATAGCAAACTGGCCCTCATCTGATTATTCAGTATGCTTGCTAGTAATCTCATACATGAACCCTGGATATCCACAGATAAATGTAAAAACCTTCCCTAGAAGCTGAGACTGTAAATTCCAAAAAGGCAAAGTTTCCCCGCGCCCCCCCCCCCAAAAAAAAAAGCTAAAGAGGATAAACACTGTTAACTGATGGTATATGGAGGGGATTATAATCAATGTAATGAAACAAGGTATATGAATGGTTGAAAGTGAAACTGATGATGTGCCCTGTAAACTTTCACTCAATCCACAATGAAAACCTTAAATTAAAAAAAAAAAAAAAAAAAAAAACTTTATTGCCAGAACTGCCAAAGACACAAGCCTGGCAAATTAGCTATAGTCAAAGAAGATTGGTGGTCAGTCTTCTCCATCGACCTAAATCCCAGGTTTACACAGGAAGTATGAAAGGCTCTGATGAGATGTGACTAAGCTCAAGGAAAAGAACTTTAAAATCTCCTATTATATTTACCATTTTCTCTTTTGAGTCACTGAAGTCTTGGTGTGATGCTGTAGGATAGGCATTCAACCACAAGGTTGGTTTGAACCTTGCAGTTGGTTGTTCAAACCCACCAGTCACTCCTTGGAAACCCTATACAGGGTTGCTGAGTTGGAACCAACTCGACTGCATTTAACAAACAACAGTTTTCACCTAATAAATAAACTTTAAACTCAGTAGTGGCTTTTTTTAACCTGTAATTTTTCAGTATAAGTAATATGAGATATTTAAGTATGGTCACTACTTTTATTCCCCTTTTAAACATTTTTTGTTTGTTTGTTTCAAAAGTTTTTTGTTTTTTTACATTAGAAAATGGGAATGAGCAAAATAGATAAATTGAATCTTTTTTTGCTCTACCAAAGCATGCTACTGTTAAAAAGGAGGAGGTGGCAAGTGAGCCAGACCAAGGATGCTAAGTAAATGTTACTCATTCTCTCTCGCCTCCTTTCACAGACATATCTCTAATCAGTCAAAGCACTCTTTCTCACTGAGAAACCCTTCTTCAGAAAACTTCTTAACCCAGAATTTCAGAGAGCATGTAGGAAGAGGAGCTAAATCCTATTTTCAATCTCTATCTTATGCTTATGTATCGTATACACTATCTTAGACTCAGACTGTTTTTGTTGTTGTTACGTGCCGTCGAGTCAGTTCTCACCCATAGCAACCCTGTAGAGGGTTTTCAAGGAGCAGCTGGTAAGCTTGAACCACTGACCTTGTTGTTCAAAACCACTTTGCCGTCCAGCGCATTAACCCACAGCACCACTCCAGGACTCCTATACTAATGTACTAAATCTATAATGGAAAGATAAGGCAATATAATCACAGCTTTTAAGTTATGGTTTGAGCTAGCGTATTTAGCAAGACCCAACATAAGCAAGATAGTTGCTCACATAATCATAGTTAGGAAACATGTGAAAAGCTTCATACAGTTTCTCATTTTGCCCTCATATAACCCCATGAGACAAGTACAATCAAGTCCCTACTTTGTGATGGTTTCATATTTTAATTATCAGAGGCAAATATTTTTTCTAATCAATTAACTTTGTTATAGTCCTCCATAGGAGCTCTGGTAGCGTAGTGGTTACGAATCGGGCTGCGAACCTTAAATTCAGCGGTTCGAAACTACCAGCCTCTCCGTGGGAGAAAAATGAAGCTTTCTACTCCCGTAAAGATTTACACCCTTGGAAACCCTGCACAGGGTCGCTATGGGTCGGAACCGACTCGATGGCACTTAACAACAACAACATAATCCTCCATAACATCAACAAAAACTACTTTGAAAGCAGATCTCCTGGCCTTTCTTCCGTGGTGCCTCTGGGTACGTTAAACCATTAATAGCACCTCAGTCTTTGGGCAAAGGAAGGAGACGCTTGAAGTATATATACTTGAAGTATATATTGTTGCTGTTATGTTCTGGTCAGTTGATTCTGATAATGACTCTACAGAACAAAGTAGAATGCCTGCAAAGGGTTTCCTAGTCTGTAAACTTTATAGGGGCAGATCACCACCAGATCTTTACTCCTTTGGAGCTTCTGGTATATTTAAATATCAGAACTTTCAGTTAGCATCCAAGTGCTTAAAATTGCATCATCAAGACTCCTTAGAATAATATGCTACAGAGTTTTGAATGGCAAATATATAAGAGACCCTAAAAATGTGTTAATGAAGGTACAATGAGCAAGGTATATTTAGAAAAGATGAAGAGGTTATATTTTGCTGTTGTTAAGTGGCAGCCAGTCAGTTCCAACTTTATGCACAACAGAATGAAATACTGCACAGTCCTGTGCCAACCTCACAATCCTTGTACGCTTGAGCCAATTGCCTCTGCCACTACGCCAATCCATCTCATTGGGGTCGTCCTCTTTTTTGATAACACTTTACTAAGTATGATGTCTCCAGGGACTGGTCCCTCCTGATAAAATGTCTGAAGTATGAGAGACGAAGTTTAGCCATCCTGGCTTCTAAGGAGCAATTTGGCTATACTTCTTGCAACATAGATTTGTTTGTTCTTTTGATAATCCATGGTCCTTTTAGTATTTTCCTTCAACACCATAATTCAAATGCATCAATTCTTCTGTTTTTCTTTATTCATTGCTCAACATTCACATACATATGAGGTTACTGAAAATACCATGACTTGGGTCAGGCACACATTAGTCCTCAAACTGACACCTTTTCTCTTCTACACCTGTGCAGCAGCTTTGCCTTATGCAAAACGTCTTTTTATTTCCATGAGTGTTGATGGTTGATCCAACAAAATGAAGTCTTTGACAAGTTTAATCTTTCCTCCATTTATCATGATGTTATTTATTGGTCCAGTGGTGAGGATTTTTGTTTTCTTTAAATTAAAGTACAACCCACACTGAAGGCTGGGATCTTTGATTTTCATCAGTAAGAATTTTAAGTCCTCTCATTTTCAGTAAGCTAGGTTATATGATCTGCATATCACAGGTTGTTAATGAGTCTTTCTCCAATCCTGATGCCACGTTCTTCTTCATATAATCCAGCATCTCAGATTATTTGCTCAGTGTACAGGTTGAATAAGCCTGGTGAAAGAATACAACCCTAGCACACACCTTTCCTAATTTTAAACATTAAGTGTTTCCTTGTACTTGTTTCTTTTGGTCTATGTACAGGTTTCCCATAAGTACAATTAAGTGTTCCAGAATACTCATTCTCCACAATGTTGTCCATAGCTGGTCATGATCACACAATGAGATAAATAAAGAGAAGGTAAACATCTTTCTGGTATTCTCTGCTTTCAGCCAGGATCCACCTGATGTCAGCAATGACATTCTTCATTCAATATCCTCGTCTGAATATGGCTTGAACCTCTGGCAGTTCTCTGTTAATGTATTGTTGCAGCTGTTTTTCAATTATCTTTAGCAACATTTTACATGAGATATTAATGATATTATCCAATGGTTTCTGCATTCCCTTGGGTCATCTCTGTTTAGAATGGGCATAAATACAGATCTCTTCCAATCAGTTGGCTGGGTAGCTGTCTTCTAAATTTCTTGGCATACATAAGTCAGTGCCTCCAGTATTGTATCACTTGGTTGAAATATTTCAATTTTTAGTCCATCAATTTCTGGAGTCTTCTGACATTCGTTTTGCTCTTTTTGTTCTTTCTTGTCTTCTTAATGACCTCTTGCTTTCTTCCTGTATGAAGTTCTTAATATCATACCACAACTCTTCTGATTTCAGTCATTGATGTCTAATGCATTAAATTTGTTCTTGAGATGATTTCTAAATTCAGGTGAGATATGTTCAAGGTCATATTTTGGTTATCTTGGACTTCTTTTTAATTTTAATTTTAATTTTAATTTTAATTTTAATTTTCTTCAGCTTCAGACTGAACTTGAATATGAGCAATTGATAGTCTGTTCCACAGTCTCCCCTTGGTGGTGACTGATGATATGGAGTTTTTCAACCACCTATTTCCACAGATATAGTCTATTTGATTTCTTTGTATACTATCTGGTGAAGCCTATGTATATAGTTGTCTTTAAAGTTTAAAAAAGCTACTTTCAATGAAGAAGTCATTGGTCTTGCAAAATGCTCTCATGTGATCTCTAGCATCCTTTCTGTCACCAAGGCCATATTTTCCAATGACTGATCCTTCCTCTTTGTTTCCAACCTTTGCATGCCAATCACAATTAATTATCAGTACATCTTGATTGCATGTTAGATCAATTTCAGACTGAAGAAATTGGTAGAGTTCTTCAATTTCATCATCACTGGCTTTACTGGTTGGTGAGTAATTTGAATGATGACTGGGCTTCCTTGTAAGCATATGGATAATATCCTATGACAGATACTGTTTTACTTCAAGACAGATCTTGTAATGTTCTTTGTGTTGATGAATGTAACACCATTTCTCTTCAATTTGTCATTCCTGGAATAGTAAACCGTGTGATTGTCCGATTCAAAATGGCCAATTCCAGTGTATCAGCTCACTAAAGCCTAACCTAAGATATCGATGTTTATGCGTTCCATTTCATTTCTGACAAATTCCACTTTTCCTAGATTCAAACTTTGTACATTCCATGTTCTGATTAATAATGGATGTGTACAACGCTTCCTCCTCATTTCACTCCTTTCATGGCATCACGATCAACTCTACTTTGAAGAGGCAGCTCTTCCCCAGTCATATGTTCAATGCCTTCCAAACTGAGGGGCTCATTGTCCAGCACTATATCTGACAATATTCTTTTGCTCTTTATCATTGTGAATATTCAGTATTCTGGTAGTATCTGACAGTGTTCCACTGCTATTCATAAGGTTTTCAGTTACTAAATTTTCCAAAGTAGTCCATCTCTCCTTTTCCCTAGTCTGACTTAGTCTGGAAGCTCATCTGAAACCTGTCCATGATGTGAGACCCTGCTGGTATTTTTAAAAAATCAGTTGCATAGTTTCCAACATCATAGCAACCTGCAAGCCACCACAGTATGACAAACTGACAGACAAGTGGTGGTGTATAAGCACGGCATACTCATAAAAATGAAGAGACTGTAGAATGGACACTTTTAAAGACTGACAAGTTTACAGCTGAAATTAAGCCTGTGAGAGCCAAGCCTGTGTCAGACACTTTTACAGATGCTTTCCTCACACTCAATCTTCACAACTACCTGTTATGTTGTTTCTGTTAGGTGAAGTCAAACTAGCACCCACTTATAGCAACCCTTTGTAAAACAGCAGGAAGCATCTCCAGTCCTGACTGATCCTCACAATTCTTGCTATATTTTAACCCATTGTTGCAGCCACAGCATCAAGCCATCACATTGAGGGTTTTCCTCTTTACTGCTGACTCTCTATCAAACATGATGTCCTTTTCCAGAACTAGTAGCTTGTGACTACATGTTCAAAGTATGTGAAGCAAAGTCTCCTTATTTTGGCTGCCAAGGAGCATTTGTGCTGTCTTCCCAAGACAGATTTATTTGTTCTCCTAGAAGTCCATGGTACTTTCAATATTCTATACCAACACCATAATGAGAATGTATCCGTTATTCACTACTCTTTCTAATTCAATGTTCATTTTCCACATGCATATGAGGTGACTGATAATACCATGGCTTGGGTCAGGTGCACCTCAGTTCTCAATGTGACACCTTTGTTCTTTAACACTTTGAAGAGGTCTTTTGCATCAGCTGTAATACATGGTTTGATTTATTGACTACTGCCTTCATAAGCATTGGTTGTAGATACAGATAAAATGAAACCCTAGATAGCTTCATTTCTGTGTTAGTCCTGATGTTGTTTGTTGGTTCAATTTTGAGGATTTTGTGTTTTTTTACATTGAGATTTAATCCATACTGAAGACTATAATCTTTGATCTTCATAAGCAAGTGCCTCATTTTAACTTTTCCTTCAGCAAGCAATGCTGTGTCATCTGTATATTAGAGGTTGTTAATGAGCCTTCTTCCAATCATGATGCTGTGTTCTTTTTCATGTAGTTCAGTTTCTAAGATTATTTTCTCAGCATACAGATTGAGTACATTTGGTGAAAGAATGCAACCCTGACATACACATTTCCTGATATTAAACCACACAGTATCCCCTTGTTCCAACAATTGCCTCTCGGTTTAAGTACAGGTAAGTTCCAATGACCACAATTAAATGTTCTGGAAAACCCATTCTTCACAATGTTATCCATAGTTTGTTGTGACCCACACAGTTGAATGTCTTTGCATGGCCAATAAGACACAAGTAAACAGTTTTCTAGTATTCTCCGATTTCAGCAAAGATCAATCTGCCATCTCTGTCCTTTTCTGAATCCAGCTTGAATTTCTGGTATCTCCCTATTGATATACTGCTATAACTGTCTTTGAGATATTTTCAGAAAAAAATTTTATCTGGGTGTGATATTGATGATATTGTTTGGTAATTTCTACATTCTGTAGGGTCACCTTTCTCCAGAATGACCACAGATATGCATCTCTTCCAGGAAATTTGTCAGATGGCTGTCTTTCAAATTTCTTGGCCTAGATGTGTGAGTGCCTCCAGCACTACATCAGTTTGTTGAAACATTTCAATTTGTATTCCACAAATCCCTGGAGCCTTGTTCTTCTCTAATGCCTTCAGCGCAGCTTGGATTTCTTCCTTCAATGTCATCAATGTCATCAGTCCTATATCACATGCTAACTCCTGAAATGGTTGGACACAGACCATTTCTTTTGGGGACAGTGATGGTATATTCTCTCTATCCTCTTTTGATGCTTCCTGCATCATCCAATATTTTGCCGATAGAATCTTTCAGTATTGTAAGTCAAGGCTTAACATTTTCCTTCAGTTATTTCAATTTGAAAACTGCTGAGAATGTTCTTCAATTTTGGTTTTCTAGCTTCAAGTTTTGGGACATTTCATTATAATGCTTTACTTTGCTTTCTTGGGCTGCCTTTTGAAACTTTCTGTTCAGATCTTTATTTCATCATTTATGCCATTCACTTTAGTTCTCTGTGTTCAAGAACAAGTTTCAGGGTCTCTTCAGACAGTCACTTTCGCCCTTTCATTCTCTCCTGTCTTTCTAATGATCTTTTGCTTTCTTCGTGTATGATGCCCTTAATTTCATCCCACAATTTGTCTGGTGGTTAGTCATTAGTGTTCAATGCATCCAATCTGTTCTTGGGATGGTCTTCAAATTCAGGTAAAATATACTAAGGGTTGTATTTTGGCTCTTGTGGATTTGTTTTAATTTTCTTCAGTTTCAGCCTAAACTTGAAAACAAGCAACTAATGGTGTGTTTTATAGTCATACCCTGACCTTATTTTGGCTGCTGATATTGAGTTTCTCCATGGTCTCTTTCCACAGATGTAGTCAATTTGATTCCTGTCCATTCTATCTGGTGAGTTTATATGTATGTTGTTGTACAGGGTTTCCAAGGCTGTAAATCTTTACGGGAGCAGAAAGCCTCATCTTTCTCCCATGTAACAGCTGGTAGTTTCAAAATGCTGACCTTGCGGTTCACAGCCCAATTCATAACCACTAATATAGTCACCATTTATGTTCTTGTAAGAAGTATTTGCATTGAATAAGTTATTGGTTTTGAAAAATTCTATTATGTGATCTCCAGTAACATTTCTATTACCAAGGACATATTTCATAAGTCCTTATTATTAGACCCTTTCACAAAGAAGAAAAACAAAAGCCCACAAGTTTAAGTTACCTTTCAGTAGCTCACCACTATGGACTAAACAAGACCAAATCACCTGACTACAGTCTAGACTGAATTTGATGAGGAGATTTGAGACCAAAATGGAGCGTCAATCTCAAATAATTTTTTGTGGAGCTCAGAAATCACTTGACATTGCAATGCTTAGCCACTGAGTTTGAGAGTTTGGGATTGGCTGACGCTTATAACAGACTAAGATCTAAGCAATCTTTGGAGTTAGATATTGGGAGCTAGGGGGAGAAAGAGAGCCTCACACATTACAACACTGTCTTACCTGGTAGTTTTTTATTTAATCAAATATTTCTTCTTTCTACTAAAATATTTTCTTTTTCTATTTCTTTCTCACCAAAATGCAGGTTCCAGAACCCTACTGTATTGTCATCAGACAAATAATGCTAGTGATAATTTCTGCTCAAGACTTGCCAGTGAAAATGCATCAGGAAATGTCAGCCTTCCATTTCTCATCTTAAAGAGGACAACATTAAACGAAAATGGAAATTCACAAAGGTGAACCCATCTGTGCTAAACATAAAGCCACACAATCTTCCAGGTGAATTATTTCAGTGTATGAGCTTTGTGAGTCAGATGGCCAACTTTACCAAATTATTAATGTGTTGGGTATCTTTATTTTGTCTCAGAAAAAGACTGAATTCAGAAGGAAGTTCCTACTCATACTCCTGTTTGCTTAGACACTGTGCCCTTAATTTTTTCTTCTTGTATTTTATTAAAAACATTTACTTCTTTCTAATTTACTATTCAGAGAGCAATTCCCTAAATCAAATATGCTTCCTCAACTCCCTGCAGACCCCAGAATGATGACATTGGTCCAACTTCCTTGAAGTCTCAGTTGATGTTACAGTTATCACAGGAAACTATGTAATCTGAAAGTCAGGATTGGCAATCTGCTTATTTTCCTATGGTGCACTGTGTCTTAACTTTTAAAAAAGTGAGGGCAAACATCCTTCCCCTCATAAAATATTACTTCAAATGTAATAAGATTTAAGTGCCAATAAAAAGTTTATTTAAATGCCCAGCAAGAATTTTAAAAAGCAACCTAATTATTTTTATACTGTTTAAAGAGTACATGTCTAGATTATTTAGTTTTATATTCATAATAATAAAAACTATGCTTTCAGAATTGTCAAGTCTTCCATTCTTATGTCATGTATTACAAGGCTCAAAATTAATAATGAGGCTTAAAAGTAATTATCCAACTTCTTATTTCCTATATTCATTTTTTTTAATTATATATATTTTTATTATCACAAAAGCATTGCATGGTACTAGGAAAAGCTTTGCTTAAAACAAAATAAAATTCACCCTCAGTATACTATCCCCAGTAAAGATCTGCTAATATTTTAATACAGAGTTCTCTGCTTTTTACCACTCCCTATGAATTAATATCTAGATAAAATATTTATTGGTTTGGCAAAAGAAAACCCACTTGAAGCAACTAAAGTTGGGGGGGGAGGGTATTTTAAGGACAGTGATGTCTGCAGAGACAGAAATGCAGTCAGGCCTTAAAAATAAACTAAAATTCTCCAGGGAATTGGGAAAATCTGTTTTCTCCATCTTTCATCTCTGTTTTCTGATCCTGTGACAGAAAATGGTTACTAACAACATTTTGTGATTTGAAATTTCCTCTATTCAAGAGTGCAACCAGACTGAGACTGGACAATCTTGTTAATAATCCTAAATTCCCTTGGGAAGGGAATAAACTAAACTAAATGTTGCCGTGGAGGCAGTTCCCTAAAAGAGAGAGTCGACCAAAGGTTTCCTAGGCTTTAATCTTCACACGAGCAGATTACCAGGGTTTTCCTCTGTGGAACCACTGGTGGGTTCAAGCTCAGATCTTTCCTTTAGGGGCCATCAGAGCTGCTTTTAGGATGGAAATGGTGTTAAGGGTCTTGAGTCAGTTCTGCCTCATAGTGACCCTGTATAGGTTTCCAAGGAGCGTATGGTGGTTTGAACCATCTACACTGTGGTTAGCAGTCCAGTGGTTATCCTACAACACCACAAAAGGACTAATTAAAGAACCCATCCCCAATCCATTTAACTATGGAAAGGGGTGTACATATATTCTATGAACATGGTTGCTTCTATCGCAATCATGAGTTTGGGTTGGAGAAAAGAGGAATCTGGACTCTTTGTCTGGCACTGTAGGATAAGCACTCGATCAGAGGTCGGTTTGAACTGCAAGGTCTATGGTTCAAACTCACCAGCCACTCGTTGGAAACCCTATACAGGGTTACTGAGTCAGAACTGATTCGACGACGGCAATTAAGAACAACGAGGAGGAGTCTCAGAAACGAGGCATCATTGTGAGCTAGATATTTATTATGATAGTTTAATATTGTTTTGCAAAAGTTAAAATTAACCATACATATTGCTTTACAAGTTTTCCATTCTCAGTTAATACATGATGGATAATGTTCAAATGGATTTCCATATCTCCTTCTTACTTTTGCACCTTTGCCAAAGTTTACATATGTGTGCTCCCGGCCCCTTTTACACAATGTGCACATACACAGAGAACAATACTTGCATACTCAGTAAATTGAGAAAATCTGAAGGCTTTGCTGAAAATACATTGGATTTTCTTTATATTATTAAACAGTGGCCAAGAAAAATGGAAAATTAAAATTGAGGAACAAATTAAGAATTTAATTTGCATAAAACTTACAAATAAAATATTTTAAGTGTCCAGTGAAAAACTTGAGCTTGTTTCCCTAAGTTTTAACTTTTAGTTTACATCAGCTTAAAAAAAAATTATTGTGAATTGAGTGAAGGGTTACAGAGAAGGCCATCATTTTTACATTAAACAAATGTAAACTGTTTCACCTCAATAATTGCAATTCCTTCCTTGTAACAACAGTCATTCCACTTCCTCCCTGTGGTTCTTATTTCCATTCCATCCTCCTTTCCATCCCTTCTCATCTTTTCCTAAGGTAAATGCTGCCTTTTTGACCATGAATAATTAACCATTCCATGATGACTATACCTTACTAGTGTTATTTATTACCATCTATGTACATATCTGGAGTCCTGGTGTGGCGCTGTGGGTTAACAAGCCAGACTGCAAAATCCTTTGAACTGCGAAGTCGGTGGTTCAAGCTCACCAGCTGATCCTCGGAAACCCTATACAGGGTAGCTATGGATCGGAACCGACTCAACAGCACGTAACAACAACAACAACAACATGCACATATCTACAGCTTGGCTGAAAATTGGGCCACCTGAAGGGTGGTCCAGGGCCATTGTCTCAGATTTTTCTGACCTTTTTTCATATATAAATTTTGGCTTTTGTTCCACATTTTCTCCCACTTTATATGAGACCTTCCAATGTGATCCCTTTCAGAGCAGTTGGTAGTGGTGGCCAGACATCATTTAGTTCTTCTGGTCTCAGAGTCATGGTGACAGATATTCACATGTTCCATTAGGCCACTATACTTGTTGATTCCAAACATCTTCAACTTTATATCACACGTCTTTCTTCTAAACATTCAGCGATCAATAGTTGCACCTTAGATGACGTCTCATGGGCTTTTAAGATCCCAGTGGCTACTCATCAAAGTAGGCTGTAGAACATTGTTTTTGTGGACTATGTTATGCCAGTTGACCATGCTCCTCACTGAGACTCTGGCCATGTGCCTCCAGGCCCAGCAACTCATTGCGTTAATATGTTTGCTAATAATATCTATGAAGTTTGCAGCATTTTATCTTCTGTATGCTCCACCACATTCATAGGTGTGTTTACAGCAAAAGTACAAATATCCTCTTTCAAGTTCTTATATATTTGTGGATATATTCCCACTCTGCTTACTATATCCGTTCAGCATGTGTATCTAGCAGAAAGCCTTTGTTGCAGGTTTGTGTATATTACAGTATTTACTTGTATCCCCTTTAGCCCTTGCATACCTCCCTGTATCTTTACTTGTCTTCACCATTCTTCTGCCAACTTCCCTCTTCTTGTATATTGCCCTCCCCATTACCCGAGTTAACATGTGTCTACCCTCTAGACACTAACTTACTTTCTCTTCCCTCAAGCCCCTGGTAACCATCAAAGAACGTTTTTAGCATTAAATCTTTTCTTGAGTTTTTACAATAATGGCCTCATACAATACTCACCTTTTTGTTATTAACTCATTTCACTCAGCATAATATCCTCCAGGTTCATCCATGTTAAGAGATGTTGTGCAGATTCATCACTATTCTTCAGTGTTATATAGTATTTCACTGGGTTTTCAAATTGAAATAACTGAAGGAAAATTTTAAGCCTTGACTTACAATACTGAAAGATTCTATCGGCAAAATATTGGATGATGCAGGAAGCATCAAAAGAGGATAGAGAGAATATAGATAAGCAAAGAATGTAGAATGAGGGATATCACTGCTGATGCCAGATGAATCTTGGCTGAAAGCAGAGAATATTATAAATATGTTTGCTTGTATTCACTGACTATGCAAAAGTTTTTTTAGTGTTGATCATGATATGCTATGGATAACATTATGAAGAATGAGTATTCCAGAACACTTAACTGCACTCATGAGGAACCTGAGCGTTACATAGAACAAGAGGCAGTATTTTGAACAGAACAAGGGAATACTGAATGGTTTAGAATCAGGAAAGGTATATTCCAGGCTTGTACTCTTTCTCCTTACTTATTCAGTCTGTATGTTTAAATGATAATCTAAGAAGTGGATTATATGAAGAAACACATGACATCAGGATTAGAGGAAGAGTCATTGACAATGTGTGATACGCAGATGATACAACCTTACTTGCTGGAAGCAAAGAGAACTTAAAATATTTACTGATGAAGATCAAAGACCACAGCCTTCAGTATGCATTGCCCCTCAATAGAAAGAAAACAAAAATCCTCACAACTAGAACAGTGAAAGTCAGCATGATAAATAGAGAAAAGATAGAAGTTGTCAAGGACTTCATTTTGCTTGGATCCACAATCAACACTTATGGAAGCAGTCAAGAAATCAAATAACATGTTGCCTTAGGGGAATTTGCTGCACAAGACCGCTTTAAAGTATTCAAGAGCAATGATGTCTTTGAAGACAAAAGTGCACCTACTCCAAGATGTGGTGTTTTCAATAACCTCATATGCATTTACGAATTGGACAATGAATAAGGAAGACTGTAAAGGAATTAATGCATTTGCATGTTGGTGCAGGAGAAGAATATTAAAAGTGTCATGGGCTGCCAGAACAACAAACAAATCTTTCTTGGGAGATGTTCAGCCTGAATTCTTCTTAGCGATCAGGATGGTGAGACTTCATCTCTCATACTTTGGACATGCTATCTATCAATAGGAATCTGTTCCTGAAGAGGATCATCATACTTGGTAAAGTGGAGGGTCAGCAAAAAAGAGGAAGATCCTCAGTGAGACGGATTGGCACATGTTCAAAATTGCTGCTACACTTGAGTTCATTATGGGTCAGAACAAGTCAGTTCTGATCCAGTAATGGACTCGTGTAGCAGCAATTGTGAGCATGGTGCAGAACTGGGCAATGTATTGTTCTGTTATGTACAGGTTCTCTATGAGTTGGAGCCAACTCGATTGCATTTAACAACAACAGAGTTGTCTATTTTATCTTCTAGTTTTTCTGTGTTCTTTTATTATGTTTGACAGTGTATTTATGATAGGTGTCAGAGTCCCTAAATTTGTCCCGATATTTTCATCGATGATCTTCATAGTCCTAGGTTTTACATTTAGGTCTTTAATCCAAGTTGAATTTATGTTTTAATATGGTATGAGCTATGGGTCTTATTTCCTTTTTATGCAAATGGATTTTGGCAGCATTGTTTATTGAAGAGACTATCTCTTACCTATTTAATGGGTTTGTGTCCTTTGTCAAAGATCAGCTGACTATATGTGGGTTCTTAATTTCATTTCATTAATCTATGTATTAATTCCAGTACTAGACTGTTTTGACAATTTTGGCTGTGTAGCAGATTTTGAGATTAGGGAGTGACCTTCAACTTTGTTTTTATTCCTAAGTAATGATTTTCTTATTCAAGGGGTCTCTTTCCATTCCAGGTAAAGTTAGTGATCAGTTTTTCGATTTCTTTTAAGGATGGCACTGGAATCTAAATTGAAATTGCATTATATTCACAGATTGCTTTGGGCAGTATTGGCATTTTCACAATGTCAAATCTTCCTACCCATTAACATGGTATATTCTTCCATTTTTTTAAGTCCTTTATATATATTTTTTAATTTAAGGTGTTTATTGTGGATTGAGTGAAAGTTTACAGGTCACATCATCAGTTTCACATTCAACAATTCATATAACTTGTTTCATTACATTGATTGTATCCCCTCCATATACCATCAGTTAAAAGTATTTCTCT
>NW_006408520.1:47644634-47653054 GCF_000296735.1 Chrysochloris asiatica | reverse complement strand
TAGTGAGGTTGGCCCAGGATCAGACATTGTTTCGTTCTGCTGTGCATGGGGTCACTATGAGTTGGTTCTGACTCGATGGCACCTGACAACAACAACAACTTTGCTGAATCTTTACAATGAGTTCCAATAATTTTCTTGCTAATGTTGGGGATTTTGTATGTATTGGATCATATCATCTGCAAATAAGAGTTTTACTTCCTTGTCAATTTGGATGCCTTCAGTTTTCCTTTATTGCACTATACCTCTAAGACTCCCAAACCAATATTGAATGTTGTGGTTAGGTGCCATTGAACAGGTTCCAACTCATAGTGACCCTGTGTAGGGTTTCTGCAGCTTTACATCTTTAGGATAAGCACTTGGCTACAAACCACAAGATCAGCAGTTCGAGCTCACCAACCACTTCACTGAAAAAAGATGAAACATTCTGCTCCCACAAAGATTACAGCCTAGGAATCCCTATACAGCATCGTTATGCATTGAAACGAACTGTACAGAATTTAACAACAGCGGTCAAATCCTATGGGATAATGGCCAAAGTTCTGGTCTATTGAAATAAAAGTTGTATTCACTGTTTCATTTCTGCTATTATTGTTGTTGTTTGTTGCCATCAAGTTGGCTCTACCTCATGGTGACCTTATGTATAACATAAGGAAGCATTGCCTGATCCTGCCCCACCTTCATGATCACTGGCATGTCTGAATCTATCATTGTAGCTATCAGGTTGACCCATTCCATTAATGGCTTCCCTTGTTTTCACAGATTCTCGACTTTATCAAGCATGATGTTCTTTTCTAGCAAATAGTCTTTCTTCAAGATATGTCCAAAGTAAGGATCTTGAAGCCTCCCATTCTGGTTGTGTTTCCTCTATGGTTGATTTGTTCATTCTTTTCACAGTCCAGGGTATATTCAACATATTTCATCAACACCACTGTTTAAATGCATTAATTCTTTGGTCCTTCTTTTTCACCATTAGTGCAATGGTTTTTAAAATTTGCTCTATGAACTGTAGGATTTTGATACAGGGACTTGGGGCATCTATGTGGGGGAAGGGAGCCCCAGCACTTAGAGTTTTAGGCTTGCTCTCTTGTCTCAGCAAGAACAGTCTTCACTAGTGTAGTGTTTTGTATGGGAAGAGGGAACATGTCAACTGCTAAAAAAAGAGGGGATTAACCTACTATTGTGACACTGTGGGTTAATGCGCCAGACGGCAAAGCCATTGAACTGCAAGGTTGGCGGTTCAAGCTCACTAGCTGCTCCTAGGAAACCCTATACAGGATCGCTATGGGTCAGAACCAACTTGACAGCACTTAACAACAACAACAACAACAACCTACCATATTGAAATCCTGGTGTGGCACTGTAAAATAAGCACTCAATCACAAGGTCAGTTTGAAATGCAAAGTTCTTTGTTGAAACCTACCAATCATTCTTTGGAAACCCTATACAGGGTCTCTATAAATCTGAACTAACTCTAAGGCACTTAGCAACAATAACAATCTGGTAGTGTTTAAGCCATTTAAAAACATATATGACAATATATATTTACGTCAACATAGTTTTCTTTCCTATGAAATGTAAAATTTCACCAATTCCTCCTTTACCACCCAGTTTTTGCTGAAACAGTGTAGGATTTTAGATCTCAATCTTTTAATATATTTTGACATTATATATATTCACTGTCTTTTTTGTTTTTAATTGCATTAATTTTCATAACTGCATTAGCAATAGTAAACTAACTTGAATGCAATTTTACTAGTTCCATCGTAAACAACTTTTTATTTTTTGTAAATGTTCCTGTTTTCTAAATTCTTTGTTATGATTAATTTTTTGGTTCACTGAAGCACTTATCCAAGTAATTTTTTCTGAAAGGGTACACCCATAGCATTCTTTGTGATGCTCATCAGAGATTATTTATCTTCATCCTCCCTTAGGAAAGCTAGTAAAGTTAGGAATAGAACCCTAGGAATATAATACTTTGTCTCTAAAATCATGTGGATAATGTACAATTGTTTTCTGTCTGTGCAAATTTTCAAAAGGAATCAGTCAAATAGATTATTTTCCTTTATAATAAGCCTACTTTTATTCTACTTTATACTTTTATTCTACTTTATTCTACTTTTATTTTCCTTTATAATAAGCCTACTACATACATTAGGTCATTTGAAATTTTTTAATTACCCTAACATATCTAGTCTTATTATTTTTGCTTGTTACTCAATAAACAATTTGAACTGTAAGACTGAAGTCCTTCTTTCACTTAAAAAATATTTTTATGTCACTATTTCATTGTTTGGAGTCCTGGTGTGGTGCTATGGGTTAATGTGCTGGACTGCAAACTCGTTTGAACTGCAAGGTCAGTGGTTCAAGCTCACCAATGGCTCCTCAGAAACTGCATACAGGGTCGTTATTGGTCAGAACCGACTCCAAGGCACTTAACAACAACAACAACAATGTCTTTGTTGGAGTCCAAGTGCAGTGCTATAGGAGAAGCTCTCGACCACAAAGTCAGTTTGAACCACAAGCTCTGTAGTTTAAACTCACCAGCCGTGCCTTGGAAACCTTATACAGGCTCGCTATGAGTCATAAAGGACTCAATGTCACTTAACAACAACAACAATTCCTTTGTTAATTCTCCTCCACCTATTATGTTCTCTCCCGAAAGTATCTAAATTCTATGATTTCATATCATTTAATCATATCTCGTGTTTCTTCTCTTCATTTTCATTTCTGTATCTTTTTCCTTAGATTCTTGGGGCAATTTCAAATCTTGCTTTTCATTCATTAATTCACTTTTTTCCTCTGTTAGAATTACTGTCTACTTTGCCCACTGTGTAGATTTATTCAGAGATCATATTCGTTATCTCCAAGAAGTAATCTTTACTCTTGGACTGCCCCCCTTTCCAGGACTTCTTGCTTCTGTACAAATGTAATATGCCCTTATTGAAAATAGAAATCTGAGGTAATCTGACATTTTTCTTTCTTCTTTTCATGACACATTTTCAAAGGGCAATATTTGCCCTGGTCCTTTGAAGTGTTGGCCATCTTTTGGATTGCTGTTTCTTTTCATGTGTCCACTCCGTTTTCTCTGTTTGCCCATTCTGCAAAGGGACATCTATGTTTGCCCAGCATCTGGTGTTCAGGCAGATTCTGCCTCAGAGAATATGGGCCTCTAATTAAATAGTTCAGATTCAAGACAAACAGAAAAGAAAAGGATTTATATTTACTGCAGTTTTACTTTGCAAGATTAGCAGTCTGACTGCCCTGGGGAAATCGGGAGGAAGCAGGCTAATCACTACAGGGGTTTCCTCCTGGCAGCCGGAAGGTTTACTAGGACTCTTGCTTCCTGTTAGGGATATATGTAAATACACATACATATAAAAGTTCTAACCCCTATATCTGTGAATGTGATCCTGTTTTAAAGTAGGGGTTTTCTGTTGTTATGTTAATGGATCACACCAGAATAAGGAGATTTCTAAACCTAATTCCTTCTGAGTGGCAATTTATAAAAAGAGCAGAATCAGCACAGAGACGTGCACAGGGCTACAAACCAAGGAACTCCTGGAACTCCTACAGCCGATGAGCTGATTTGAACTCCTGGCCTCCAAATCTGTGAAACAATCCTTTTTTGCTGTTTCAAAGCCATCTACGCATGGTATTTTTATTATTGTTTTAATTCAGCATTACGTAACTAAGACACTCCCCTACTCTAAAAAGCACAAAAGTCTTCACTAGGAGTCTGTACAACTTATCAACTTATTAACCTTTAGTTAGTCTATGGTGGGGTCTGGTTACTCTCCTGTAAATGGAGATATAATTAACATTTACTTTATGGTGTGGTTGTGAGGTTTAGATGAGGTAGCATCATACGTCAAGTCCTCAGAAGACTGCCTGGTGCATAGTAAGGACTAAGTCAGAGTCTGCACTTTCTAGATTTGTTTCTGGAACCTTCACATCAGTTGTCTTTCTCAGAGGTGCAAGCTACAAGTACATGAAGGTCACGCACACACACACACCTTTAACACCACGTGCCCACCCTTCCAGTCTCTGCTGTTCAAGTTAGTTCGCATTGTGTGTTGACTTCCACTGTGTGGCTCTTTCTCCACACACAGTGATTTCAAAGTTGGGCAGCACACCTCTCAGACTTTTCCAATTATACTAGTTTGCTCTTTTTAAATGGGGATTTGGAGGCAGGAGGGAGTCTTTTTTTATTCCAATTCAACAGTGGCTGGAACATAATCCGCTCTTAATTTAAGTGAAAGATTATTCATAGCATCAAATCCTCCCCTTGATTCTAAAACTTCTGTGTTTATAAGTGTGAGGAGCTGACCTAAAGTCACTTCTAGAATGTCAAGGATTACGGAAAACAGTTTTATCACAGTTGGCAGCAGCTGACACCAATCAAAGTCCAATTAGTTGATGAGAATGGCAGAGAAATTATTTTAGACTCCTTTAGGGCTGAGAGTTGGGAAGGCAATCGGCCGGTTGTGTTAGACAAGAGGTTTGGAAATTTGCAAGAGTTGGAACACCTAGATGAGCATATCCTAATCAAAGATAGACTGAGCTGCTAAAATGTATTCAAAGGCTTCTGGAGCTTTGGTACTCTGCTCATTTAAATCACCATCTTGAGATAGGAGAGAAATAAGCCAGTCACTGTGGTACATTTAGAAAGGTTCTTTAAAGTTTGAGACTAAAAGCAGGGAAGTAAAATATTAGGTCTGAACCTTTTCACCACACTAAGCTTGTAGGAACTAAAATACTTCTCTACAGCATGAAACCAATACTGCTTTGCAATTTCTGGAATAAATTCAAGAGATTATTGAATTTGGGAAGATGAGTGAAATTCATTTAGGAGCAACCAAATTAATCCTTTAATGATTAAAAACATGGTACACCCCAAATCAAAACAAATCTCAAAATAGCAAAAGTCAAACTATATATTCATGCATGCTAAGAGGATCTGAGGTACAAAAAAAAAATGTAAAATAATAATAATAATAGTTCAGATCTTCACAAGGTTCTAGTCCAGTGAATTTGGTCATATGTTGTTATATATGGTATAAAGTGAAGTTGGTAAACTGAGTTCAAAGCCATCTTTGTTCATGACATCTATTTAGCAATGCCTTGGCATTGTGGGGTTAATGCACTGGACTGCAATGTCAGATTAAACCACAAAATCGGCAGTATAAGCTTACCAGCTGCTCCTCAGAAACCCTATACAGGGTTTCTATGGGTTGGAACTGACTTGATGTCATTTAACAACAACAATAAAAGGTGGCAAGATCCTAAAAAGAATGGACACCCTTCCACTCTTCACCAGTTTCTATGGGTTGGAACTGATTTGATGTCATTTAACAACAACAATAAAAGGTGGCAAGATCCTAAAAAGAATGGACACCCTTCCGCTCTTAACCATAAATGGAACATTAAATTATTCTATGTTAGACCACTGAGATTTTGGTGTTTGTTACTGGAGTATGTTGCTGTTTTTAAGTGTTGTTGAGTTGGTTCCAATGCATATAGTCTAACTCAATCACTTATAAAACATGTTTTGTGAAAGTTAACAACCAAAAAATATAAGCCATGCAAAATACCAGTGTTTTTTCTTTAAAAAAAAAAAAAAACATTTTCTGTGGATGTGGCAATATACACATACATCCATTCACAATTTCTACATGAACAGATCAGTAGCATTGGTTGCATACTTCACACTGTGTTATCATTATTACTACCTTTACCCATATCGATTTGTCAACATTAATTTAAGCTCTCTGCCCCTTAAACTTCTCCTCTGCACTATTTATTGTCAGCTTACACCCATAATTATTTATGAAAGCACTATGATGGAGGCAAATATTCTTTATTAATTAGACTAAATTGTTGTTTAAAGATGGTTTCATGGGATAGTTTCAGTTCAAGGTTAAAAGATTATTTCTAGGCATTAGATTTGGGAACTCCTCCAGTCTCAATGGAGTTTTGGTGAGGTTCTGTAGAACATGTACTGGACTGCTAACCACAAAGTTGGGGTTCATATCCACCAGTCACTCCTTGGAAACCCTATACAGGGTCACTATTTGTCAGAATCAACTCAATGTCAAAAACCAGCCTCATTGGATTCCATAAGTCTGGTTTCCATATAAGTTTGAAGTTCTGTTCCACACTCTCTCTGTGGGTCAGGATCCATCTATTGTGCCCTTGATCAAAATATTCAATACTGGTAGTTGCGTATTATCCATATCTTCGGGTCTAATACTTATGGAGGCAATTAAACCTGCAATCCATTTCCATCTCTAATTACTACATCTCTTTCTTATGTTGCTGTTCCAGGTGAGTACAGAGAAACTTTTATATCTTGAAAGGTTTTTAAGACCCCTGGCTCTATTCAGTGAACTAGGAGAAGGAACAAAATTTCTTAAAACAACCCTGATAACTAGAAAAATTAGATGTACCCTGCTACCACAACCAACTGTTCTGAAAGGGATCACAATAAAGGTCCTGGATAGAGTGGGAGAAAAATGTGGAAAAAACGCAAAATCAGGCTTATTGGTGGAATACAGGATGGTGGAACCCATTTAGGAATTCTTCAGGTCTGGAAATAAACACATCCCCATAGCTCAATAATCAGCCAACAGTGTTGTTTTTGTTGTTGTTGTTAAGTGCCATCGAGTCATTTGCAACCCATAGCAACCCTGTATAGGGTTTCTGAGGAGCAGCTGTTGAGCTTGAACCATCTACTTTGTGGTTCAAATAGACTTTGCAGTCCAGCGCATTAACCCACAGTACCACACCAGGACTCCAAACAGTAGACAAGTCTATAGGGAGAACAATAACACTGGGGAGGTACACACAGCTTTGAATAGTCAACCCTTTGTGATCAAAGGGTAGAATTTGTCCAAGTTCAGAAAGATTAGGAAAGGAGTAATGGATCCAGAAAACACAGGGAGGAAGTGGGACAACATGTTTCATTATGGGGATTGCAGTCAATGAGATGAAATAAAATGTATATGAGTTCTTGACTGTAGAACTGATGATCTACTCTGTAAACCTTCACTCAAGTTAGACCAATTGGATAGACCCAGGAAGGCATGACCTTATTCCTTAGAACCAAGAAAATGAATTCCATGAAGAATTTATCTAAGTAGTACCAACAGGCACAGACTCCTCTTTTGGGAGCTGCTAGTGGTTTATTTCTTATTCATATGCAAGTCTGTTTTATGTATCTTCATTCTAGGATCCAGGCTGAAGGAACAACCCCTATCTGAAGCACAGATGTGCTCACAGTAGAGGCAAAAGGAACTGATAAAACCAAATGATAGCTCTCAAATCTGTTCAGAAGTGGCCCATAATACTACTGTCATCAACAAAAGCAAGTCACATGGACAAGCCTGCTGGCAATAGACTAGAAACTATAATGTCTTCATAGGGATGGGCGTCAAACAATTTGAACAATTATACAGTCTTCCACATGATCATACCTGACTAATATAAATATTAATAAAAAATGTGGAGAGTATTTATAAAACAGTAAACAAAAAGAAAAGATAAAAACCCTTCAATATGCTGCCTGCAAGAGACACACCTTACACACTAAGACAAAACAGACTAAAAGTTAAAGGATGGGAAAAAAAAAAACATACCAAGAATACTGCAACAAAAAACAAGCAGGAGTGGCAATACTAATCTCCGATGAAATAAACTTTAAGGTAAAAACCAACATAAGAGATAAAGAACGACACTCTCTCATGATTAAAGGGTCAATTGAGCAAGATGACATAACCATAATTAACATCTACACTCCCAGTGAAAGCGCACCAAGATATATGAAGCAAACCCTACTAGAATTGAAGAAAGAAATAGAAATCTACAATTAGAGTGTGAGATTTTAATACGCCACTTTCGAAAAGGGATAGAACAACGAGAAAAAAACTCGACAAAGTTACAGAAGAACTAAACAGCACAATCATTCAACTTGACCTCATAGTTGTGTACAGAGCATTCAACCCAACAACAGTACAATGCACGTTCTTTTCCAGTGCACATGGAACATTCACCAGAATTGACCATGTGTTAGGTCACAAAGCAAGCTTCCATAAATTTACAAACATCAAAATACTACAAAGCATCTTTTCAGACCACAATGCTATAAAACTAGAAATCAACAATAAGAAGACCAAGGAAATAAAGTTAAATACATGGGAAAAAAATAACACCCTGCTGAAAAGCGACTGGGTAAAAGAAGAAATTAAACGTGAACTCAAAAAGTTCCTAGAAACAAATGAGAATGAAAACACAATATACCAAAATCTTTGGGACACAGTGAAAGCAGAACTAAGACAAAAATTTAATGTGATAAATGTGTACATCCAAAAAGAAGAAAGAACCAAAATTAACATTTTAACACAGCATCTACAACAATTAGAAAC
>NW_006408520.1:47639378-47641837 GCF_000296735.1 Chrysochloris asiatica | reverse complement strand
AAAGATCAAAAAAAGTAGAGGACAATAAATGCTAGTGAGGACGGAGAGAAACTGGGACCCTCCTATATTGTTGGTGGGATTGCAAAATGGCCCAACCACTCTGAAAAACAGTATGGTGCTTCCTGAGAAGGTTGGAAATAGAGTCACCTTATGACCCAGCAATTTCTCTAATTGATGTTTATCCACAAGAAATATGAGCCATAACACAAGTAGATATAGGCACACCAATGTTCATAGCAGCACTGTTTACAATAGCAAAAAGATGGAGACAGCCTAAGTGCCCATCAATAGAAGAATGGATAAACAAACTGTGGTGCATATACACAAGGGAATATTATGTTATCTTGAAGAATAACAAGAAAGCTGCAAGCCACTGCATAATATGTATGAACCTTGAGGACATTATGCTGAGTGAAATCAATCAGTCCCAAAAGGATAAATAGTGCATAGGACCATTATTGTAAAAGATTAAGAAAAAGTAACCATACATTAAAGCATAAAAAAATTATTTCCTGGTTACTGGGGTGGATGGGGTGCAATGAGGGGAGGGAGGGGAAGGTGGAGCACAGGGTAGGGAATAGAGCCAGGATTGTTTGGTTGCTGTGGGTACAATACACTAGAAAGGGGAGGGCAAAGGAAGAACAAAGCGGGATTGGAAAATAGTTAGGCATGTTTTAATGGACTAAATGGGACAGAGGTAAATAACGATATAAGCGCAACCTTGGAACAACAGGGCTCTGGGATACAAGGATTGAGGCATGCTTTGAATGGGTAAAAGTGCAGAAATAATGTTAAGATGCTTGGCTGTCTTTTGAATCTTGGTTTCTCTTACCTACTATTGTAAAATAGACACTTGAGGGGGAGAGAAAGGAATAGCCAGAAACATCACCATAGAAAGCTTGTAAGTCCATCTTCAGCCTAAACTGGAGCTAGAACTTGCCCAGTGAAGGAGGCTTCCTGTGAAGCCTTTGCACTGCATAAAACCATAGGTGGAATCCTGATTCCCCATCCAGAATCTTCTGAGGAGAGAAATTTCCATTTGAAAGGATAAGCAGACCAGCCTGGAATGGCTAGAAGAACAGAAGATACTTTTTGAAAGAAAAACCAGCAGGAAAAATAAAAAACAGTCTGATTGACTGCTACAAGAACAAGCAAGTTGTTTCCCTGGGAGCCATCAAGGCAAGTAGTCAGGTCCCCTCAGGGCAAACCCCTTCCAAGACTAAAACTCAAGGGCAATATTCAAGCAAGCATGTGGTCTTACTGCTGACCATGTTGGTCACCGATAAGAAGACATGGGGGAAAAACATCAATGAAGTTGTGAGCTAAGTCTGACCACATTCAATAGACTCCTCTTAACCTGAATTGAGACCTGGATGGACAGCAGTATGATGAGAACTGAGGACTCCTGGGCCCAGGGATAGGGACATGGCCACTGAGGTCTAGAGTGGAGTGTGAAGCATCCAGCTGATATAAAGTGAGGGGAGATGCACATGAACACCCAACTTGCAGATAGTACCCACTTGACCTGGCTTCAATGGTTGGATGATCAGAACTCGACTAGAGGAAGAACAAAGAGGAAAATAAGAGTAATCCACTACAATTTGATGAACTTGACCTAGGCTTGTGGATGCAGTAGGTCAATGGAGGGAACAAATCTTTACAGTGAGGATCATTCCCACCCTCTTAGTAAACAGGGTCGACAAGGATGGGCAACTTAGATATTGGTTACCCAAAATGGGGCGGGGGGGGCCTACAAAGGTGAAAAGTGATGGGCTTACAAGCTTTCAATAGAAAACCTAGTTCCAGAGGGTGAGGGGAAAGTTAGAATCTCCACTGAGTGTTTTCCAACCTGTCTGGACAGGGCGGATGAAAGGAGATGGAAATAAGACTCTTGTGGTTCAATAGTCAATGATTGCTATCAGGACTGACTGTGAGTGTTGGAAACGTAAAGGTAGACATTTTGTAACAAAAGGAGGAAGTGGTTGATTTTGCAGTCCAGGAATGGAGGTTCCTGAGACCATCAAGGAGAAAAGCAGAGTGCAGGACGCTATCCAGAGAAGCAGTGATGCCAGAGATGGAGGCTGGGGAATCTAGACTCAGGGAGGGAGAGGGGCTGTGTGCTGACGGCTGGGAGGTGGGCTTGGTTGTTTGATGATGCATGCAGAGGATTGTAATCATTGCAATGAAACGAAATAAGATAGGAGGAATGCAAAGCTAATGTTCTCCCATGTAAACTATCACATAATTCACAACAAAAACTTTAAAAAAGAAAAAACTAAAATATTTGACAATGATCTAACAGTTAGGTGCTGAGAAAACTGCAATCTAAGTTGAAAAGATTAAGAGCCACATAATGTATACAACTACCTCCTTTAGTTGTTAATGAATCTTCTCCCAATCCTGATGCCACGTTTTTCTTCATAGAACCCAGCTTCTCGTATTATTTGCTCAGCATACAG
>NW_006408520.1:47636995-47638293 GCF_000296735.1 Chrysochloris asiatica | reverse complement strand
TGGAGAAGGATATCATGCTTGGTAAGATGGAGGGTCTGAGAAAAAGAGGAAGACCCCCAACGAGATGGATCGGCCAGGTGGCATCATGGATGGACTCAAGCATGGCAGCGGTACTGAGGTTGGCCCAGGATCAGACATTGTTTCATTCTGCTGTACATGGGGTCACTATGAGTCGATTCCGACTCAACGGCACCTGAAAACAACAACAATAACCTCCTTTAGTAATATGCAAGGTAGACTATATGTATACTGATCAGGAATCTTAAGAGGAAGATGTTGGGAAACAAATTGAATAGTAAAGTTTGTTGTTATTGGCTATGATTGGCTATATTAGAAGAACAACTATGAATTCCTGAAAGACTTGGGGAGTTTGCAATCAGAATGGATAATGAATAGAGAATCTAGAACTTCAGGACCCAAACAGTAAGATACTAAATTTTAATAGGTATGTTAAAAAGCAATTTTGGTTTTCAGAATATAACCTTCTTTCTTCCATCTACCTCTGGACTGTTACATAAAAGATAAGCTTCTATCATATTTGTGCTAATGTGTTTTATGTTCTGTTTGCTACAGCAGTTTAGCTTATACCTGACTAACTCCAACCATACAGTCACTCTGAGTACTCCTGCTTCCAAGATTGAGTGGTATAGTAGACCTCTCTTGGAGGTCAGAGCAATCGTTCAGCCTTTGGCATCTGACCCAATCTTGAGTAACTCCTTGTTCTTTCAGCCTTCATAATTCGGAAAGGAGCAGATCTAATCAAGTTTGTTTGCCTTCTATTAAGAAATGTTACAGTTAAGGAGATGCCTAGGCAGAAGATAGACTTAAATTCCATGGGGAAAGGTCAATATCATCCAGCTTGAGTAATAGCACACACTTCTTTCACAGCAGTGCAATACCACTGGTGGTGGAAATGGTGGTGGAGGTAATAGCAGGTCAGGGGTGATAATCAGAAGTGGAGTTAATCCTCTCTTCCACACTGCATAAACCTGAATGGGAGAAGATAAGAAGAGAACAGAAGAAAGGAGACAAAAAAATCCTCCTTCCTTGAACACAGGTGATTTAGGATACAGAAGAGAAAAAATGTCCAATTAAGACTGCCTTTTATTCTTTTCCAGTAAACCATCTAAATCTAAATATTTTCTTGCTTGATGCTGTGGAAATAGTTTAAAAGGTGGCAGTCAGCATTTTATTGGATATTTGTAAGAATCTGGAAACAAGTTACTAATTGGTTTGGATCCCAAGAGTGATTCAAATCCAAGTTAACACACATACAAGAAAAAAAAAAAAAAAAACCT
>NW_006408520.1:47584428-47610942 GCF_000296735.1 Chrysochloris asiatica | reverse complement strand
AAGTGGCAGCATTGATGGACTCAAGCATTGCAACAATAGTGAGGTTGGCCCAGGATCGGGCCTAGTTTCGTTCTGCTGTGCATAAGGTTGCTATGAGACAGTACCGACTAGATGGTACCTAACAACATCAACAACATTGTAAAAAGAGAAATAAAATTACAGATACAGATACATAAGAAACATGGTCTTGAGAAGATTGGGTAAAGATTGCAGCCTGTCACCAGAACTTAGAAGACAAAATATGTAACAGATTCTTCCTTACATCCCTCAGGAGGAATCGATCCTACCTAACCCTAATTTCAGACTTTTAACACCCAAAACTGTAAGCCAATCACTTTCTGTTGCTTTAAGTCACCCAGTACTTATTATTTTACTATGGTCATCCTATCTGATCTTGTTTTATTAAATAATTTATTGATTTTTCTCTGGACTCAGGAAAACATAAAATTTCCAAGTTATGATTAAAATATTCAAACACAAGCCCTTAAATGTTAACCATCACTCAAATCTGATTCTTTATTCCTCGTGTTCTATGTCACTTTTCTAAATATACTATGACCTCCTGTTCAGGATTAACTTGTGTCTCTCCAAAATCTTGGAAGAAGTATAGCCAGAATAGAAGATAGCAAGACTTTGTCTCTTGTACTTTAGACATGTTGTCAGGAAGGACCGGACCCTGGAAAAAGATACCAGGCTTGGCAAAGTGGAGGGTCAGCAAAAAAAAAATGAAGGCCCCAAATGAGAGAGACAGACACAGTGGCAGCAAGAATGGGCTCAAGCACAACAGCATTTGAGAACATGGTGCAGGACCAGGCAGTGGTTTGTTTTGTTTTTTTTTTTGGTGTGCATAGGGCATCTATGAGCCAAACCTAACAACAACAATAACAAAATATGTGTTGGAGACAGAATCAACTTTACAGCTCACAACAACATGGTTCCAGAAAGAGCCTTGATGGTACATGTTTAAGTGCTTGGCTGTTAACTAAAAGGTTGGTAATTCCAACCCACCAGCAGCTCCAGGGATCAAAAGACCTAGCAATATGCTCCTGTGAATATTTTGCCTACAGAACCTTACGGGTCCATTCTACTCTGACACAGATGGTTGCTATGATTTGGAATTAGCTAAACAATACACAACAACATACCTATGGATATAATCTTGTATGGAAATAATTTTCTTTGTTATGTTAATTAGAGTATATCAATATATGTAGAATGAGTTCAAAATCTAATCACTTCTGAATTATAAAATGAGCAGATTAGACACAGGAATATAAACACATTGGGCAGTGAAGGCAAATACCATGCGAGCATCATATCACCAAGGAAAGCCCAGGGCTATCTATAAAGCAAGCTTAAATATGGCCAGGGTGCTCATTTGTACTTTTAGCATCCAGAACTCTAAGAAAATGTCTGTTCTTTAAAGGCACCCATGTATATTAATTCTGTTATCTTAACACTAGGAAAGTAAGACACAGATATTTGTTTATTACCCTTATCCTCCACCTTGAAAGAATAAAAGATTCATACAGGCAAAAGTATTATCTCTTAAAAAAAAAAAGTATTATCTCTTTTGTTTAACACTGGCACTCCTAAATACTAGAACAATGCCTGATACATACTATGTGCTCTATCATATTTGTTGAATGAATGAATGACCTCATGAATTCATGTTTTTCAAACAGTTTAAGTTATTTGTTTAAGCACAGCTTTTCACATAAGTCCATCTGACTGTGTCACTGATATGCCCATGTTTGCCTAAAACCAGGTCCAACTTCTGTGCTAGATCTTGTCATGTCTGTCATCTTAGAGATGATGCTGTTTATCTGATGAATCATAGGAGAGCAAGTTTCTTCTGACGTACCCAATATGACATCAAGACACTACACACAGAATAGGGATCCATCAGCTGGTTTTCATGTTTTGTTAACGTTTGTTTTTCTACTCTAATATTAGGATGGCCAGTGATTTTCAAGCTACACTTGCTTTCTAAGGAGGTGACTTCATGGCTCTCTTTGGGACAAAGAAGCATTCTTGGCCTCTCACTTTTACATCAAACAGAGCAACTCTTATTTTAATTCACATAATGAGAACCTCCCTGAAATTTTTTATTTGAATAATAAGACTAATTGGTAGGATTTATTTGGAAATTCCGTTATGTGCCAGAGTCCAATACTGACATTAACACATAATAGGTATATGACCTTAGGCAAGATACTTTGCCTATCTGTGCCCCAGTTTTCCTACCTGTAAAATGAAGATAATAATAGTGCCTACTTGAGAGAGTTGTTATGACTATACAAAGACAGCAACAACAAAATAGTTGCCATTGAGTTCAGTCCTACTCATGGCAATCCCATGTGTGTTAGGAGAGAACTTTGATCCATAGGGTTTTCAATAGCTGATGTTTTAGAAGTATGAGGGCTTTCTTTTATTTATTTATTTTTTATTTAAGGTTTTTATTGTGGATTGATTGAAAGTATACAGGGCTTATCATCAGTTTTACATTCCACAAATCATACACCTTGTTTCATTACAATGATTATAATCCCCTCCATGTGTCATCCCTTAACAGTATTTTTCTCTATCCATTTTAGCTTTTTAAAAACAAACAAACAAACAAAAAACCCACTCAGGCATATATAATAATTTACATCTCCAAAGGGCACATTATGCAAGTCTGCCTTCTGGCCACCAGCTCTTAGTCCTTCTCTTCTTACTCCTAAGGGCTTTCTTTAGAGTTACCTCTGGGCAAACCGTAAAGGTCAATCTTTCAATTTAACAGCCAAGAGTATTAACCATCTGTACCACCCAGGAACTCTAGATAGAAAGCAATCCTGGTGTAGTACTATGGGATAATGCACTGGAGCTCGAGGTCAGATTGAACCACAAGGTTAGCAGTAGGACTCACCAGCCACTCCTTGGAAACCCTATACAAGGTCACTGTGAGTCTGAAATGACTCGATGGCACTTAATAGTAACATAGAAGTATTAGGTTCTCTTATCATTATCCGTTGTTACTGTTGTTAAGTGCTGTAGAGTCAGTTCCAACTCATAGTGATCCTGTACAGGGTTTCCAGGGAGTGACTGGTGAGTTTGAACCTTGTAATTCAAACTGACCTTGTGGAACAGTGCTTATCCTATAACACCACACCAGGACTCATTATTTAATTCAATTTAAATCTTAAACTGATCCCTCTGAAGAGGGCAGCGTCACCATCTCCCTTGGGTAGATGGGACAACTGAGGTTGAGAGAGATTTACTATATTGCTCAAGGTCACAGTCTAGGAGACAGAGTTGAGATTCAAACACATATCTATTCAACAGAGAGACTGTACTCTTCCTCCTTACATAGTAGTGATGTGTAGGTTACACAGATAAAAGAGACATTTGAAAAATCACCAATTTATGTCTTTTGATGAGGAGGTAAGGTTCAAGTTGTCTTTTAAAAAATGTTGACATTTTAAAAGTTTAACATTTCAAGGATGCTTAAATAAAATCAGCTATTTAAATGACACATTGGCATATGCAACACTTCCAAACAAAAGTAAGAAGGTATGAGAAAGCTATAAATTAGCATAGAAAGAAAGGCACAGAGATGCAGATAGATCAATCATGCCTTTTACATTAGCAGAAATATTGCAAGGACATTCAAGAATGTACTTTGAAATTCATTTTGAAAACTCTTTAACTGGTTTTTCCTCTTGCAGCTGCTACCCCTTATGTTGTATGCACTGTTAAAGGCATAGAAAAACCTTCCTTTCTCCATGTGGACCCAGCATCACCCCTGGTATCCTAATTTTGACAGGAGCACAGAGAGAATGCCGATTGTTACACTGGGTCCTGCAGGGGTTGTCGTTGTTGCTAAGTGCCATCGAGTCTACTCCCACCCATAACGACCCGTATAGAGTTTCTGAGGAGCAGCTGGTGAGCTTGAACCGCTGACTTTGCAGTTCAAATGACTTTGCAGTCTGGCGCATTAACCCACAGCACCACACTTGGACTCCATACTGTATATTTATAAAAATTCGAACTTTTTTTTTTTTTCTTTTAGGAATCACACTTTTGGGCCCTACTTATTATTCTATATGACATATAAACAATAAAAAAAAATCAATTACTAATGTGGAGAGCTGCCTTTATTGAAGTTTACATATTTTCCTTCATAGTTGTGTGTACCCACAAATTATCCAAACTTAGTTTGTCCATGAGATCTACAAATCCCAATTAAAATTAGCTATATACACATAAACTGAGCTGTGCATGGCAGCAAGAATTCTATAGAGAAAAAGTCCTACTAATGAATAGTGTGATTTTGAGTAAGCTACTTCGGAACTAAATGCTGCCAGATCCTGTGACATCTTCACCATCATTGATGTGCTTTGATACATTATTGCAACCACTATACTTTTTGTGTCTTCTAATACAGGGGGGTTTCTTCCAGAAATAGATCTTCAGACCTTTCTTCATCGTTTTCTTAGTTTGGAAGTTCTGCTGAAACCTGCTCACCATGGTAAATGAGTTACTGGTGGACTAGTTTTCAGGATCATAGCTACAGTCAGGCCATGGCAGTACAACAAATGGACAAGCAGGTAGCTGCTGCATTTGAATTGTGGTACTGGCAAAAAATGTTGACTACATCACTGACTTTCAGAAGAATAAACAAATGTCTTGGAAGGAGTATTACCAGAATGGTCTCAGAAGTGAGGGTGGCAAGACTTCGTCTTCTGTGATTTGGGCATGTTATCAATAAAGAGCAAGCAATTGAGAAGAACAATGTGCTTCATCATGTAGAGGGTAAGTGAAAAAGAGGAAAACACTAAATGAGATGGACTGACAAAGTAGTTGTAAAAATGAGCTCAAGAATAGCAATGATTATGAGGGTGGTACAGGATCGGGCAGTGCTTTGTTCTGTCGTACCTATGATTGCTATGAGCTGGAATTTATTCTAAGGCACCTAATAACAACAAAAGCAATAATCATTCATCTACCCACTCATTCAGAATTATTAAGCACCTACTGCTTGTCAGACACTGGTGACATAAAACAGTTGTGCTCCATTACTAACATAAGGTTGGCAGTTCAAAACCAGTGCCACAGAACGGCAATCTGCTTCCATTAAATTACAGCCAAGCAAACCCAATACAGCAGTTCTGCTCTGTTACAGATGGGGTATTCATGAAGTGAGATTGACTGGACTGCAGTAGTTTTAGTGTTGGTTTGAGAGAAACAAAGGTGAACGATACAAAATGCCTAAACTCAATTTCACACTATCTAGATCAAAAGACAGACACCTATACAAATGGGTAGTGAGAAAAAAGGGGTGAGTCCTTATAAGAGATGTTTCAGGGAAATAGCAGCTGTGATCATTGAGAAGTAAAGCCCAATCTTAGATGGAAATCACACATTTTTCTATCTTACAAGGTTATTGGAAGGCATAAATGATATAATGAATTTGAATCACTTGAAAAGGCTACAGAGAAATATCCATGTGTAACAGATGCTGTTGGTGCCCTGCCCATATACCCTGCCTTTGCCATTTTAGAGCAACCAAGGACATTAAACCTCCAATACCTGGAATCTCTACCTGTAGGCTTTTTCCAAACTCCAAGGCTTACCTACTTTGCCACATGTGCCAAGGAATTAAATGCTCATCACCCAACACCCAGAGCAACCCCAACTAAATAAATACCATTAACTTCCTTGATACTTCAATGAGATGACTAAGGTCTGAGTTCTACACAGGCTGCCAGAACTTTCCCCACAGGATTAAGCTCCAGTTGCCCACAGTGGTAACTTGTATGATAACTCTTCATTTATTGGCTACTTTTCCTACCCGGTATCACTTCCCCATTCCCCCAATGGCTTGTCCATCATCTGCGTGCCATAAAGTATTTATCCAGGGTATGTATGCCTCTGAGAGAACCCAAAGATGACATGTAAGGCATTTTAAACAAATTTTCTATAGAATTTGGAAATGTAGTCAGAATTATACACACTGTTTTGCATTTTAAAAGTCCTGCTTTTTATTCTCGGGCAAGATGGCCGAATGGACAGACTTCTAGAGCAGACAGATCCTCTGTAACAAGGATGTGGGAGACCAAGTGAAATAGGTACGGATGGTGCTCCTGCAACCCTGAGCTTCAGAGAATAGGACAGAGAGGTAGACTGAGTGCTAAACAGGAGCTGTGAATGAGAAGAAAAACGGACAGACTCTCAGCTGGCCTGGAGTGACACAGCCATCTTGAGCTTTTCTGGGCGGTTATTAATACAGCAGCTTGGAGGCACAGGCTGCCGCTGGAGACTGGCAACAAGAGGGTGCAGTTTTCCTTTGTTCCCCAGGCCTTCTGGCAGCCAGGGCCTTGCCTAGTCCCTACCTTTGCCAGTCCAGAGACCAGAAGCACCCTCTTCTGCAGTGTCGGCTTTGTCTGGGGTGGGGTACTAGGCATGCCAACCCTATATCTGGAACCTGCCCTAAACAGGTACCTCTGGCCACTAGGCTTTCAAGGGTATGGACTGGCCATAACCTTGGCTACCTGGAGTCGCGAGGAACAAGGAAGAACTGCACAAACATCAAAGAAAGAACAGTGTTCACATGCTTAGTCTCTATCACATCCATCAGGAGACAGATAGTGAACACCAATTAAATTTAGTCATCAATTAAATATTAATACAATTATATCACAAAGTCTCAGACAAAACAAACAATTTCAGCTTACACAAAGAAACAAGACAGTTGACTCAACCAAGTGACAAAAATATACTCAGAAAATGTAATACCAGAAATGGTATCAGAACTAGTTGATGAGGAATTTTAAAGAATGGTATTTAAATACCTTCAATGGATTGAGAGAATGATGGAGAAAATTGCAGTTGAAATAAAAGAAAACATACACAAAACCTAAGAAGAATTAAAGAAAGCACTATAAGCGAACACTGACAAAATAAATGAAAAACTGGAAACCATAGAAAGCTAGCAATTAGAAAACCAGAAGGTTAATACTAAGACTTCAGAAATAGACAAACATTGAAAGAACAAAAAAGTAAAACTAAATCAATAGAAGGCCAGATTAGTGAGCTTGAAGACAAATCTCTTAACATTCCATCTGCTGATGGTGGTGGTGGTGTGTCGTGGAGTCAGTTCTTACTCATAGCAACCTTGTATAGGGTTTCTGAGGCTGTAATCTTTAAAGGGAGTAGAAAGCCTCGTCTTTCTTCCACAGAGTAGCTGGTAGTTTCAAACTGCTGACCTTGCAGTTAGCAGTCTTCAAGAGGAACAGCAATAAAAATACTAAAAAAAAAAAAAAAAAAGTCCAAAGAAAGTTTAAAATGTATATGGAACACTATCAGGAGGAATAAGGAGCTCTGGTAGCGTAGTGGTTACGAATCGGGCTGCGAACCTTAAGGTCAGCGGTTCGAAACTACCAGCCGCTCCGCGGGAGAAAGATGAGGCTTTCTACTCCCGTAAGGATTTACACCCTCGGAAACCCTGTACAGGGTCGCTATGGGTCGGAACCGACTCGACGGCACTTAACAAACAAACAAAAAATCAGGAGGAATAACTCATGCTTGTTTGGAATTCCAGAACAGAATGAGAAAAAAAAAAAAAATTTTTTTTTTTTGGAGAAAACTGTGAAAGAGTTGTTAGAAGAAAACTTCCCTAACATTATGAAAGATGATAACAAATACCAAACTGGATACATCCATGCCCCCCCCCAAAAAAAAAATCACCAAAACATATTATAATCAAGCTTTTCTAAACCAAAGACAAAGAAATAATCTTGAGAGCAGCTCAGGAAAAATGAAAAGTTATATGCAAAGGCGAATTAATAAAATTGTGCTCTCATTTCTCAGCAGAAGCCGTGCAAACCAGACAATGAAACGACATATATAAATATCTGAAAGAAAGAAAAAAGCCAACCAAGAATTATATACACAGAAAAATTGTCCATCAAATATGATGTTGAATTTAGGACATTTCTAGAAATTGAAAGAATTTGTAAAAACTGACCAACCTTACAAAAAAATATTAAAGGGAGTTCGATGGCAGAAAACCAACAGCAGACCTGAAATGAACATACATGATAATATGATAACATCACCTAGAACTCAACTCAGATGTAAAAGTATTCAAAGTAAAACAAACCTGGTGATAGTGGTTATGTGCCGTGGAGTTGGTTCCAACTCACAGTGACCATGTACAAGGTTTCCAAGGCTGTATTTCTTTATGAGAGCAGAAAGCCTCATCTTTCTCCCATGGTAAAACAAACCTAAACTTACAAGACTTAAAATAGGAATTGAGAGATACTAGTTTGCAACAAAAATATTTATAAAGTCAACAAAGGAATAATGTAACTAAAGAGTTTCCAAAAGAAGAGGAAACTAAGTAGTAGGTAAAAAGAAACCTAACTGGAGTCCTGGTGTGGCATTGTGGTGTAAGCACTGGATCTCAAGGTTAGTTTGGACAATAAGGTTGGTAATTCAAACTCACCAGTCATTCCTCAGAAACCCAATTCAGGGTTGCTATAAGTCAGAACCTGCTTGATGGCACTTAACAAGTTCTAGCCCAACCACTACTTTTAACACTCACCCCGTTAGTGTTGTGAAGTACTGTTAAGTCAGTTGCAACTCATAGAGATCCTGTATAGGGTTTCTGAGGAGTGACTGGTGAGTCTGAACTGCCAACCTTGTGACTTACAGTCTAGTGCTTATCCTGAAGAGCCACACCAGAAATCCTAACCAAAATCCTAAAACTAAATCAAGTCCTATGCCTAGCTGTTGTGGAGCTGTGGTTTAATGTGCTAGACTACAAAGTTGGTTAGAACTGCAAGGTCAGCAGTTCAAGCTCATCAGCCACTCCTTGGAAACCCAATATAGGATCACTATGGGTTGGAACTGACTTGATAGCACTTAACAATGCCTGGCCTACACCTAGCCATAGTCTTAACCCTAACGTCTTACTCTTACCCCACCCACTCCAAAGAAAGTCCTTCTTTGTATTTATAAATCCTCTTCTGAAAAGTTAGGACATGAACCAATTTAAACATAATACTTGACTAAGAATCTCTTCAATACAGCATCACTAACACTACTCCAGCTAAGACTTCATCTCTGGCTTGTATTTCCTCCACAATCTTCAAGCTGCTGGGCTTCAACCCATTTCAAACTGGATCAGTTACAGTCTAGGAATGAGATCTGAATTTGTAACATGTGCAGGTACTATACTGATAAGCAGAACAGAAAAAATTGTGAGTGGAAGTCTTGAAATGGAGACTTGAAAAAGGCATAGTGAGCCCTTTCCAGAGTTTTGTGTGGGAGATTGGATTATTGTTAGGACCGTGGGGAGTGACACACATTTGATGGTCAACTGCAATCTTTGAGCAGGACATGGTTGTTTTCAACTCTACAGATCAAGAGATCTGTTTGCTATACAATGTTCACATTGCCTTATTTTCTAAGAGAGAGATTAAATTTCTATCAGGGCATCCATCAATCTGTAATTTTTTCCACTCTAGTTATGGTTCGAGTATACCCACATTTTACAAATTTGGGTCCTATCAAATTTTGCTTCATCAGCTTTCATTGAACTAGACAGAACTGATTTGAAGCCCTGCCTAGTTGCTGTTTCTGGCTCAGCCTTTCCCCCCATAAATCCATACTTCTCTCTGTCTCTGGAGAGGTCCACCTGGAAAGCAATTTTGAGCAGGCTGCCACTAGCCTAAATGGCACTTTTGTGTAATTTTTAACAGGCTTTTATCTACTAGAAAATTGTAATATTCTGATACTGTTAGAAGAAAATACCCAAGGGGCATCTTCAAGTAAATGACCAAAATAAAAATGCATATCGGTTATATCTTTAAATGATCATTTAGATGAGGCATTCTTGTGTACTACACAACCTACACAATTCTATGAATTCTGGCCACTCCTACCTCACCCACAAATTATCCTTTACCCAGCAGCTACCAGGAAATACCATACTGTTGTGCTTTTATTCATGCAGTCTCCTCTACCTGGGAACCTTGCCTTCTCCTGCCTATTTCTAGTGACCCATTAAAACTGGCTCAGCAGTTCTCCTTTGCCAGAAATAACATCTGAGCCATTCTGGCCCAGATAGGTGTCCATAATCTATCCCTCCTTTAAATTTCTGTTTGTAATGCAACTTTTACAGTTAGTACATTGGGTTATAGTAACCTGTTAATGAGTTTGTCTTCTATAGTTGAGTATTGCCATCTTATTACTTTTGCATCCCCAGCATCTAATGAAGGCCCTGACCCAAACAGTGAGACAGAGCATTTGGGAAGCAGAAAGTATGTTGATTGTGAGGTTGGCTCTGCAGTCTGGCAGACCTGATCAAAACTTGGTTCTGTCACTTTTGGGCCATTGGCAATGACCTTGAGCAAATTGTATCACATTTCCACACATCAGTTTCTTTTTTTGGTAAAATAGGGATGGTTTCATTGCTTACCTCAGATAGTCACTGTGAATATTAAATAAGTCACTGCCTACAATTAGCAGAATGCCTGAAAGCAGGCACTTAATACATATTAATTATTATTTTTACTATAAATGCAATACACATTTGAAGGATGAATGTGTATCCCTTTATATCAAGCAAACAGTCCCCTATGAAAAATATATCATTTGATTGATTCACTTATATAAATAAAATGGTGGTGAAGACTTTGCATCATACACTTAGTCTAGATAACCACTCTGTCATAAAGATTTTGCTATCCACCTTTTACAAATGAGGAAATTGAGAAGAGAGATCAATGGCTTGCTCTCAGTCACAGGTCAACATGGCCTATGTGATTCTAAAGCTTTTAATGTTAATCATTACACATAAATGATGGAAGGATAAAAGAAGGACCTCACTATCCTATGAGAGGTTGAGGAAATGAGGGATGCTGGTGGAAGGGCATGAGCTGAGATGTGAAGAGGCAATAGAAGGTAGAAAGAGGAGCTTGGAAGTCTAAGTTTAGGGACTACAAATACAGTTTTTATGTCTGGATTGCAGGGATCCTTTGTAAAGAGTCAGAGGTGAAATTAAAAGGAAATGGTGGAGCTGATCTTTGAAAAGGGTCAAAAACATTATGGGGGAAAATATAGTTCCTTTAGCAAATTGTGCTGACAAAACTGCATATCTATTTGCTGAAGAATGAAACAGACCCAAATCTCACACCATATTAGAAAATGAATTCAATATAGATCAAATAACTAAATGTAAAACTTAGAAATATAAACATTATCAATGCAAAACCAGGGACAAGTGTAGGGGATGTGATACATGGCATAAATATTTATCAGTCATAACTGAAAACACAAAAACAGCAGAAGACAAATAGGATAATAGAATTTCCCCAAAATTGACACTTAGGTGTATTAAAGACTCCTAGTATGGCAAAAGGAGCTCTGGTAGCATAGTGGTTATGAATCAGGTTGCTAATCTCACGGTCAACAGTTCGAAACTACCTCAGTCAAGCCTAGTAAATTATTTGGTGGGGACTCTCCAGCTGTTGCACAGGAGAAAGATGAGGTGTTCTGCTCCTGTAAAGATTTACAGCCTCGGAAACCCTGTATAGGTTCACTATGAGTGGGAACCAACTCCACAGCACATAACAACAAGTGTGGCAAGGATAAACTATGGACTGCGAATCACAAGGTTGGCGATTCAAACCTATCAGCTGCTCTTCAGAAACCCTGTACAAGGTTGCTATGAATTGGAATCGACTAGCTGGCTCTTAGCAACAATAGCAACATGTGCATTAAAAGATTTCCCCAAAAGAGTAAAAAGAACCCACAGAATGGTAAAAAAAAAAAAAAATTGCCAATAATATATCAGATAAGGGACTAATCTCTAAAATTTATAGAATGCTTCAACACCTCAACAGGAAAAAGACAAATAATCCAATTTAAATATGGAGAGAGGACATGAACAGATATGTAACCATACTTATTCAATCAGTATGTTGATAAAATTTCGTGGAAGCTAGACTATATAAACAAGAGCAAGTCTTCAGTGGAGGAAGACTCATTAACAACCTGCAATACACAGACGATACAAACTTGCTTGTTGACAATGAAGAAGACTTGAAGCATTTACTGGTGAAGATCATAGACCACAACCTTCAGTATGGATTACACCTCAACATAGATAAAACAAAATTTCTCACAAGTGGACCAATAAGCAATATCACAATAAATGGAGAAAAGATTGAAGTTGGCAAGAATTTCATTTTACTTGGATCCACAATCAATGTTCATGGAAACAGCCCTCAAGAAATCAAACAGCATATTGGATTGGACAAATCTGTATAAAAAAATCTCTTTATAGTGTTAAAAAGCACTATAAATACTAAGGTGTACCTGAAACAAGCCATGCTGTTTTCAGTTGCCTCATATGCATGTGAAAGCTGGGTAACAGTCCTAATGTGACACTGTGTGGTGCTGAGGGCTAATGTGCTGGACTGCAAAGTAGGTTTGAACCACAAGGTTGGTGGTTCAGGTTTACCAGCAGCTTCTTGGAAATCCTATACAGGGTCGTTATAGATCTGAACTGACTTGATGGCACTTAACAACAACAAGTGACTGCAAAGTTGGAAGTTCAAATCTATCAGCCACTCCTCAGAAATCAACACTCATGCAAACAGCAGCCAAGAAATCAAATGGCATTTTGAGTAAATCTGCCACACAAGATCTTTTTAAAGTAAAGTGTTCGAGTATAAGGACTAAGGTGCATCTGACCCAAGGCATGGTATTTTCAATACTTTCATATGCATATGAAAGTTGGACAATGAGTAAGGAAGACCACAGAATAACTGATATATTTAAATTGTAGTATTGGAGAAGAATATCAAAGGTGCCATGGATTACCAGGAGAACAAACAGGTCTGTATTGGAAGAAGTATAGCCAGAGAGCTCCTTACAAGTCAGGATGGTGAAAGTTCATCTTTTCAGACATGTTATCAGGAAGTACCAGTCTCTGAACAAGGACATGCTTGGTAAAGTGAGAGTCAGTGAAAAAGAGGAAGACCCTCAATGAGATGCATTGGCACAGTGGCAGTAACAATGGGTTCAAAAGTAACAAAAAAGGATGGCACAGGACTAGGCAGTGCTTGTACATAGGGTCACTGTGAGCAGAAACTGACTCGACAGCACCTAACAACAACAATAAATTGGAACTGACTGGACAGCATTTACCAAAAACTAACAACAACAGTAACTTTCTGGGCAGCTTCAGCCAAAGTACTTAATTCTCTGTGTTTCAGTTCTCTGTAAAACAGGGAAAATAATACAAGGTGTTCCCAATTTGCAATGTATTTCACTTACCACTATCCTTTGAGTGAGTGTGTGTGTGTGTGTAAATATTATTGTTAGTAGGGTGTATGACATACAGTGTTGCAGTATATAATTTGCCAACGTTATAATTCTCACGCCAATCCTCAGAGGCAAATAAAGATCGATTTTTAAAGATACAAATAATAAAAGGCAATAATAATGAAAACAAACAAACGAAAAACAATAAAGGGTTCTACTTTTATCAGGACCAACTCATTCATAACCAATAGAATGGAAGCCTGTTGTAAGTTGAGGACTACCTGTATTAGCTGCAGGTTATAGCAACAACTGTGAGGCTTGATCAGTACTGGGCAGTGTTCATTCTATTATGCAAAAGGTCGCTATGTTGTTGTTGTTAGATGCCATTGAGTCGGTGCCAACTCATAGTGAACTTATGCACAGCAGAACGAAACACTGTGCAATCCTGGACCAACCAGAAGACAGAGTTTTGATTACCTCACCACTATGAGTCGGTACCAACTCCACAGCACCTAACAACAACAATAGGGTTGCTGTGACACTTTAAATAAGTACATAAAGCTCTAAAAATCATGCCTATCACATTGTAAGGGCTAATAAAGTTATAATCCTCAATTATGTGCCAGGCTTAACAGATAAACACAATAATAGAATATAGTGCCAGTTCTAGAACATTTATAGTTGGTTAGGCATCGCTGGATGGCAGGAATGAATAAATGCTATACTACTAACTGGAAGATTGGTGGCTCAAATCTACCCAGAGGAGTCTCTGAAGTAAGGCCTGGTGATCGGTTTCCAAAAGGTCACAATTGTGAAAACCCTAGAATTCAGTTCTACTCTGCACACATGGGTTGCATGAGTCAGAACTGAAATGATGGCAATTAACACCAAGATCACAGAGTTATTAGGTACATGCTGCTTTCAAGTTCAGTTTATTAATCACAATAGTAAAATATTGGTGATAAATATAATAGTTTGTTAGTATTGCTCTAAGTCATAATATTTTTAATTTCCTCACATGCATGTGAAATCTAGGTAATGAATAAAAAAAAAATGAACTGATGCCTTTGAATTACAATGTTGGCAAAGAGTATTGAATGAATATACCATGGTATGTCAGAAGAATAGACAAATCTGTGTTGGAAGAAGTACAACCAGAATACTCCTTAAAACTGACGATGGTGAGACATCATCTATGTATTTTAGAAATGTTATCAAGATGGGCCAGTCTCTGAAAGAGGACATCGTACTTTGGAAACTATGTGAGAAAGAGTAAGCGCCTCAATGAGATGGTTTGACACAATGGCTGCAAAGCTGGGATCAGACATAGATATAATTGTGGGGATGGCACAAACTGGTCGGTGTTTTGTTCTGTTGTACGTAGGCTCATTATGAGTTGAAACCAACTTGACAGCACCTAACAGCTCTAAGCACTTCAATTGTAATGTGTCATTTACCCTTCCCAACAATATTGTGAGGTAAGTGCTTTTGCTAGTTTACAGATGAGAAAACTAAGTCGTAGAGAAACTAAGTAACTTACCAAGATCAGAGCACTAATTCATCAATTCAGAATCCTGGATATTGGCATCCGAACTCCAGAGCCTTGCTCTCAACCACCAGCTCTTTAGGCCTAGTCTTTGAAACGAAGCAAGATAAGTAAACCACAGTACATGAATGGATAAAGTATCAAATTTGTTCTAGGACCCTTTTCCCATTGCTAAATCAGGACTTCGAACCTTTTCTTACCAGGCCAGTCAAGGTCAATGGAGCCAAACCAGTACAGAACTAAATACGTAAAATGTGGATGATAACCAGAATAGGAAAAACCATGGGTTGACAGTCCTCTTAGAAAACAAGGGCCATGTGTGGGTTGAATACATAGCAACCAAATCATGTGACCATGCAATTGGAAATATTGGTGTCTGGCTCAAAGATGACCACCAACTAACTATACGACTCTGAATGTGTGTTGTTCTCCACAGTTCTGACAGCAATCTAGCCTCCTGAGTCAAACTCTTGATTATACCTCTTCTGAGTTATCCATTTCAGGACATCAGCTTATGATTTTTCCTATTCTGGCTAATGTTCTAGTACATCCCCATTTTACAAATGTGAGTCTGTTGTGATTTCACTTTGTTGGCCATGACTGAATTTTTTTAACAGGTTTGAACTGGTTCAAAATCTTGTACTAAACAATTTAATTTTATTGTATTTAGTAGAACTATTTTTTTCTTTAAGATTATGAGGTGGAAAGTAATTCCATATCAAAGGGAGTTCACATTATTTGATTCATAATTAAACAAACATGTCTGCTTCTTAATTCAGTCACTCAGGACCCAAGGATTCCCTGGAGTCTGTCCTTCCTCCATCGGTGCCTTTTTGGAGCATGTACAGATTTCCTCTGAGCTTCAGATTCCAGCCAGCCCTCTCCTTGCCCCACCACATGCCTGTTTCATAAATTCTCAGCTTCACTTTATCACATAACCTTCATTGTGGAACACTCAATTTCTTTTCCTTTCCTTTCCTTTTCTTTCAAGAATTGAAATCTATTTAACTGGATATGATGGCATCAGAAATTAAAATGTGGTAAAGTTTCAAATGCTAAGAAATCCACCTAAGCAAATTGTGATTCCTCAATTCACTTTGCATTGAACTGGGAAAGTTAGACAAACCAAAGAAGCCTCAATGACTTGCCTACTTGCACTCTAAGTAGATCAAGTGTTTGTGAATGCTGCCCATTTTCTGTTCTTTCTAGCTATTCAAATTATTAAATTAAAGCTGTGCTTAAAACTACAGAAACCTTTATGGGTACCTTTGGAACACCAAACCCCTCAGATTTAAATTAAGTAAGCCCTCAGAATTCAAAGGAGAAATCAAGTCTTTTGATTATTTCCTAATTTATAATATTTATTTTTTAGCATAAGGTTATGTGTTTGGGAATAAATTGTAAGCTCTTTGAGTGCAGACATGGTCTACTCATCCAGATATGGGTGGCTTATAGTAGGTACTTAACATAGTAGGTGCTTGATAAATATACATTACCTATGTTATTGTTGTTGTTAAGTGCCGTCAAGTTGATTCTGACCCAAAGCAGCCCCGTATAGGGTTTCTAAGGAGCAGCTGGTGAACTTGAACCACCCACCTTGCAGTTCAAACAACTTTGCAGTCTGACACACTAGCTCACAGCGCCACACCAGGACTCCACATTACCTACGGTAAGGCACTGTCTTTTACTGATCACTCTTCAACTTGTCTCAGCACAGACACATACACACTTACAAATATCCACATACACACTCCGTTATGAGAGTTTTGAGGACAGTGTCTATGCCGTAACCTACATTCTGTAATCTTAATCTATGCCTTTGCATTCCCTAATATAGAACCTACCAGATAGCAGGCGATCGTTAAGTGATCATTGACTTCAACAGCATAGATTTTTATTTGTTACTTATATCCTGTACCTGCCTTTCTCTTATCCACTTTGTCCATTTGGATCTCAGGGCCAAGTGCCTAAAACCATTTCCTCAATTTAGTGGTATATTTGAGAACCAGGGATGTTGAAATCATCCAATCAACATCAGAAGTACATTTCTAAATTTACTCTGACCATTTCATAAGTAGATTTAGCAACTAGTTACCGGTTATCTCAGGAGGAGGGGGGGAAAAAGCATGTGCTTAATGAATTTGGTAAGACATACTGTGTAACAGATGTCCAATGTGGCACAATGAGTTTATATCATAAATATGATGTCTTTGTTTGGCATGACAAAATATATTAGAAATATTTTATCGGTCCCTGGACGACTTGCTGGTTGGAGAGGCAGCAATCCTGGGAAATGCAGGAGCTGCCTCTAGTAGCAACTCAAAGGCAGCTCTGGAGAAACACAGATAATCTGCTAGCAATGATTCATCAAACTGGCCCTTTGTTTCACTAATTTGAGCATCAAGTGCCACCATACAATAAAGAATTGCCAAGACCTGATAAGATTCTCCTCTGGCTGCTGCTTTTCCTGCCCTAACAACTGGTACTATTCATGCCTCAACACAAACTGAATAAATAGCTCCAAGTCTGGCTGTGTTGGACAGTCTTTCACATTTTTTGCTTTTCCTTGAAAGGCTAAATGTTATATATTTCTTGCCTTCCTTGGAAATATTTTGCACTGGGAAAATAGTTCAAGTTATATTTAATCATTTCAACTTTCTTAATACTAAGTATGAAAGGATGCCTCCTAAGTTAAATATAGTTCCTGTTGTAGCATCAGCCTAGCAATGGATTAATGAAGATTAAAAACGGATTGTAATGCCTTTTTTGGCCTTGAGAAAGCTGTTATTGTGCCCATGGTTCAGTTGGCCTGCTGATCATTTCCATCTTAATGTAATCTTTAACATTATACTGCTACAGGTGAGGTGTTAAGTAATACATTAAGAGAACTATTTTCACTGAACAATTTCAAAAGAAATATGTTTTTAGTTAAATTAAGCATTTAGCAAATGCCACTTGTAATTCAATGAAGGGGAGATAGTATCCTTAAAACAGGTTGTTGATATGAAATTCCCAATATAAAACAATAATTACATTATTACTTCATGGAAATTTTGAATGCGAAATTATCTGTCAGTATAGTACAGCAACATAAGGAAACTATAAAGGCCGTGAGATCTCTATGAAATAAGCAGTGAGCACTTTTATTACTAGCAGTCAGAAATTTTTCATTAAAATTAGGAAGAATCTACAGGTCCAGTTAATCATATGGCTGCAATGTGCTGAATGTATTTAAAACTTTAACATCATTTAGATGAACACTAGGAATCTTAAAGGAAGAATCAAGTACAAATTGTAATGTTTAAAACAAATAATGAATAAAATATTTTGGATGAAATATTGTCATATTAAAGATTGCACAAGAATGACTGGATTTACCAAACTACAATTAAGAGAGAAGATGATGTTAGAAATCGAACATTTGGGAAACTGAAATAATAAACAATTTTGGGAGAAATATAATTTCGTGATCGATTTCTTCATGCTACGAATGTGAATACACAACCTACAAATAAGACTATTGACATTTGGTCTGTTGGCTTGAGTTTATTAAAATAAGAAAAACAAAAATTTACTTTTCAAATTTCCAAAGGGCTATCAAATTCAGAATCCAGTCGGGTTCACCTTCATTTTTACTTGATGACTTCATAAAAGATAAATAAGCCCTCAGTCCAAGAGGTGTGTATATGGCATGGTTAACTCTCTCGCCCCAGAAATTCCATTAGACTGGAAATATTATTTGGGGACTGGGGTGGGAGACGGATGCAGAGGTCTTTAGGACCCAGCAGGCGGCGGCAGGCAGCAGTTGTGTAGATCACTGAGAGACTACGAGGGTCCGGTTCAGTTTTAATTCTCTCTAATCTCTGCAACAGCAGCGTTTCCTGGGTCCCAGGGCTCCGGCGCTTGCTCAGCCGCGGACGGCCGCCGTGCGACAATCAGAGCCACCTTTGCTCCATCACTCACCATGGAAACCCTCCAAGAAAAAGTGGTTCCGGACGCGCGTGCCTGAGGATTCCGCACAAAAGAGGTGCCCAAAATGAAGACCCTGATGGTGAGTCAGTTGTTACAACTCCTCTGGGCTGATGCTGGCACCCGCGAGCGCAGCGTCCCCAGGCGCAGGGGAGAACCCGGGGGGCGCCTAACCCTGCGCCGCGAGGTCGCCTGTTATAAAGGGACAACTTTCCACCTGCTCAGCGTCCCCTTCCGACTCCCCAGTTCTGCCTGGCTAGGAATCCCAAAACCGTGATGGGGAACTCGGGTTGCCTTGGCTCTTGGAGCTTGGCCAGAGGTCCGAGGGGCCAGCTGAGAGCTGAAGCACCGGTGGTGGGCTGAGCAGATTGCTCGGGGTACTGGAGGTACCCAAGAGGAACAACCTGGCAAAACTGAGAGGGGCAGGGAGGGGGAACCTTTACAGACTTTCTTGGTTTTCTTGTTGGATTTCAAACTTGCAAGAATCGCCGAGAGAGCCCTAGGGATCTAAGAAAGAAAGGGGGGTGCAATGGCTAAACATTACAGCAGCTGAACTGGAGCAGAGGGCCATCTACCCAAAGTGCGAGCTGACCCCTGCCCTCACCCGCCGGGCGCGCACTGCCTCCCGCAGCCCCGCAGCCAAGAGCGCTTACCACCTGCCCTCTGCCTAGAGATCTGGGCGCCTGTGGCCCTCGAGTAGGGATGCGCCCGGAGCTTCCCCTGCCGTACGCACGAGAGCGGTGTCTTCTCTCGCGTGTTGCGCTCTGGGTGACTGGGGCCCGGGCCATCTGCGCCCTCGTACCTCCCCTCCGGTCAGACCTTTGCGCGGGTATCCCGGGTAGGCACCCTCCTCCCGGTTCCGCCCTCAACCGTTTCTCTTCTCTCTCCCGCCTGCTCGCAGCGCCATGGTCTGGCAGTGTGTTTAGCGCTCACCACCATGTGCACCAGCTTGTTGCTCGTGTACAGCAGCCTCGGCGGCCAGAAGGAGCGGCCCCCGCAGCAACAGCAACAGCAGCAACAGCAGCAGGCGGCGACCGGCAGCGCTCAGCCGCCTGCGGAGAGCAGCCCCCCGCCGCGACCCGGGGTGCCCTTGGGACTGCGGCCATTGGACGGATACCTCGGCGTGATTGACCACAAGGTGACACCTCGCCCTCCCGCGCGCCCGCCACTCAGTCTGGGGATCCCGCACACCTGAACCTGTCCCCTTTTCCGGGCTGGGAGGTGCAGTGAGTAGATCCCCTTCTCTGGCTGCAAGGGGAATGGAACCATTGGGATGGGGTGGGGTTAATTCCTGTTTGTTGTGAATTTCTTTTGGAGAAGAAATGCAAAGTTTTTCAGAGAATAGGGATGAGGTGAGTGGATCCTTAAATGCCAAGTTCCTAACAGCAACCGGCTCTGGAACTAAAACCTGCCCTTCATACCCAGAATGAAGATGCCGGTTGGTGTCCGGTTTCTGACACCTCGGGTTTGGCAGCGAAGGAACTCTCTTCCGCGGGGGTGGGGGGGTGGGGGTGTATAAGGTGGCGCTGGTACTGTCCAGAGCGTTCCTAGGACCCAGATCCTGAGGATAAGGAGCTCCCACGTGTGACTCTGATCCCTCCTTATTGCCCTGAGCTGAATTACCCCAGTTCTGGGGAGAGGGATATTCTGTCTGCTGCAGAAGGCTTGAGACACAAAATTGGCTTGAAAGTATCCATTGAGAACCTGTTTTCCTCAGCCTCTGGCTTGGCTAATAATGAATACGATGAATCTTTAAAAATTGGGCCTCCTTTCGTTCGAATAATAAATCTCTGGTTTCAGTGTGTGAAGCCTTTGGGAAAACCCTAATCAAGTTTTCCGATTCTGGAAAGATATTTTAATACAGTTTAAATGTATCTTCCATTATTTGAAGCTGTTAATATGATTTTATTAAAACACGTATTACTTGGTATCTATTCTATACAACTACAGGATTTCTTGAAAATTCCCAACTATCCTGCTTCTTGTATTATTGAATTTTATGGTTGTGTACTACAGTGTGTTCCTTTTGTATGAAAAGATTGTTTTTAGCATGCATGGAAAAGCCAACTTTTTTTTAAAGTAGCAATCAAATATTGTCATTCACCAGATGCAGTGCATAGTGTTAAGAATTTTGGAGAGTGTAAAAGAATTTAAGGTAGGACACAGTCTTCAAAGATTTTTGAATGGCTGTGGATAAAAACAACTTGCTATGCAATGTGGATAGTTGGATGGATAGATAGATAGATAGATAGATAGATAGATAGATAGATAGATAGATAGATAGATAGATAGATAACCAATAGATTTAAATGTATAGTGAATGCCAGATACAAATAGTAAAGTTCTCTGTGTGTGCAGGGATGAGAAAAATTGCTATGCTGGAAGAATCAAGGCAAACTTCTTTGAAGACGTGTCGCTTATAGTCAGAAAAATTCAGAGAAGCAGAAAACAGAGAGATTTTATTGGAGAGTGATTTATTTGCCCATTTATTTATTTTAAGCTGGTAGAGTCTTAAAATCTAAAATCAGAGAGCCATCAGTCTTATAATTACAGTTTCACTTTTCTCTGCAAGTTGTTGATTGATTACACACTTTGTATCTGCATGTGCAAGCAACCCATAATGGCTGAATACTAGGAAAGTTTAGACTGGTTTTGGTTGTTGGTGTATGTGATGTTTAGGTGTAACTGGTGTATAATGAATACATTGAATTCACTGGATTTTCATGACTGTTGTTTACTGTAAATGGTTATCTTTTATTTGTGAAGCCTCAATGAAAAGGAATACCAAAACATAAATTTGCTGAAAGTTTTGCTCTGCCTCTGGAAAGATAGTTCTGATACGTTCCTTCTTGCAGTCTACTGCTGGACATTTAAGGATATTAAGAGTCCTGGTGTCGCACGGTGGATTAATGCGCTGGATTCAAGGTCTCTTTGAATAGCAAGGTCAGTGGTTCAAGCTCATCAGCCTCTCCTCAGAAACCCTACACAGTGTCCCAATGAGTTAGAACCTACTGGATGGCACTTAACAACGACAACAAGACAAAGTATGCCCTTGTGTTCATTTTCAAAACAATGCTGAAATATATGATCCCATTTTTTAATGTTTTCAGAGCCTTGATTAATTAAAGAATAAACAGCCTTTTTTTTTTTACTTTATAAGGAATATTGAGATTTTACATGAGAAACAGCAATAATCTGTAGTAAAAGGATTTTATAAAATGTTCAGTGTTCTATGAAAGATATTGTGAAAATCACTTGGAATTCTTAGCAGAGAAGTACAAATATAACCAGACAAGTCTTTTTAGACAATTATCGGACAATTTCAGAGAAATTCTTTCATAGAAAACCAACATCTCACAAAATCGCATTCCCAAAGACAATATCAACAGAGCTTACTCCACTCCAAGCAAAGGAACAAAAGCAAATCTTAAAAATGATGACTTCTTTCTAGGCATTCTCCCAATTGTCCCACTTCACTGTATGTAAACTTCTGCTCAAAATCTAATCGCTCACCCTATTTACTGTTACAATTTGTTGTTGCTCCTGGCTGCCTTTAAGCTGGCCCTTGATTCTTGGCAAACCCTGTGTAGAATGGGAATGGACTATTGTGATTCATAGGGCTTTCATTGGCTGACTTCTCCGAAGAAGATCACCAAGTCTTTCTTCCTGGTGGTGGTTGTGTGCCATGCAGTTAAGTTCCAATTCATAGCGACCCTGTATAGGGTTTCTTAGAGTGTAAAACTTTACAGGAGCAGAAAGCCTCATCTGTCTTCTAAGGAATGGTTGGTAGTTTTGAACTGCTGACCCTGAGGTTAGCAGCCTGACTTGTAACCACTACACTACCAGAGAAACTCTGCTGAGACCTGTCCAGCAGCATCCTAGTGACACCCAGGCCTCCACGTGACACACAGGTGATGACTATTTGAGATGCATTGACCAGAAATTGAATCCAGGTCTCCGACATGAAAGGCAGCAAGAACTCTACTGAGCCACCGGTGCCCTCCTGCTGCTACTTACTGCCTGGAAATTGGAAATTGGACAGAGTTACATTTCTGATGGCATTCTGCAGGTGCATGTATAAAACGTTGTTTATATCTTCTCCAAAAGTTGCTGTTTAATTTGAGTTTGTTTGGGATCTTCCTATAGAATTGCTCAGACAGGTTTAGAAATCATTTAACAAAATGACAGAAAAAAATGTTTATAATTAACAGAGAGAAGGGTAACAAATATAAGCTTTTTTATTCTTATTACATTGCCAGATGATACTCTTCTGTTTTGTTTTTTGTTTGTTTGTTTGTTTGTTTCACTCTCATATCAGGATTTAGAAAAATTACAGGATGTACTGAATGTGGTGACCAGCAGGCCATATGTTTGTCCATATTGAATCGTAATTTGAACAGATATTTTATTTGCTGTTGATTTAGGAGTCTGGAGAGAGTTACAGATACCATTTAGGAAAATGTTCACATCACCATGGTAGGAGGTCCCAAAGACTGATAAATATGTAGTGTTTATGTTCAGTTACACGATGGCATTAACATTATTATAACTCCAAGATTAAATCCAACAGGTGGTCCTAATCCCCAACACCTGAATTTCACAAATTACAGCCTGTCTGCAGTGATAGTCATGTCTCATACGACTGCAGACGGAATTACTGTTGAGATTAAATCACTATGTACTTGTGTTGAAATATATGCTGTAAATCAAGGCAGTAATCATTGATGAGTAATATGTGTTGACGCTTAAAATACCACTTTACATGGACATATTCCCCATTTACTCTTTTGGACTATCGAATGAAATGATAATTCCACTTCGACTAAATGAACGTTATTTGTAGTTCCTTGTGTTAGCAAAGGCATTTCATTTTCTGTTAGATCCTTTCTTTCCATTACCAACTCTTCTCCACAGACCTTTCCACCAAAAAATGTTTCACCAACTCCTTTCCATTTTGTAATCTGTGCCTAACAGGTTCTTTATCTGCATCCTGCCCTTACTCTTTTCATCTCCTTTTTTGGGAGCCATTGATTTCTAACCAGATCAGCTGGACGTAAGTAAATAAGTCAAATTTCATGGCTTGAAAAACATCTGTGTTTGGAACAGCAACATAATATATGATCAGTCTTTTATTGTTTTTTTTTAAATAGAGAAGCTAAATACCCACTAAATCAAGCCAACCTCAGCAGAAAGCTCCAAGTCTCAGAGCAGAGTGGAAGGGGAATGAAGCGCTATTCTTTTCTCCAGTCTAAATCTGGTCTGAGCAGATAAAGTCATTTGCCATCTGGTGGTCCTTGTGAAGTGAAACTGTGAGATGATTCCCATTTCCAGTGGACAGAAGCCCTTATCACAGAGGGGCCATTGTCACCTGGGATGCCCTTTTCTAGTTGGCTTATGAAAGGCAGTGGTCAATGGGGTCTAAAGTTGAGCAGCTGCCTTCTCATTTCAGAAGTAGCCCCCAAAGACAGATTTTACATATGCCAACAATATACTAGTCTTTGGTTCTCTACTCTAGGTAAAGCTGTATAGTAGTAGCAGTAGTTCTATTGATTGATATATATTCAGTTGGAGCAATAAAACAGGTCACTGCAAGTTTTGAATAAAAATTCAAAACCAGAAAAGCGGTATATGGAGTTTAAATTATTTTGATGCTAGAATAAATATTCCTACTTTAGAAAAGCTTACAAATTACCTAATGAAAGTTTGCACCACTCATTAGACCCTACTTTATAACATCTGAGTCATCCAATGATACGAATAGTAAATTTGAATCTCAAAGAAATTCAAAGTTCGCTAATTCTAAGTAATAAAGTATTATGAAATTAAAATTGCAGCAATGATGAAACCCTGCTATCCAAAGAATCAGCCAATAGAAATCATGAAAGGAATTGTTTTTCATGGGTAAGGAGTCTTGGAATAATATGATTGCTTTTAATGGGAAATGTATTGTATAACATTTATTAAAATATGTAACCTTCCTCAATTCTTTGCAAGCCAGGAGTAGGTCTTGAGATTCCCACAGGTAAAATCCTAGGAGAATTACATGCCATAGTTCAGTCCACACTTTGTGGGTAAAGTAGACCTGGCTCCCTCTCAAATTCTAGGCATGCTGGTCCTTAAAGATACATTCGACCTCAGGATGCACGTGCATCATGGATCGAATTGTTTCCCTACAAAATGTATGTCAATTTAGCTTTGCCATTATTATTATTCTCAGTGGTTTAGCAGTTATGCAATAATGTAAAGTGGCAGTTAATATACTGATGCAATCATTCTCATCTTGTGATCGAATGTGATTAGCCAGTCATTTGTTATGGACATTAGGGTGGGATGCAGAACCTTCTGTTGTTGTTGTTGCTAGGTGCTCTTGAGTCAATTCCAGTTCATAACAACCCTATGCACAATAGAACAAAACACTCCCTGGTCCTGCTGCATCCTTATAACTGTTGTTATGTGTGAACCCATTGCTGCTGCCACTGTACCAATCCATCTCATTGGGGGCCTTCCTTTTTTTATTGACTCTCCACATTACCAAGCAGGATGTCCTTCTACAGGGTCCTGTCCCTCCTGATAATATGTCTGAAGCATGAGAGATGAAGTCTTACTGTCCTGGCTTCCAAGGAGCATTTTGGTTCTACTTCTTCCAACAGAGATTTGTTCATTCTTCTAGCAGTCCATGGTACTTCTAATATTCTTCTCCAACACTGTAATTCAAATGTTTCAATTCTTCTATGTTCTTCCTTATTCACTGTCCAACTTTCACATGCTTATGTGAAAAGGCCATAGCTTAAGTTAGGCTTACCCTAGTCCTCAAGCTGACATCTTTGCTCTTCAACACTTTAAAGAAGCCTTGTGTAGCAGATTTGCCTAATGTAATATGTCATTTGATTTCTTGATTGCTGCTTCCATAAGTGTGGATTGTGGATCCAAGCAAAATGAAGTATTTGACAATATTTTCTCCATTCATCACGATGGTATTTATTGGTACAGTATTGAGGACTTTTGTTTTCTTTACATTAAGGTGCAACCCATACTGAAGGTTGTGAACTTTCTAGACCCAGGGAAAGATTGATGCCAAGATACATGAAGATCTCTCAGATGCTGCAGAAAGACAATGACCATTCCCCACCCCCCCAAGACCTATCAGAGAGAGAAAGCCTTTCTCTAGAGCTGGCACCTTGAATTTGGACTTGTTGTTGTTGTTAGGTGCCATAAAGTTGGCACCGACTCATAGCAGCCCTAGCACAGCAGACTGAAACACTGCCCTATCCTGGGCCAACCTCACTACTGTTGCCACGCTTGAGTCCATTGATGCTGCCTCCTGGCCAATCCATCTCGTTGGGGATCTTCCTCTTTTTCACTGAACCTCCACCTTACTAAACATGCTAGCCTTCTCCAGTGACTGGTTCCTCCTGACAATATGTCCAAAGTATGAGAGATGAAATTTGGCCATCTTGGCCTCCAAGGAGCACTCTGGCTGCACTTCTTCCAAAATGGATCTATTGGTTCTTTGGGCAGCATGTGGCATTTTCAATATTCTCCTCCAATACCATAACTCAAAAGCGTCAATTCTTCTATGGTCTTCCTTAGTCACTGTCCAGCTTTCACATGCATATGAGGTTATTGAAAATAGCATGGCTTGGGTCAGACACACCTTAGTCTTCAAGCTGATATCTTTG
>NW_006408520.1:47578011-47583588 GCF_000296735.1 Chrysochloris asiatica | reverse complement strand
GCCAGATAGTTGTCTTCCAAATTTCTTGGCAGAGATGAGTGAGTTCCTCCTGTGCCGCCTCACTTTCTTGAAAGATTTCCATTTTTATTACATCAATTCCTGGTGCCTTGTTCTTTGCCAATTCCTTCAGTGCACCTTGGACTTCCTCTTTCAGTGTCATGAATTTGGATTTGGAGCCTCCTAAATTGTGAGACAATACTTTTTGTTTGTTACAGCTATCCACTTGTGATGTGTCTGTTATAGCAGCACTAGGTAAATAAGACAACTTGCCATTCCTTCTCCCTGGCAAGCTCTTCCCCACGGTCTTTGCATAGTTGATTTTATTTCATCATTCAGTCCTCAAATCACATCTTAATTTCTTATAGACCACATTGTTTAATTAACACCCTCATCAATTGTAATTCTGAAACATAACTCCCTAGTGCTGCAGGATAATGTGCTGGACTGCAAGATGAGGTTGAACTTCAAGGTCGACAGTTCAATCCCATCAGCTGCTCCTTGAAAACCTATACAGGGTCACTGTTTGTCGGAATCAACTCAACAGCACTTAACAACAACAATCAAAACACCCTGGTTTGTTTTATTAAATAATAATGCAAATGCTGAATAATATGAAACCAAAAATCAATAAATCAAGAGACTTACACTAAAAAGGAGGCAATTTCTATGATTTTCCTTCACCTGTAAAATAAAAGTTAAATATTGTTTATTATATTACTTTAGCTTTGGAAACCCTGCACAGGTTCACTAAGAGTTGGAACCGACTCCATGGCACATAACCAATATTACCTTAGAAATTGTAAAGCTTTCAAACTAGCATTCTTGTTAATTGTGTATAGCCGTCCAATGAATAATTAGCTAACAACTTGGTTATTTAAGCAACGTCAAAGTGACTTGATTTTATATTCAAAACTTTAACTCTGCTTATGATTTCACCTAGACATGGACTCTTGAAGGTATGCTAACCTGGTTGTCTCTATAGTGTGTGTTCTGATTGTTATTAAGTGCTGTCCAGTTGGCTGTGACTCAGAGTAACCCTGGGCAGGGTTTCCAAGTCTGCGAACCTTTATAGGAGCAGAAAGCCTCATCTGACTCCCATGGGGTGACCACTGTGCTTGTAAACACTGACTTTGTGGTTCGCAGTCCAGTGCTTATCCTATGGAGCCACCATGCTCCCCTATACTGTATTTGTGCTGTTAAGTGCCGTTGAGTCAGTTCTGACCCATATCAGCCCTGTATGGAGTTTCTGAGAAGTGGCTGGTGAGCTTGAACTGCTGACCTTTCCGTTCAAAGCAACTTTGCAGTCCAGCGCAGTAATCCACAGTGCCAAACCAAGATATAGTGTATGTTGTTGTTGTTAAGTGCCAGGAGTCGATTCCAACCAATAGGGACCCATTATAGGGTTTCCAAGGAGCAGCTGGTGAGTTTGAACTACCAATCTTACAGTTTAAATGACTTTGCAGTCTGACACATTAGCCCACAACGCCACACCAGGACTCCGTATTGTTGTTGTTGTTAAGTGCCTTTGAGTCGCTTCCGACCCATAGCGACCCTGTATAGAGTTTCCGAGGGTGTAAATCTTTACGGGAGTAGAAAGCCTTATCTTTCTCCCGCGGAGCGGCTGGTAGTTTCGAACCGCTGACCTTAAGGTTCGCAGTCCGATTCGTAACCACTACGCTACCAGACCTTTTTTTTAGCTGTTTATTGTGAATTGAGTGAAGATTTGCAGAGGAGATCATCAGTTTTGCATTTGACAGATCACACACTTGTTTCATCCCAATGCCTGCAACCCCCTTTCTTGAATCCCACTTATCCCACTTCCTCCCTGTGTTTTCGTTTCCATTGCTCCTTCTTTCCCAACCTTCCTGAATTTTGTCCTTAGGTGAATGCTGTTCTTTTGATATCTAGCAGTTGGCCATTCTAGGGTATGTGTACTTCACTTGTGTTGCTGTCCCTCCATGTCTCTATCTGTTGCTTAGCTCAGCTAGCAGAGGTGAGCTCAGTTCCAGACCTGAAGGGTGAACAAGGCCCATAGTGTCAGGGTTCCATCAGTCTACATTGTGACCATCTTATTCAAACCAATTTTCATCATTTGTGGCATGATGAGTTTGAATATAATTATGTTCGGGTCTAAGACAATATTGTTAGCGTGGTCTGTCCTGGAAACTGGCATTTTATAGAAGTAACTTTCCATGACCTCTAGTATCAGGTGGCAGTACCATATGATTTCTATCCTGTTGATATTGAGATAAAAGGAAATTAAGGATGGAAAAGGACTTTGACACGTTAAAATGCAGCATTAATCAACAAATCATTGCTGAAAACCTCCTATATGCCTTTTCTGTACTGTTTGAGCAGCTATTAAGGGGCTAAGTACAGAAATACAAGGAATGATTATTTCTTAAACAGTGTTACACATACCCTGTGAATTTGATCTAAGAGAAGAATCACCTTGGTAGTCAGAGAATTTATAATCATATGATTGATAAAAACTTTGGAGGGAGCATTTATGAAATCTACTCAGACCCGTCTTCAAAAGCTCTTATAGTCTTAAATGCTTAGTCTGGGCCTAGGGGAGGGGGAAATTATTACATGCTCTGTTTAGTATGATTTCCCTAGTAGAAATCACAGTTATGCATTTTCCAACTCCAGAGGGACATCGGAAGGGAGAATTTCCTGACTGGCAGCCTAGGTTAGATCTGAGCTGCAAATCTTGTCTTCTTAGCCAAGACCACATAATGGTACTCATTCCAGCGTAGTTTTATTTCTTCTCTAAAATTTTTTGTCATCCCAACTCTATCAACTTTTGGAAGCCAGGGATTTTTTTTCCTCTCTCTCTTTTTTTTTTAATCAATATATTCTCAACATTTAGCATGCTGGGTAGTGCTGAATTGCTTCCAACTCATAGTGACCCCATGTGACAGTAGAACTACCCCATAGGGTTTTCTTGGCTGTAATCTTTAGGGAAGCAGATCACCAGGTCTTTCTCACATGGAACAGATGGTGAGTTCAAACCATCAACTTTCTGGTTAGGAGCCAACTGCTTAACGGTTATACCGTGAGGGCTCCCTGCCTTTAAAATAATACCTTGGATATAATACGTCTTCAATGAATATTTGTTGGATGAATCAATATATGTATATATTGACTTTAAATTTTGACTTTAAATTTCTTCTAGGATAAGGCTCTTTCTTTATAAGAGTTTCTGACTCTGGAGTTATTGGAAAGGAATGGCTACACATCATAAATATCAATTTCTCCTGTCATAATTTGTAGTGCTATAACTAATTCATATATATCTCCTAGTACTAATCAGAACCCTTAGAACATAGTCAGGGAATTTTAGAGCTAGAAGGGAAACTTGAAAATCATCAAAAGGAATTCACAAATGGCTATGCGATTTGCCCAAGGTCTTGGGTTAGTGTCAGAGCTGGGACTAAAAATGTGGATCTGTAATGTGAACATCATTACCATACAGGAAATTTAGTGCCAAGATCTTCTAAGCAGTGGCTCAATGTTATTTAGACAGAATTTATTAAAATGGAGAGTGCAGGTCTGCCCAACTATTGGAAAGAAATAAATATTTTAAAATCTTATTATTCATAAGTGAATATAAGAATATGCCTCTGGATGGTTAAAAGAGACTTCCACCAATGACTGACTTTGTGGGTACTCTAAAGACTGTTCAAAATGCATGTTACAAATGTAATTGGGACAGTTTGCAAATCAGAGTAGGTTTTGCCTTTAAAAAATAAACCCAGCTAAAGGAATATCATGTTTCATTATTTGCAGAAAATGCCAGCACCAGAGCACTCACTAACTGAATTATCTTCCCACAGTGGGGCAGAAATATCATCAGGAGTCTCAGTTAACCATGTGTTTAAAGAACTGCCAGTCTGCAAATACTATTGAAGACTCTACAATTCTGAGATGCAGTACTTACCTCTGGGATACTTTAGGCAAATAACATATTTTACCTATGGTGACAGTTGTAACCCATTATGAAAAGGAAAAAAATTTTTTTTATTATATTTTGAGAAGGTATGTGGTGTTTCTGGGAACTGCATAGAGATAGTATACTCTGGTAGTCTGAAATGTGTAGGGTTTTTTTTATATAAGAAAACATATTCTGAAAATTAATTGCACAGATGGGACATCTCTATTGGCTGAACTGCAAACATTATTGCATTGTAAATTACAAATCTGTTCATGTTCTTTGTGTGCCTCCGATGACTGCCCTTTGCCTAGATGACTGAGTTTAGAATGCTTTCTGAAGGACTGAAACGCCCTGCAGGGTCTGTGTGTTCTGCTTCTCCTAGCTCATCTCCCATAGGCACCACTGCCTCCCACTCCAGGCTCCATACACCTAGTGAACACAGCTTGTTGTTTCACACTTAAATGCCTATCCTTTATCTTTAATATACTAGGCAGAGAAGTAATCATTCTTCAAGATCTACCTCAAGTATCTCCTGCTAAGTTTTCCTAGATAAAACCTCAGTGTAGAGTAGATCAAACTTTCTCATACGACCCATGCACCAATCAATTAATTACATATTGACCTGCTGAGATGAAGGACCTAGTCCCTGCCCACAGGAAAATCACAGTGGAGGAAATAAATACTATAATTATTATGCTTCAGTAAGTGCTAAAATATCTTTATTCTCTATGTAATGCATATGTCTCTAATCAAACAGTATTACAATTAATTAGCTTCCTGCTTGTCTCCTTGACTAGACTGTATACCATTTTGATGTCAGAAACATAAATTATCAATTTCATTGTCTCCAGAACCTGAAACTGTATCTCATACTTGTTGAAGCTCAGTACATCTTTAATGAATAAATAAATGTTGGTTCAACAGAGCCCTGTTGAAATTATATCTGATATAAAGAGATTTGTTTAAGTCTGGCTAATAGATTACTTAGCTATAACAATGAAAAGAAATGATAATCAAAGGTCAAAGGACTTTATATATGTGGCATATGGTTGTTGTGGCGTGCTGTCAAGTCGGTTCTGACTTATAGCAACCCTGTATAGGGTTTCCGAGGCATGACTGGCAAGTTTGAACCATCGGCGTTGTAGTTCAAACCAATTGTAAGGTCGAATATTTATCCTATGACACCACACCAGGGAGCTAATATATCTTTAGTTTCTGGTTGTCCTTTAAATACAGAGCTGCATTTGCTGACCATTCCAGAATGATGGATGAAATGTTGAGATAAATGTGCATTTTTAAGGGTAGTATAGTATCATGGGAAGCAGAGGGCATTCCCATGTTCTTTACTATCTGTGAGCTCATTGACAAGTCATGTAACTTCTAAGCCTAACTAGTCTGTAGAAGAGGAACTTAAGCTACATTCATTCATTCCCTTCTTTATCAAACATGATGGGGTTGTGTTAACAATACCAGAGACAAAGGTGAATAAGCTGTGAGCCCTGAATTCATGGAACTTAACTTTATTGGGAGAGGTGGAAAAGCAGACATAAAATGGCAATGCGGATTGTGATAGAAATATTTGCATGTTATGGAAGAAAACAAAAGGCCATTGAAAGTACAGGAAAGGAAAGAAAGAAAAA
>NW_006408520.1:47528601-47572276 GCF_000296735.1 Chrysochloris asiatica | reverse complement strand
AAGTTGTCAAAGACTTCATTTTGCTTGGATCCATAATCAACACTCATGGAAGCAGCAGTTAAGAAAACAAATGGCATATTACGTTAGGCAAATCTGCTGCAAAAGACCTTTTTAAGATGTTAACAAGCAAAGATATCAGTTTGAGGACAAAGGTGCACCTGACCCAAGCCATGATATTTTCAGTTGCCTCAAATGCATGTGGAAGTTGAACAATGAATAAGGTAGGCCACTGAAGAATCGATGTATTTGAATTGTGGTATTGCAGAACAATATTAAAAATACCATGGACTGGTTGTTGTTGTTAAGTGCTGTGGGGTCTGTTTCAACTCATAGCAACTCCACGGAGTGGGTGGTGAATTTAAACCACCAACCTTGCAGTTAGCAGTCCAATGTTTTTCATACTGCACCACACCAGAATTCTTAATCACCCAGAGGCTCCTCATAATTATTTCTGCTGGACTGCTTAGTGGGATGGTGAGCTTGTTACACTGGAAGCTTCAAGAAGAGGCTTGAAACCATTTGCAAGCAGGGAAGATGAGTGCATTGAAAGAATTGTGGTACTGCATTTAAATCCCCCTCTACCAAATTAGCTACAGTGGTTGCTGAAAATAGCCCTGGGAGGCTTTGTCTGGGCTGAAGGATTGCTCGTTCAAAGGTTGTGATGGATAGTATTGCCATAAAGTCAGCAGGGGCAATCCTCCCAGGGCCCTAACCAGCCCAAGTCTTGCTCTTCCTTGCAAGAAAATGGAGACTGAAGAGTGTAGCTGTGAGTATGGTGGACTCGGAGCTACATTGTTGTTAAGTGCCATGGAGTTGGTTCTGACTCACACTGACCCTGCATAGAGTTTCCAAGGAGCTGCTGTGATGTGTTTGCCTGATTTTGGTATGAGGACTATGCTGGCTTCATAAAATGTATTCAGAAACAAAGAGATTTAGTAAACATTAACACAGCAGAACTGAAAAGACAGAGAAAACCCACAAACAAAATGAACTCAGTGCAGAAAATTATGTGGAACAAAGAAACTAGCAGCACCCCTAAAAACACACAGCAAAATGACAGTGATCACTTTATATCTATTGATAATTACACTGAATGTAAATGGATTAAATGCACCAGTCAAGAGCCAGGGAGAGCAGAATAGATAAGAAAACAGGATCCTTCAATATGTTGTCTACAAGAGACACATCAAAAAGGTGGAGACAGTATAAATGCCCATCAACTAAAAAATGGTTAAACAAACTTTGGTTACATACACCATTAGAATACTACAAAACACTGAAGAATAATGATGAATCTGCAAAACACCTCATGACATGGATGAACCTGAAAGGCATCATACTGAGTCAAATTAGTGAATCACAAAAGGACATATATTTTGTGATACCAATGTTGTAGAAAGTGTTTTCTTGATTAAAACAACCAATCTATGATGGTTACATGGAGGGGGTATAGGGAAGGAAAAATTATTTATGGGCTGGAGGGTAGACACATGTTAACCTGGGTGACAGGACAGGCATATACAAAAGGGAGGTTAACAGAGGAAAGATGAAGGTAGTGGAAAACACAGAAGAATGCAATGTTAAAGTGAATAGAAGTAAATGTTGTTAACAGTTGGTACATGGAAGAGATTGCAATCGTTGTAATGAAGGAAAGTATATGATTTGTGCAATGAAACACAGATGATCTGCTCTGTAAACATCCACTCAATTCACAATAAAAAGGTTTTCTTTAAAAAAAAGTACCATGGACTGGCAGAAGAACAAACAATTCTGTGTCGGCGACTTCTCATACTTTGAGCATGTCATCAGAAGCACCAGTCCATGTAGAAGGACATCATGCTTGGTAAAGTAGAGTGTCAGCGAAAAAGAGTAAGACCCCAGCAAGATGGATTGATACAGTGGCAGCAGCAAAGAGCTCAAATATAACAATTGTGAGGATGGCACAGAATCACACCATGTTTCATTCTGTTGTGCAAGGAGTTGCCATGAATTGGAACCAACTCAAGGGCACCTAACAACAACAACAGCATGGAGATTTAAAACATTGAGGATGTTATTAAATGGGAAATTAGAGGTCTATGTCTATTGGATGATGCCTATTTCAAATGGATCACCCTGGGCTCTTTGTGGCATTGATTGGAATGGTCGCAGATTACAGGAATGTACACTAATTAACTGAATGCTGCTGTACTCTGGATGAGAGAAGATGGTGCCCTGAGAATGAAATTATCTGTAAGGCTTCTTCTCGCTCTGTGAATGTGATTCTCCACCCTACTGTGTCTGTGTAGACTATTTGAATGTACCTCCTCAAAGAGCAGAAGGTTTGTAGTTTAAGTTTGCCTCTCAATAGTGGGTGAAGAGAGTTTGAAGATGAGCCCAGATGGTACTTCAACTTTGTCTAATTTTGAACCTCACTATGCATCTTAATATCACATATTCAATGGAGTAACACAATGGTGTTTATGGTTAAGACTGAGGCAAGCTGCATGTGACGACTCCATAATGCTTATTGGCTACGGCAATTAAACCCTCCACCTGCAGCAGAGCCTGTGGGGTGTGGAATAAATGTTCTGCCAGAGACTTTAATATGTAACAGTCTACCAGGGGAAACTTTATTGTAGAATAACCTTGTCAAGGGAGACTTTGCTTCATAATAACTCCTACCAGGTATAGATCTGTTGGAAGGATGGGGTGAAGAGTGGTTTCCTCTCCCTTTCATTTCCCACATATCTATAGAGAAAGCAATTACCTACCGTGTCTTTAAATCACTTAAGTTTGTTAACAACTTCTAAAGAAAATAGAGTTTGTATTTCATTTGCATCAGAAGGAAGCTGGCCATAAAGTAAAGTAAAATTTGTGAGGTGGGAGCCTAGCTTCTAATTCATTCAAAGGCATTTGATTGGAAGCAAAATAGATATCTGAATTCATAGGGCCCCTATTTGGAACTACTTGAAATGTCATACCTGTAAAACTGCTGTTGGGATTTTCCAAGTTATGTCACATTATCCAGAGTCCTATCTTCTTCCACTGTATATGGCAAATTACAAAGCTGGTTCATTTCATTTTTATTACACTTGTTTTCAGTTTTGAGCAATTGAAGTATTGAAAGTGATAACATTCTGCTTGTATTCCAGAATACAGAGAAGGGAGCGAGGAATTGTAAAGGTTTATGTATACTCTACTATGCTCCACCCAGACACACTGAAGCTTTATCTTGGTGCTCTAGCCACCACCAAACCCCTTGAGGAATCATGCCCATTAATCTCATAACTACTGTTTTTGACGTAGGGTGAAATGTGATGAGTTTTTAACACAAAATTTCAGAAATAAAGGTCAGAGAATGATGTAATGCAGAACAGGGTACCCCAACTGCATGAACGTACAATTGTGTAATTAGACCCAGGACTAACAATAAGGATCAGAGTGAAAAATAACAGTTGTTTCTTCCCCCATTATCAAAGGGGCTCTCTTCTGGCTGTACAGTCGTGAAATACTGATTGGAGTCAAGACAGTCAAATAAGGGGGTGGCTTGTTACTGGCTCTGCACTGCCAATGAAGTGGTCATAATTATTGCTATTATTACAGTTGAATATGATTGATTTGCTGATTGATCATAAAAGAGAGTGTCAATGGGCAAAGGATTCACTCAATCAAGAATAACTTCCTCTGACTAGGATCACAACAGCTGGGGAAAAGTACAAACTTGGTCATCGTCTGGAATAAGCACCACTGTGTTACTCTAAAATGAGTGGACTTAGGTCCTCTGGGGACTTGTGAATATCAATAATGACATATTCTAACAAATAAAGGGCATTCTTGAAGAGTCCCAACCAGTAGCTTCGTATTGTATTACCCTTTCTTTGTTAGGTTTGGAGGTTGGAAAGGGGCCACGTCTGCTTTCTGTAGCTTGTAGCGATTTTGCCAACATATCAATACCAAAACTTTGCAGCATTGCCTGAAGAATATTCTGTAGTTCGTATCTGAGAGCATTAGATATCCTCCTTTCGGGAAAAGCTACCTCTACACTATCTCTACTACAGCATGTCGAAAAGAAAGAAGAAAGAGAACCAGAGGGCTAGTTTTGAAAAACAAAACTTTACCCCCTCTCCAGTTGTAAAAGCACGTATACTCATTGTATTCTCAAAATTGCACAAAGTGTAAAGAAGGAAATAACAACAATTTATAGATCTGCCCCTATGATATAATTACTTTTGACATTTTAATGTATTTCCTTGAAGCTTTTTACATACGTATCAGTTGTGTGAATATGTGATATTTTAATGTACTTCCCCTTCAGTATTTTATTCATATACATTGGATGTATTGAGGGTGTGTCTGTGCATATATTATATTATTAGTACTATGTGGTCAGTAATATAAAGGAGGCAGTTAACATTACTGTTGAATCATAGTTCTAAAGATTTGTTTTACTAGCTTAGAATCAAAATATAGTCCAATTACAGCTGGAATAATTAGGAAAAATACCTTGAGGTTGATGCTAAATTCTTTACTAAGTAATCCTAAAGGTATGTGCATCCATTTACTAACTTAAAAACACCTTTCTTTGCCTGTTGTTTACAACTCTCCAGCACTTTTTTCAATTGTGTTGTGTCCATTTCTATCGCTCATCTGTTGCGTGTTTACTCAAAGCTACAGAATGTGTTGGAACCATTTTTGTTCAAGTTTTAGCAATCATTCCTGTTGTTGTTGGTAAGTCTTGTCCAGTTGGCTCTGATTCATAGTTACCCTGTATAGGGCTTCAAGGAGCAACTGGTGAGTTTGAGCTGCTGACCTTATGGTTCAAACTGAACTTGCGGTCCAGTGCTTTATCCCGCAGTGCCACACCCCTGAATTCTCCTTGTCAATTTATTTCACCTCATCAGTAGCTCTTGGGGGATCGTGTCCTCACATAGTGCTTACAGGTATGCACAGGACTCTTGTCACAGTTGAAGCCACCTTCAAAGCCAGCATAGTCCCTTCCTCATATGCAGCTTCACATTTGCCATAGTTTTGGGGCTTTGGCTCTGTTATTTGGCGTGACCAGATCCAATTGTCCATACTTTTTGGGATAGTTATCTTTGCTTAAAGGAGACCTCATAGCACAGTGATTAAGTGCTCAGCTGTTAACTGAAAGGTCAGCAGTTTGAACTCACCAGTCACTCCACAGGAAAAAGATATGACCACCGGCTTCCATAAAGATTATAGCCTTGAAAACCCCATGGGGATGTTCTGTTCTGTCTTAGAGGGTCGCTATGAGTCAGAATCAACTGGATGGCAGTGGGTTTGGTTTGGGGTTGAGTCTTTCTTAAATTTCTCAACACAAATAGTTATCACCTTTTTTTGGTATTTCTTTTCCATCTTTAATTTAATTAAACATTTTCATTATCTTTATCGTATTTTAACATGATTTATTTGATTTTATGACTCTTCACTTTTTTCCCCTATGAAATCTCTGAACTACTCCTGATTTCTTACATTTCTCAAATTTGTATTAGCTGTGATTTCTTGATTTGGGCACAATCTCAGAACTCTATTGTTCTTGCTTTCAATGGGTAGAATATTTCTGTCATTAGAGACACAAGGACTGCCTCTCTCATTGCGACTAAATTGCAAGTGATACATTTTGTGTGTCTTAGTTGGTGGCTTCTAGGTAAAGGGATAAGTCTTAGAACACGAGAGATATTTACCAACATATTTTTATCAAATCAACATTTGTTGCCTGAACTATCTTCTGCATCCTCTATATTGAAACAGCACTGAATATTTCTGTTCTATTTTCCTCTCTCCCTATTGCCATCATAGCATCTGTGTATCCAGTTCTCGCACCTTACCTGCACACCTTGTCTGGCCAATCTCCTACAGCTCCCACCTCCTCACTTACCCCTACTCCAAAAACAGAGACGGACTGAGAGAGACTGAGTCAAAAAGAGAAGTCATTAATTGCACAAATTGTATTATTTTATCTAAAATAACATTATAAAGTTGTTTAAAATAGAAAAAAAAAATAGACGAGAGGAAAGGTTCTTATTATCCCACCACATTATTAACAAAAATTTGGTTGATGTCTCTCTGTAGTTTGCTTTGCAGTTGCTCTATTTTAAACCTAAATATTAGCTGTTATGTATAAAAATGTACATGACTTTAAACCTATTTTGTTGATATTAGAATAGTCATTTTTCTATTTCATTCCATTCCATAGATTGTTTCCTGTATATTTATGCTTTTATGCATGTCCAGACCCTGGTACTTGCAGGGGCCGAGATAAATACACATGGAGGCCCACATACATTTTAATTGCTTTAATCACTAATTATATTTTCATTTTGGAAAGATTTTCAAGTTTCAGGTTTCATATGACCTATTCCAGTTGTTGTTGTTAGGTGCCATTGAGTTGGTACCAACTCATAGTGACCCTATGCACAACAGAACGAAACACTGCCTGGTTCTGGTCCAACCTCACAATTGTTGCCAAGCTTGAGCCCGTTGATGCTGCCATGCCACTTTTACAAATCCGTCTCTCCGGGGATCTTCCTCTTTTTCTCTGATGCTCCACCTTACCAAACATGATATCCTTCTCCAGTGACTGGTCTCTCCTGACAATATTAATTGATGAAAATAATATTTCTGCTTGTTCTTATTATTTTGATTGCAATTAAACCTACATTAACTAAAAGCACTGTAATGTCCTACTTGTGAATATTATATAGGTAATATATGACAATCTACCTACTTTCATTATTTCCAGTTTTAAAAAATATAGACTGGCTGTTTGAATAATTTTCTTTCTTGCTCTCTCTCTCCTTTTTTTTTTTTTCTTTTTTGTTGCTTATTTTCTATTCTAAGTTTCCTTTTCATATTTTTCTATTTTTTCACAACCTCAAATTTTGCTTATTCTTTGCCCTCCTTGTTGTTGTTGTTGTGAAGTCCTGTCTAACTGATTACTACTCATAGCGACCCTGTATAGGGTTTCCAAGGAGCAGCTGGTGAGTTTGAACCGCCGACCTTGCAATTCAAACGACTTTGCAATCTGAAGCATTAACCCACAGCGCCACACCAGGACTCCTTAGTCCCCACAGTATGCTCTGAAACAGTGATCATCTCCATTTTTTACTTTAGTACAAGCCTGGACTCATGGCATTCTAACACTTTTTGCTTCAAGGACATAGAGCAAGAAATGTGGAGAATTTGTTTTTTGGTTTTTTTTGGGTTTTTGGTTTTTTTTAATATTGGCCCTGAATGGATGTTTAGGATTATGCATCCTGCAGTGCCAGAATGTTGGTGGTGCCTATATGGTCTTAATATGTTTTATATCTATGTTTTTAATATACTGCACCATCTAAAGCAGAGAACTGGTGTGCTGTTGTACAATAACCACTGAACTGCTAACTAAAGGTCAAACCTACCAGTCACTCCTCGGAAACACTATACAAGGTTGCTATATGTTGGAACTGACTCATTTAGCAACAATAATCCTCTAAAGCACTGTTTTTCAAACTTTTCTGTACACGTGAATCATCTGGGTATCTATTTAAAATGTAGATGTTGAATTTTTAGGTCTGGGATGAAGCTCAAGATTTTGCATTTTGAGTAGCAAGACTAATGCAATAGCACCAAGGTAAACGACCCATCTTGATTAATACAAGATGGGTATGGGCAAAGTAAATTAAAAGATAATGATATTTTCCTTAAATATTTTGAAGCTTTATCTATTAAGGTTGTTGTTGTTGTTAAGAGCCATCGAGGTGGTTCCGAGCCATAGCAACTGGTAAGCTTGAACCGCCGACCTTGTGGTTCAAACTGACTTTGCTGCTCAGCACATTAACCCACAGCACCACACCATCCTATGTGAATAGGATGTGATAAAATAGCTTTTGTGATAAAATATATATGACATGATTTTTGATAATTTTAAGGGTTGTATGTTTAATCCAAATTACAAAATCATTGTCTTTCAAGAGATACGTTTTCTTCATTTACATTTATTGTGATTTCTGGTATATATTACTGAGATAATAGAAAATTTTTTTCTATAATAAAAATGGCTTTGTATTTTTTTTTTCTTTAGTTATTCCCCACCTCCCTCTCCCCCATCACCTTCAGTATTGGTCGAGTTTTTGTTTGTTTTCTCATTTGTTTAAAAAAAAAAACCCAGCTTAGAAAGGTTTGGAAATTGCACATTTGATTTCTATTACTTTAATGCCATTCTCGAAGTTTTAATATGCATATTTACAAATATCGTGAGTAGATTAATATCATTATCCTCCTTCCAGATAATTCAAGTTGATTTGTACATTTTAATTCCTGTCAATCCAAATAACAATTTTACTTGTTATTGTACTACAATGCTTTAGTTCTTTTTCTGATTTAATTTTTATAATAGCCATTCTTTTTTGTAGTTCATGATATTTTTAGTGAAATTTACACAGCACATTAAGATCCCTTTTAATAATTTCTATGCAGTTAAGAGGAGTCCTGGTGTGGCACTGTGGGTTAATATGCCATACTACAAAGCCATTTGAACTGCAAGGTCAGTGATTCAAGCTTACCAACTGCTCCTCAGAAACCTTATACAGGGTTGCTATGGGTCGGAACCAACTTGATGGCACTTAACAACAGCAACAACATGCAATTAAGAAATTAAAGGATGCATTGCATTTGGAAAATCTCCTGCTAAAGAATAAAAGAACAAAGGTGTCACTCCAATAACTAAGGTGCACATGACCCAAGTCATGATATTAATAAGCTACTCACCTGTTATGCAATTGTGAAAGCTCGACAGTGAATAAGGAAGACCAGAGAAAAATTGATGCATTTGAATTATGGTGTTTGTGAAGAATATGAATATACCATGGACTGCCAGAAGAACAAACACAGATAGAATGCTTCTTAGAAGTGAGGATGTTGAGGCTTCATTTTATGTACTAGTGTCATGTTGTCAGAGGGCCCAGTCCTTGGAAAAGGTCATCATACCTGGAAAAGTAGAGGACCAGAGAAAAAGAAAAAAACCTCCAAAGAGATGGACTGACAGAATTCTTGCACAATGGATTCAAACATAATACAATTTTGAGGAATGGTGCAGAACCGATCAGTGGTTCTTTTTGTTGTATGTAGGGTCACTAGGAAGGAGCTCTGGTAGTGTAGTGGTTATGAATCGGGCTGCGAACTTCAAAGTCAGCAGTTCGAAACTAACAGCTGCTCCGTAGGAGAAAGATGAGGCATTCTGCTCCCGTAAAAATTTACAGCCTCGAAAACCCTGTTCAGAGTCGCTGTGGGTCAGAACCCACTCAATGGCACTTTACAACAACAACAACAGGGTCACTAGGAGTCAGAAACCCACTTGAAAGCACCTAAATAGCAATAACTTATATATTGTTCAGTGACATTAGTTATATTTTTTCACATTGTCATGATTCTTATTATATTTATTCTCTTTGTTCTGTTTCCATCAATCTACTTTTTCTTTCTCTCCTTATTTGTTCTTCTTTGCTTTAGAATAAATGCTGATGATTTGGTCTCAGGTAGTTGATTATTTTAAAAATCACAATATTCACAGTTGTTGTTGGTGTTAAGTGTCATTGATTTGGTCCCAACCCATCGCGACCCTATATAGGGTTTCCAAGGAGCAGCTAGTGAGCTTGAACCGCTGACAGTGTGGTTCAAACGAACTCTGTAGTCCAGCACGTTAACCCACAGCTCCACACCAGGACTCTATGTTCACAGTAGACGTTCTTTTTAAAATCTAACAAATTGGATATTAGCATTTTTATTGTTACTGTTAGGTAGCCCATGTCTGTATAGATTTACCTGCATATTAACAATTTCTTTGCTCACCATTCCTTCTTAAAACTTAGATTTCCATTTTCCTTCCTTCTGAAAAACATTCTTCAGTGTTCTTTTGTTTTGTTCTTTTGATGAAGTTGTGTTGATGGCAGAAAGTTTTGAATTATCTAAAAATGTCTTTATTTCCTTGACATTCTTGAAAGATTTTTATTTGATGTACAATTCAAGATAATCAGTTATTTTTCTGAGTATTTTAAAGACCCGGTTCCTGTGTTCTCTCTTTCTTATGATTGCTATTGAGTAACCAACCTTCCAGTAAATACTCAATACTTTCTAGGTAGTTTTAACTGTTATTATTTTGATTGCATCATTTCTCCTTCATTCTATCTCTTCATAATGTTTTATTTGTTTCACTCTTCTGCAGTCTATAAAACTTCTTCCAGTCTTTCTGTATGCTAATTCTCTTTTCAGCTATATAAAATCAAGAGCCCATGGTACTGATGGAAAAAGTCCAACCTGCACTGGAATTATTTTATGTCTGAATTAGATTATGTCTAATCTACTACTTAACTCAATATTTTATTTTAACAATTCTATTTTTTATCTCTAGATTTTTTTTCTAAACCATCTTATTCTTTCTCCATTGCACTTTCAATATCTTAAATCTTGGAAGATCTAAGTATGTTTGTGTGTGTATGCTTTTTATTCAAAGAAGTTAGTCTCCTTGTGTGCTTTGCTTGTGGTTATGTGGGTGTGCATGTTTATTGTGGCCTCATGTTCATCTGGACTATGTTTGTGGGATCTTTTATCATCTTTCATGAAAATGAATCCCTCCAGAGAAACCTTGCATTTGCTTTAGAAAAGCTTCTGCCACGAGCACCAGAAACTACTAAAAGCAACTCTGAAATAAGCCTAGACCTTGTGCATACATGTTGAAATTAACTCAGAGATCTTTGTGGTGTTTATGAATTCTCCAGGGAAATGTTCTTTTCTTTCACCCAACACTAACAACAGAATAGGCAGGGTTTTTGTTTTGTTTTCTCTCTCTGAGCTAGTTGGACTCTTTTTCTATTTCACTCTTTCCTTGTGGATATGGCCTTCTAGGATGACCTTACCCTCCACTACCCTGCTCATGCTCCAAGCCATGTCTTGTATTCTTCTAAGTGGTTACTAAAACCCAAGAAACTAGTTTAAAGGAATCTTGATTGCATGTTTGTTCAATTTCAGTATCAAGAAGTTTGTGGAATTCTTCACTTTCTTCATCATTGTCTTAAGTGGTTGTTGTATAAATTTGAATACTGATTGTATTAACTGGTCTTTCTTTTGATGTATGTATATTACATACAAAGGAGCTCTGGTAGCGTAGTGGTTACGAATCGGGCTGCGAACCTTAAGGTCAGCGGTTCGAAACTACTAGCCGCTCCGCGGGAGAAAGATGAGGCTTTCTACTCCCGTAAGGATTTACACCCTCGGAAACCCTGTACAGGGTCGCTATGGGTCGGAACCGACTCGACGGCACTTAACAACAACAACAACAACAACATATTACATACAACATTGTATTTCAAGATAGAACTTGAAAAAACTCTTTTTGATGATGTATGTCATGTCATTTCTTTTGAATTTTTCCTTCCTGGCATAGTAAACCATATGATAACACAATTCAAAATGGCCACTAACAATCCATTTCATCTCACTAATAGCTAGGATATTCATTTTATGTGTTCTGTTTCATTTTTTACACTTACAATTTTTCTAGATTTATATTTCCCACCACCCACATTCTGATTATTAGTGGATGCTCTGTCTATGCCACTGCCTGTGCCACGGTCTATATTGTCACCACTTTTCTAAGTAGAGATCTCACACTTACTCATGGTCTTCCTTTTTGATGGTACTGGGATCCTCTGTTTCTGAAAAGAAATATTAACTAATTCCCCCCTTTTAGTTTCACATCTTAAACAATTATAGTTGTGACAATCACAATTAATCCTAACAATGACACACAATTGAATCATACAATCCTATCATCATCAGCCCCTAGCCCCTTTCACCAGATACATCTTGCAAAGAGGAAAACTATTCAATGGGGATTCTTCCTTAACCCCACATTCAGAAACAAAGCACACTCTTGTGTGCTTTACCAGGGAGTATACTAAATTACTCTCTGGTTCTCTTTAAATTTCACCCATCCAGAGAGGTTCTCCCTGATGGGCAGACTTTTCTTGCCTTAATGCCTCCAAAGCAATCAGCTTGCTTGAAATTCAAACAGCCAAACAGTCCTCTTTTTTTTCTGTAGGTCTTTTTTCAATAAAATCTTTTGCTGTCCCAGCAGTTCTGGGTAGGTTTGTATGTCTTTTCAAGTAGGAATGCCCCAACTCAGAAAGTTCTGGGTGGGACTTGGGATTTCACCTAAGACCCCTTACGCTACAACAAATTAACAAGAAGCCTATTTCCCTGGGCAAATTCTAACTCCCTGTTTAGCAAATCCAATCTGTTATAGGCTGAAGATGGGCTTACAAATATTCTCTCATCATAATTCCCAACATTCATTTCTATCACACATAAATGTCTATTTTATAATAGTAAGCAGAGGAAACCAATATCCACAAAACAGTCAAAAACATTTTCCTCTCCTTTACCACTTCAGCTTTTGTCTCAATCCTTATATCTACTCAAAGAACACTGTTGTTCCAAAGATGTGTATAAATCATTATTTACCTCTATCCTGTGCATACCTCCCTAAGTCTTCCCTATCTTCATTAGCTACTCTGCCAAGCTCCCTCTTCTTGTGTATTGTCTTTCTCCTATTTGTATACTGCCCTCCTTGTCACCCAAGCTGTCATGTGTCTACCCTCTAGCCTATGAATGACTCTCCCCTCCCCTGCAGGCAGCCCTTGTAGCCCTCAAAAAATGCTTCTTTTATTATGGAAATCTTTTCTTAAGCTTTTACAATAATGGTCTCAGTCCTGGTGTGGCACTGCAAAGTCATTTGAACGGCAAGGTCAGTGGTTCAAGCTCACCTGCTGTTCCTTGGAAACCCTATACAGGGTCACTATGTGTTGGAATTAACTCTATGGCACTTAACAACAACAATTTAAATTGGTAAAATGTCCTCCAAGAGTCCTGATGTGGTGCTATGAGTTTATGCACTGAACTGCAAAGTCAGTTTGAATTGGCGGTTAAAGCTCACCAGCCACTCCTTGGAAACCCTGCAAAAGGTTGTTATGAGTCGGAACCAACTCGACAGCTCTTAACAACAACAATGTCCTCGAGGTTCATCCTTGTTCTGAAGTGTTCTGAGATTTATTGTTATTCTTCAAGGTTCCATAATATACCCTTGTATGTGTACCAAAATTTGTTTATCTGTTCTTCCACGGATGGGCATTAGGCTGTCTCCATCTTATTGCTATTTTGAATAGTGCTGCATTGAACATTGGTGTGCATATGTCTAGTCATGTCCTGGTGTGTATTTCTTGTGAATATATACCAAGTACAGGAATTGCTGAGTCATACAGTATTTCTTTGAACTACAAGGTCGGTAGTTTAGGTTCACCAGTTGCTCCTCAGAAACCCTATATAAAGTTGCTTTGGGTCAGAACCAACTCAACAGCACTTAATAATAACAGCAACAGTATTTGTATTTCCAACATTCTAAGGAAGCACCATACCATTTTTCAGAGTGGTTGAGCCATTTTACTGTCCCATCAGAGCTATGTAGGATGACCTCAGTCCCTCCACACCCTTGCCAGCATTTGTCATTTTCTGGGGTTTTTTTGTTTTGTTTTAATCTTTGATGTTAATACAGGTGTGAGAAGATACCTCATTGTTGATTTGATTTGCAACTCTGTAATGATGCTGGTATTTTCAATAACCTCATATGCATGTGAAAGCTGGACAGTAAATAAGGAAGACCATAGAAGAATTGATGCATTTGAGTTACGTTGTTGGAGGAGAATATTGAAAGTGCCATGGGCTGCCAAAAGAACCAATAGATCCATTTTGGAATAAGTGCAGCCAGAGTGATCCTTGGAGGTCAAGATGGCCAAGTTTCATCTCTCATACTTTGAACATATTGTCAGGAGGGACCAGTCACTGGAGAAGGATATCATGTTTGGTAAGGTGGAGGGTCAGAGGAAATGAGGAAGACCCCCAACAAGATGGATTGGCCAAGTGGCAGCATCGATGGACTCAAGCGTGGCAATGGTGGTGGCGTTGGCCCAGGATCGGGCAGTGTTTCTTTCTGCTGTGCATAAGGTCGCTATGGGTTGGCACTGACTTGATGGCACCTAACAACAACAACAATGATGCTGTGGGTTAATGCACTGGACTGCAAAGTCAGTTTGAACCACAGGGACAGTGAGTTGTTCAAGCTCACCAGCCGCTTCTAGGAAACCCTATACAGGATTGCTATGGGTCAAAACTAACTCAAAGGCACTTAACAACAACAATGGCTAATGGTCATGAATATTTCTTCACATGTTTATTTACTGCCTGAATGCCTTCCTTGGTGAAGTGTCATCAAGTTCAAAGTGGCCACACTGCATCCAGCAGGCCCATACAGATTGCTCGCCTCTTTTACTTCCTTTTTTTCTCTACCCCATGTGTCCATTCACCCCCCCCTCCCTCTCTCCTAGTGAGACCCAGTCCAGGACTGGCCAGGATTGACTTTGCAGATTTGGAGCAGAACCTGCCCTAGTTGGGGTGTTGTAGATGGGTCCTCTCCAGGGCTCACAACCTCTGACTGGCTACAACCACCTGGAAAGTGGGAGATTGCCTGAGTTTGTATGCTGCCACAAAATCCTTGCACCCTCCCTGCCACTGTGTATGTACTATAAACAAAATTTTTAAATATTCACAAGTGATATATGAAGAAAGTTTTGGCTGCAAATAATATCAAGTCTTTTCAAAAGCAAAATCGCAATCCCAACTATTGAACTATCAAAAATAGTTGCTAATGGAAAGTGATAAAACAGTGTCAATAATTGATCTAAGTGGTCATCTAACATAGCAAGAGATTTCATCTAAAGCATATTGAATTTCAAAAAACAAACAAACAAACAACAGTCCTGATGCTATGAATAACCTACAAATATTTTGTGGAGGAAAGACGGGAGAAATTTAAGGACAACCTTACCCCTAAAACAAAGAACCCACAAGAAGACATCATCCATAATTATATCTTCAACTTTGTATCCAAACCACTACTGGAGGACTTCCTTTAACATTTTTGCCATGGCTTTCTCCTTATTGCTTCATTTTTCTTCACCTGTCACTTGGCTGGAGCAGTGATGTCACTAGGGGGCTACAATGGTTGGAAACCACAGTTGATGACACTGTCAGAGTGGATGACACAAAAAGACTATCTATAAAAATGTTATGCAGTTAGTAAGAATTTATTATATTTTTAAATTAAAATATCCCTGCTGTTAATTATAGCAACGAAACTATTTTTCATAAGCTTACTTGTATCAAAATACCTGCAAGGCTGCAACTTCATGCTAATTTACTTTTTAAAACTTCGAATGCACTCTCGTCACAGGTGCCATTATTACCTAATTACAATGATCCTTTAAATGACATGGTTTCGCCTGTACAGCTTGCTGTTTTCATTGCTTCCAGTGTTTTTATTTTACATTTTTGTTTAACCTTTTATTGTAATTTGGGTGAAAGTTTACCAAGCTTATTGGATTTTCATTCAACAGTTCATACACTTTTCGTTTCTTGATATTGACTGAAATCCTCACAGTGTGCCAGCAGTCTTCCCACTTCCTCCCTATCTATGTCTTCTGTTTCCATCTGTCATTTTCTATCCCTTCCTGCCTTCTGAGGTTTATCCTTAGCCAAATGCTGCCTTTTTGATCTGGTATGGTTAATTGTTCTGAAAGTGCATACCTGTTCACCTGACAGGCCTACCTATCGTTTGGCTGACAGTTATGTCTCATGGAATAAGTTCAGTTTCAACCTTGAAAAGTGACAAAGGAGCTATTATCTCAGGGGTTCCACAAGCCTGGTATTTTTTACAATTTTCCTTTTTTTTTCACCACACTTTTTTCCCCACTCTATCCAGGACTTTATATTGGGATCCCTTTCAGAAGAGTCGATAATAGTAGCTGGACACCACCCAGCTCTTCTGGTGTCTGGCTCATGAATGCCCCTGTTCGCGTGGTCCATTAGTCCATTGGACTTACTGTTTCCATGTGTCTTTGATTTTCTCCTCTTTGCTCTGGTCGGAGAGAGACCAGTAGTTAACTCTTTGATGACTGCTCATAAACTTTTAAGGATCCACTTGCTACTGTGTCACTGTTTTTATAGTTACTGATTTTTTCAAATGTTCTGCTGTTCTATCCAAAATATTGTGAAAATCAGTATTTGTGAGCCTATATTCATAGCTTTTTGGAGAATGAGGCAGTAATTAAAGGAAAAAATGGGAGAAAAAATTTTTTAAAGTCTTCTACTAAGTTATTAACAATATTTTAATTAATAATGCAATTCAATGTGGTAAGATTTTACAAAATAATTTTGTGATTAGTATTCATATCATCAAGGGAGCACCAGCATTACTGTAGGGTGAGCACTGGGCTGCTAACCACAAGGTCGGAGGTTCAAGCACACCATCCACTCTTTGGGAGAAAGATGAGGTTTTCTGCTCCCACAAAGGTTTACAGCTTCAGCATGGGCATGGGAGAAGAATGAGATTATTCCCATAAATGCCTAGGGTTTGAAGAGGATATTTGTACATGGATACTTAGCTTTGCTGCAAACACATCTATGAATGTGGTTGGGCATACAGTAGATAAAATGATGAAAACTTCTTAGATATTAACACTTAAAGCAGTGAATTGCTGAACCTGAGGGCACAAGATCATAGTCTCAGGGGACACTATGATCAGTTGGCATAATATAGCCCACACTGACAATATTCTGCATCCTACTCTGATGAGTAGCATCTAGGATCTTAAAAGTTCATGAATGACCATCTAAGGTGCAACTACTGGTCTCTCCATGTGTGGAAGAAAAAAGAATGATGAAAATTGACTATATTTGGAATCAATTAGTTCCGTTAACTAATAGAACATTGGAACATCCGTCTCCATGACTTGGAGACCAAAAGAACTAGATGGTGCCCAACTACCACTACCAACTGCTCTGAAAAGAATTACGTTAGAAGTTCCTGAATAGAGTAGGGAGAAATGTGGGACAAAACTAAAAAAGTATTTTTTTAAAAAAAGTTGGACTTACTGGTCAAAAAGAGAGTGGAGGAACCTGAGACTATGACCCTCAACCCCTCTTCAGGTCTGGAAAGGAACTCACCCTCATGGCCCAATTTTCATGCAAGCAGTAGATAGGTCTATAGGGAGGACAACTATTCTAATTATGTATGCTCAGAGTGGAATGTGCAATCATTCCAAATAAAATGGGCAACATTTACCTAAGGACAAAATTAAAAGTAGAGAAATAATGGGAAGGTGGGTGAAATGGATATAGGAACCATAGGTAGAAACTGTTGCATGGAGGGAATTGCGAATCATTGAGATGAAGCAAAGTTTAATGTTTGTTAAATGTAAAACTAATGCTCTTTTCTGCAAACCTTCACTCAATTCACAATATAAAGTTAAAAAAAGAACAATTTAATAGCCTCAGAAACCCTATACAGGGATGCTATGAATCAGAACTGACTTGACGGCACTTAAAAAAAAACAAAAAAACAATTCATATCATCAAAGAAATATGTAAGCAATTTACAATGATATGTATTTCCTATTGTTCTATTATTAAAACAGATAATGAACATTACTGAGGATTTCGTATGATCTAATATGAATGGAGAACCATGTGGGGAGTAATCATAGTTGCTGCGCTGGGTGACAGCAACCTTAGTGACTCCACTGGGCTGGGGCATGTATGCTAATGACTGTCTTTTTTTTTTTTTTTAAACTAAGGTGGGTAGGTGGATGGCCTTTGATTCATTGCTTTCTTGCTTTGTTTACATCTTGAAACACTTTCAATTTAGCTGTTGAAAAAATTTTAGGTGACAAAATTTTAATTTCTGAAATCTGTGCTGGTTCGTTGGAGATACAGTAGAACTCTGAAGCATGGAGATTTCAATATATTTAGAAAATGCATACAATAAAGCAAATGTTCAATAAAAAGTTTTTGATCTGATTAGATTTTTTATAACAGCCTTATTAAAATATAACTCACACACCATAAAATTCTCCCCTTTAAAGTATACATTTCAATGGTTTTATTATATTCACAGAGTTGTGCGTCCATCACCAAAATCAAATTTTAGAGCATTTTCATTACCCCAAAATTGTACCCCATACTCATTAGCAGTCACTCTCCATTCCTCATTGCCCCAAATCCCTGGCACCCGCTAATGTGTTATGTCTGTTTTATTATTATTATTATAGCCATTCCAGTGGGTGTTATGTGACATCTCTTTATGGTCTTGATTTGCATTTCCCTGATGGCCAATAATATTGAGCATCTTTTTATATGCTAATTGGTCATGAGTACATCTTTGGAAAAAAATCACTGATCAGATCCTTTGTCCATTTTTAAATTGTGTTATCTGTCTTTTTATTAATTAAGTTGCAGGAGGTCTCTATATAGTCTTGAAACAGTCCCATATCATAGATAATGATTCATATTTTTGTCTACCATTTCATGTGTTGTATTTTTACTTTCTTTATGATGTCCATTGAAGCACAAAGGTGCTGATTGAAAACTTTGATAATTGCAATTTTTTTTTTCTCTTGTATCTTGGTATTATATCTAAGAATGCATACATAATCCAGGTTCATGAAGATATACTCCTATCTTTTCTTCTAGTTCTTATACTTAGGACTATGATCCACTTTGAATTAATGTTACATATGGTGTGAGATAGGGGTCTAATGTCATTCTTTTGCATGTGCATATCCAGTTGTCTCAATACTGGTTGTTGAAAACTACTCATTGTCCATTGGATTGCCATGTCACCTTTCTCTAAAATACATTGACCTTAAATATAAGGGTTTATTTCTGGATTCTCAAGTATAGTCCATTGATCTATATGCTTATAATCTGATTTGTTTGTGTAAACATACAAAAGAACATATCCAGATCAGTCATGAGGTACAATGCTGTATGTGATAGGATAATATCTATGTGCGTACAGAGAAGACCAGTTAATACCACTATTATTCAAATTTACTCACTAACCACTAAAACCAATGAGGATGAAATAGAAGAATTCTACCAACTTCTTCCATCTGAAATTGATCAAACATGCAATCAGGATGTATTGATCATTATTGATGATTGGAATGCAAAGGTTGGGAACAAAGAGGAAGGATCAGTAGTTGGAAAATATGGTCTTGGTGGTAGAAATGATGCTGGAGATCGCATGATAGAATTCTGCAAAATCAATGATTTGGTCATTTCAAATACCTTCTTTAGACAGCATAAGAGATGACTATACACATGGACTGCACCAGATGGAATACATAGAAATCAAATTGACTACATTTGAGGAAAGAGATGATGGAAAAGCTCCATATCATCAGTTAAAACAAGGCCAGGGGCAGACTGTGGAACAGAATATCAATTACGCATATGCAAATTAAAACTGAAGCTGAAGAAAATGAAAACAAGTCCATGAGAGCCAAAATATGATATTGAATATATCCCATGTGAATTTATGGATCATCTGAAGAACAGATTTGATACATTAAACACTAAAAACCAAAGACCAGAAGAGTTGTGGGATGCCATCAAGAACATCATACATGAAGAAAGCAAAAAGTCATTAAGAAGACAAGAAAGAAGGAAAAGGTCAAAATGGATGTCGGAAGAGACATTAAAACTTGCTCTCCAGTGTATAGATGCTAAAGCAAATGGAAGAAATGAGGAGGTACAAGAGTTGAACAGAAAATTTCAAAGATCAGCTCGAGAAGATAAAGCCAACTACAACAACAAAATGTGCAAAGATCAGGAAACAGAAAACCAAAAAGGAAGAACACACTCAGTATTTCTTAAGCTGGGGAAACTGAAGAAAAAATTCAAGCCTCGACTTTTGTTATTGAAAGATTCTCTGGGCAAATTATTGAATGATGCAGAAAGCATCAAAAGAAGACAGAAAGATACATGGAGTCACTGTACCAAAAGGAAATGGTTAATGTTCAACCATTTCAAGAGGTAGCATATGATCCAGAGCCAATGATACTTATGAAGGAAGTCCAAGGTGCAATGAAAGAATTAGCAAAGAATAAGGCACCAGGAATTGATGGAATAAAAATGGAAACCTTTCAAGAAAGTGAGGCGGCACAGGAGGCACTCATTCATCTCTGCCAAAAAATTTGGAAGACAACTATCTGGCCAACTGGTTGAAAGAGATCCATATTTGTGCCCATTCCAAAGAAAGGTGACCCAACAGAATGCGGAAATCATCAATCAATCTCTTTGATATCCCATGTTAGTGAAGTTTTACTAAACGGAATACAAAAACGGCTGCAAGCATACATTGACAGAGAACTTCCAGAGGTTCAAGCTAGATTCAGAAGAGGCCGTGGAATGAGAGACATCATTGCTGATGTCCGATGGATTTTGGCTGAAAGCAGAAAATATCAGAATGATGTTTACCTGTGCTTTATTGACTATGCAAAGGCTTTCGATTGTGTGTATCATGACAAACTATGGACAACGTTGCAAAGTATGAGTAGTCTGGAACACTTAATTGTGCTCATGAGGAATCTGTACCTGAACCAAAGGCAGTTGTTCGAACAGAACATGGGAACACTGAATGGTTTAAAATTAAGAAAGGTCTGTGAGCAAATAATCCAAGAAGCTGGGTTCTATGAAGAAAAACATGGCATCAGGACTGGAGGAAGACTCATTAACAATCTGCGATATGTGGATGATACAACCTTGCTTGCTGAAAGTGAAGAGGACTTAAAATATTTACTGATGAAGGTCAAAGAGCACAGCCTTCAGTATGGATTACATCTCAATGTCCAGAAAACAAAAATCCTCACCACTGAACCAATAAACAACATTCTTATCAATGGAGAAAAGATTGAAGTTGTCAAGGATTTCATTCTAGTTGGATCAACTATCAACATTCACGGAAGCAGCAGTCAGGAAATGAAATGACGTATTGCATTAGACAAATCTGCTGCACAAGACCTTTTTAAAGTGTTGAAGAGCAAAGATGTCAGCTTGAGGATGAAGGTACGCCTGACCTAATCCATGGTATTTTCAATAACCTCATATGCATGTGAAAGCTGGACAGTGAATAAGGAAGACCGTAGAAGAATTGATGCTTTTGAGTTATGGTGTTGGAGGAGAATATTGAAAATGCCATGGGCTGCCAAAAGAACCAACAAATCTGTTTTGGAATAAGTGCAGCCAGAGTGCCCCTTAGATGCCAAGATGGCCAAACTTCGTCTCTCATACTTCAGATGTATTGTCAGGAGGGAACTGTCGCTGGAGAAGGATATCATGTTTGGTAAAGTGGAAGGTCAGAGTAAAAGAGGAAGACCCCCAATGAGATGGATTCAAGCGTGGCCACTGTAGTGAGGTTGGCTCAGGATCATGCAGTGTTTCGTTCTGCTGTGCATAAGGTCACTCTGATTCGGTACCAAATCAATGGCACCTAACAACAACAAGAACAACAAATTTTAAAACTAGCCATATAATATTGTTAACTGCCTTCGGGTTGGTTCCAACTCATAGCGATCCTGTATAGGATTTACAAGGAGCAGCTGGTGTTTTTGAAATGCTCCCATTTCAATTAGTAGTCCAGTGCTTATCCTACAGTGCCATACCAGGACTCCATGTTTTTGCATGCTTGAGAGCGGCATGCACATTGATTATCTTTGGACTTGGAAAAGATTATTGATCTGTTATTTCCAAATATCCTGTGACTATATCTGTGCAGTTGAGAGGTTGTTTTCTATAGACTAAGAATAAGTCTGCTTTGTACACTATTGAGTAAGTAGTTAAAAGGTTGTAAAAGAGTTCTCAAGTGTCTCAGAGCTCACACTTTCAGGAAACTTGATTTCCCAGCTAGTACATGAGAGTCTTGAATAAAAGTACTCCCGTGAGTTTTACTATAGCCTGAAGAAAAAACTATTATCTCTTTTAGTTCTGCATATCCTATTCAGGACTCTTGTTTGTTTCTTGTTGCTGTTATTTCAAAAAAGATTGGTTTTGTATGTAATAAGCAGCAAAACTTTAAGATGGATCTTAATTAGAGACAGCCATGTTAGAATTTGTTCTTTTCTTTTCTTGTTTGGTCTTTAGTCACAGTGATTTTTCATTTACCCTGGAAGACATTCACCATTACTTAAAAGCAGAGAAGATAAATGTGGTTTCAGATAATCATCTTCATGAATAATCTATGTGTTTATGAATAGAGGAAGAGTAGTATCTCAAACTTTCAATTCTAGAATTTTCTAAATGTATTTGAAATCTACCCAAATTAATCTCACTCCTAAATAAAAACGGCACATCTGATGTAGAAAAACACAAAACCCTTAAGGGATACCACACAATCACATTTTTTCAATTTATTTATTTTAAGTAGGAGTGGTACTGTCAGGTAAGATAGTGGAAATTTGGAAAAGAAGAAAAAAATGACTTCTCTATGTCTGGAGTCATTGAAGAAGCAAACATGTACAGCCAACTATCTTTTTTTAAGTTTTCACACCTCTGTGTCCAGTTGTGCAAAGAAAAAGAGAAATATTAAATCTGTAACTGAGTAGAGCGTGTTTCTGGGATTCACCAACAATGAATCTTCACATGGCCTACCTACCAAACGTATTCATTCTCACCACAATAACACCGTCTAAGACATCCCGGGACCAGTTGCTGGAGAAGGATATCATGGTTGGTAAGGTGGAGGGTCAGAGAAAAAGAGGAAGACGCCCAACGAGATGGACTGGCCAAGTGGCAGCATCGATGGACTCAAGCATGTCAACAGTAGTGAGGTTGGCCCAGGATTGGGCAGTGTTTCGTTCTGCTGTGCATAAGGTCGCTATGCGACTCAATAGCACCTAACAACAACAAGATGTCCAAATTTATTACTGTGGTCCTAAGCATGTGAGTTCCTAGCAAGCAGGAGCTTGTTATAAATATCATTCATGTATTCACTTTTTAATGTGCAACCATTATTTTGGCAGGCATAGGGGATATCACAATGATAACTAAGGGTTTAGAGATACAGCCCTCAAAAAATAGCCTGTCATATCTAGTTGTTATATGCCAGAGTCAATTCCAACTCCTAGCCACCCTGTATATGGTTTCCAAGAAGTGGCTGGTGGGTTTTAACTGTCAACCTTGTGGTCTGCAGTTCAGTACTGATCATACAGTGCCACACCAGGAGTCCTTGTCATAGTGTTTGGTAAAAGTTTGTAAATAGGAAAAGAAATAGGGTAAGAAGGATGGAAGAACTTGCATTGTATTCTTCACACTAGAAAAAAATGAGTCAGTGGTGGCATATGAGACCTAACGAGAAATTGAAGGTAAGTTGAAGAAAGACATAAGGACCAGAAGAGGAAGATTCTAGTGTAATGTTTATGTGCACAGTCTTTGTAGAAACAGACCTGGATTTGAATCCTAGATCTTCTCTTCGCTGACTATGATTTGGGGCAACTCAGTTGCTTATTTTGAGCCTTAATTCTCTCAATTATAAAATATAAGTAGTAATAGTAACTACCTCATTGGTTCACTGGAAGCATTTAATTAGATAATACATGTTACCCCTTTAATATAATACCCAACACAGAGAAAGCACTCAGGAAAAATTAGCTATCAATAAAAAATGCCCCTTTGGTTTTCTTTAACCTTTACATGTAGCATGAAACACAAATCTAAACACTTTCAAATTAGTCATGGGTGATAGCTTTTAGATTTTTTTTCTTTACGTTTGAAATAGGTTTAAGACAATGCTATCTTGGGAAACTCCAGAAGAAAAAACTGTAAAATGTTCTGTACCATTTACCTTTCTAAAAATCTCTCGATTCCCCAAAGTTCTCCATGTGACCTTCCTAGAAGCTGAAACTAAAACATCACAAAACTTTTTGAAACTTGCTTTGAATCCACTTTAGAGCTGCTTGAATGAGGTCTCTTGGTGACTGACCTTCTGTTGACCCAAACAACCCAATTATGGGTACAGAGTATGTTCTCCCTGCCTACCCACTGCCCCTGTGGCAGCAGTGTTGGTAATCCGAAGGAGTTTAATGTAGAGAGTTTTGATAAAAATCAGCCAAGTATAGATAATTATATCAGGTGACATGGGAATTTTGAGTACACAGGAAGTCGAGGTGGAAATTTAGGCAAGAAACTTTTGTACCCAGCTGTGACCAATGGTCCATTGCTGTGGACTTTATAGACACCCTGTTGTCCCTTGTCACTGGGTGACTGAGGTCACACTCAAGGGAAAAAAACCCAAACACTGTATTTTTCACTGTCTCTCTCTAATCACAGTGAGGATGGTGATACTTAAAACATTTAGTACAAACTTTAAGATGCCACCAAGTACCTTGAAGATGGAACTCCTAGTTAGCTTATGTTCTTGGCTGCTAACTAAAAGATTAAAGGTTTAAGTCAATCCAGATGCACCTTGGAAGAAAGACTGGAGATCTACTTCTGAAAAATCAGTCACTGAAAATCTTATAGAGCAGAATTAAATTCTGACACACATACAGTCACCATAAGTTGGAATCCATTCAAAGACAACTATATTGTTGATTTTTTACCATTCAAATGATAGACTCGTGATCAAAAAAGAAGAGTTAGAATGGTTAAGTATTTAAATTTGTTTGAGATAAGGAGTTACTATGAGTAAGGTTGGGTTACTACCATAATCACCTTACATTCCTAACTATAGTTATTAAAGGTTGTGGAAAATAAATAAGGAAGACTGTAGAAGAATTGATGAATATGTGTTTTGGTACTGGAGAAGAATATTGCAGCTGGTACAGTAGACTGCCAGAAGAACAAACAAATCTGTGTTGGAAGAACTGCAGCCAGAATGCTCCTTAGAAGCAAGAATAGGAGGCTTTGTCTCTCATACTTCAGACATAATATCAGGAAGGACTAGTTCCTGGAGAAGGACATCATGCTTTATAAAGTGAAAATGACAAAGACCTCCAGTGAGATGCATCGTCACATGACAGCAGCAATGGGCTCAAGCATAACAACAATTATAAGGATGGTGCAGGATCCAGCAGTGTTGCGTTCTGTTTGTCCAAAGGGTCACTATGAATTGGTACCGATGGCATTTAACAAGAAACAACAGGTAAAAATATACTGGGGATATTCATTTCTCAAAGGAACATTCAGAGTTAGAATATACATTTGAAAAAAATCAAACCTATTACAATGAATTGTTTGTGTTACTTTCAAGATTGTAATGTATTCTCTGCTATGTGGCCAAAGCCACTGAATATGCTAACAGTGAATAAAATGAAAGCAAGAAAGTAGCCAGTGAAAATAATTATAAGGTCATTCAAAAGTGAATGAACTAATAAAAATAATTACAGTTTCATATGTTTTATTTTACACTTTACAAGTAGGCATAATTTTCCCTTCATATACGATTCGTAGCTCTTCAGTGGTTAAAAAAAAACACATTTATTTCTAATGAATATTTCCCATCATTTAATAACACTGGTTTATTGACAATTATCTGAATATATATTAATTCAGATAATGAATTGTGAACAGATTTATGTATTAATATTTGTAAAGAACATAAGTGTTTTTGCAAATAATACGATGTTTATAGTCAGTGTATTATTGGCCTCATTAGATGTCAGTTATTTCACTAATTATTTTTATATAGTCCCTCTGTAGTCTTGAATGAGAAAATGTTTTGCTATAGAACATAGAAGTTGTGAAAATAAAATAGTTGCAATAAATGTCTATGGAACATTCTCTTCTGATATGGAACTGGTAAATTGATGCCCATTAGCAACAGGGACTTATGGGCATCAATTTACCATTGACTTACCAGAAATAACTGGTAACAATGAAATATACTCCAAGGACATAAAGAAGGCTGGGTTCTTGTGATACATCTTCTTAGTCCTTGGTGTCCTTCTGGTAGAGTAAAAGATCTTGCACACTGGTCAGTTTTTTAGGGCTTTTGCCAATTAGAGTTGAGGAGCATGGCTGTTACTGTGGCTTTTACCTATCCTGGTATGACACTGCAACATAATGCACTGGATCCTAAGGGCAGTTTGTACAGCAAGGCCAGTGGTTCAAATCCACCACCTGCTTCTCAGAAACCCTATACAGGGTCGCTATGAGTGGGAACTGACTCCATGGCACTTTAGCAACAAGAGCAATCTCTCCACATATGCCACCAGAGAGCAGTGCTGAGATCATAGCTAACCCAGGGTTGGGTTTACTTCACAGTAGGACAATGTTCTTGGTGCTCCGGTACCATAGTGGTTACGAATTGGGCAGCGAGCCGCAAAGGTCAGCAGTTCGAAACTACCAGCAGTTTCGCTGGGAAAGATGAGGTGGTCTGCTCCCGTAAAGATTTACAGCCTTGGAAACCCTGTGTGGGGTCACTATGAGTCGGAACCGACTCCACGGCACATAGCAACAACAGGACAGTGTTCTATACCTAGCTTGTGGTTTAAAAGCTAGGTTTCTGTGGAAGATTTTGGTCCAAACTTGGTGATGTATGCTCTCATAGTCCACTATAGCATCATTTTAGTGCTTTTATTACAAGTCATCAAACACTCTACCTGGGAGACATGAGGATAAATTATGGTGCATTCAGAAACTGCTGAAAAATAACAAGAAACAAGAACAGAGCCTTGGGAATATAAGGCCTATTGAATGAGAACTGCTTTGTGCTGGCTATCAGGGAATTTGCTACATGCAAAGAAACTTCACTGCATTAATCTTAGGAACTGGTTGACATTCTTTCTGATCTTTACCTAGTGTAGCAAAAAAAAAAAAAAAAAAAAAAAAAATCCTATTTATTAGATTTAGGAGTATCCAGAGTACCTTTAGGAGCTCTCTGGTTACGAATCGGGCTGCTAATCTCACGGTCAGCAGTTCGAAACTAGCAGCTGTCCCATGAGAGAAAGATGAGACTTTCTTCCCCTCGTAAAGATTTACAGCCTCGGAAACCCTGTACAGGGCCGCTAAGAGTCGGAACCGACTCCACTGCACATAACCAACCAACCAACCAGTGAGCAGTACTATTGGAGGAGAAGAACAGAGTATATTTTCCCAATTAAAAACCATCCTCGTTCTTTCTCTTCATTAATAAGTAATGTAATTGTTCATTACTAGCGCATTGTTCTTCAAACTGTGACTTGGAAGGCCGTACTTCTTAGACGACGTATTGCATTGGGCAAATCTGCTGCACAGGAACTTTTTAAAGTATTGAAGAGCAGAGATGTCAGCTTGAGGACTAAGGTGTGCTTGACCCAGGCCATGGTGTTTTCAATAGCCTCATATGGATGTGAAAGTTGGACAGTGAATAAGGAAGATCGTAGAAGAATTGATGCCTTTGAGTTGTGGTGTTGGAGGAGAATTCTGAAAGTGCCATGGACTGCCAAAAGAACCAATAAAAAATCTGTTTTGGAAGAAGTGCAACCAGAGTGCTCATTGGAGGCCAAGATGGCTAGGCTTCGTCTCTCCTACTTTGGACACATTGTCCAGAGAGAACAGTGGCTGGAGAAGGATGTCATGCTGGGTAAGGTGGAGGATCAGAGAAAAAGAGGAAGACCCCCAACGAAATGGATTGGCCAGGTGGCATCATTGATGGACTCAAGTGTGGCAGTGGTAGTGAGGTTGGCCCAGGATCGGACATTGTTTCGTTCTGCTGTGCATGGGGTTGCTGTGAGTTGGTTCCGACTCGATGGCACCTGACAACAACAACAACAACTTCTTTGAGTTCTGTGAAAAATGTAAAATTCTATGGTTTGAAACTGGTATCAGTGTCCCAGGTCACCGTAACAAAGTTCTATAAAGTGGGTAGCTTTAAACAAGGGAAATATACTGCCTCACCATTCTAGAGGCTGTAGGTTCAAATCAGTGTGTCAATGGAACCATACACTTTCTGAAGACTTTAGAACAAGATCCTGTCTTTTCTCCCAGATTCAGGTAGTTCCTTGACTTGTAGATGCATCTTCACCTCAGTGTCCTTCCTCTGTCTGCCTCTCTATCTGCGTATCTCTTTTCCTTTTTTGAGTAAGGACACCACTGAGATCAGGTTAGCATCCATTCTACTCCTCCAGTATAACTTCATGCTAACTTTAACTGATAACACCTTCAGAGACTGTTTCCAAACAAAGACACGTTCTCAGGTATCAGGACTTAGGACTTAACATATCTTTTGTGGGGCACACATTTCAATCAATAGCAATAGTGGATAAAAACTTTTTTTTTTTTCAGTTAACAGAGACAAAATTTACAGTCTATACTGAAAAGATGTTTTAACATAAAACCTTAGGATAAAGTAATACTATACTTTCTTAAAACTAAAGCGTGATAAGTAGTCTTTCGCAAATTGGAATCCAAGAAAATCTTCCCCATGATTGTACCAGGGCATGTTTAAGTTTGTTTGATGTATATAGGAAGATTTGGGGAAGGAAGTGATGCATTCATGTGTTTCATTTACTGCAATCATTTCTTAGACGAGAATGATTTTTAGATGGTGCTAAGGTTGAGAAAGGTGCCTTCTGTAGTACTATTGCTGAATTTACCTTAATCTTAAGCATGCAGAGAGTTAGCATGACCTAACTGCTTGAAAGGAAGCAAATGCTCTTGTCTTGAATGTATTCATCATTTTAGAGGAGGAAAAGCCATAATGAGTTCTTCCTTTCTCTTTTTCGTAACTGAACAGTGGCAAATGATATTCAGGCTATTATCTAGCAACAAAAAATTCTGAACTAATGTAAAAAAAATTGCCTGCCAAAATTCCCTTCTACTGGGCAGTAATATAGCTGAGTTAAAAGCTCTTTTGAGATGAAGAATATGACAAGAAATGTGACACACCCCCTAACCAAAGTAGGCTTTCCAAGAGCTTCTAGGATAAAGTGACTATTATTAAAGTTTCTCACATTGGTTTTTGTTGGCAGCACTTCTCAGGAATCATTTCCTCCCCTGGAAAACTAGGGTAACAGTGTCATTTAGGAATAGGGCAAAAAGTGAAGTAAGAATTTGTATTGAGAATGCTAGTTAGAATAATAACTGAACTATTGAACTTCCTCATCGGGTAATTATTCTTCAACGTCTTTACAAGATGGAAAAAGGGAATTAATGCCACTTAAAGTATTGAATTTTAGGGGAACACTATAATTAAATACAGTATTTCTCATAATTTTTTATTGTAGTGTACAGGCATGACAAGAATTTTATGAAGATACTTCTAATTGATAAGATAAGAGTATAAACAAAATGTTCTCTTAAATAGGAGGGTGGTGTATGTGTTTGGAACTTGAGCTTGTCTATTTTTGCGAAGAAGCGTGCTTGATTAATACTAGACATCTGCATAAATCTCCACACCAAGAGCTGCAAATATGTGTATCCAACTAACTACTTACTGGATGCATACCCTTGGATACTCCCAATTCAATATATTCAATATGAACCTTTAATTCCTTATTCAATATATTCAAAATGAAAGTCATCATCTAAGCTGTCTCCTATCCCTGAAATTTGTTCTCTACTACTAATGTTTCCAATTTCCATTTTCTATTAATCATTGTTAAACCAATTTCCCAAATCGTATATATATATATACGATTTGGGAAATATGTATATATAGAGAGAGAGAGAAAGAGAGAGAGACAAAGTATCAATCTTGTATTCTGCCAATTCCAGTGCCATAACACCCAGTCAATAACTTCAAATACCTCCCAAATCCTACTACCACCTATGTCTAGAGAGAGGCCACCATCATTTCTCCACTTGAATCCTTCAGCATTCCCTTAACTATTCGATGGCCATCTACTCTTTTGCCCCTCTAATCCATTACCACTTGAGGGACCTTTCTAAAACTCAACTTTCAATTTATCTTCCTTGAATCACTGTGTTTTATTATTCTTCGGGTCAAATACTAGCATAGCTTACAGATTCTATGATCTTGCTCAATTTACTTCTCATTGTTCCTATTGTTTCTGAGTATGCCCAACCTTCTTTGCTGTCAGTAAGAGACAGAAAGAGCAAGTGAGGCAGCAAGCCATCACATTTGCTAACAACCCAAGCCAACTCATAAAAGTCACAAGTCCAAGATAAAGGACTTTCCATGGGATGAAGGTGACAAGTGGAACAGCCATTTGGTTTATTTATCCTGGCTACAACTGTACTGCAGAGCATGGTGGCGTGCTGGACATAAGCAATGAACTGCAAACCAAAAAGTCATTGGTCCAAGCCCACCAGCTAATCCTTAGGAAAAAGATGAGACTTTCTGCTCTCACAAAGATGTATAGCCTCAGAAACCCAATACAGGATTACTATGAGGGTTTCATATACTTATGAAGATCACAGAGCACAGCCTTCGATATGGATTACATCTCAATGTTACGAAAACAAAAATCCTCACCACTGGACCAATAAACAACATTCTTATCAATGGAGAAGAGATTGAAGTTGTCAAGGACTTCATTCTTCTTGGATCAACTGTCAACACTCACGGAAGCAGCGGTCAAGAGATCAGACGATGTATTGCATTGGGCAAATCTGCTGCACAGGAACTTTTTAAAGTACTGAAGAGCAGAGATGTCAGCTTGAAGACTAAGGTGCGCCTGACCCAAGCCATGGCATTTTCAATAACCTCATATGGATGCGAAAGCTGGACAGTGAATAAGGAAGATCGTAGAAGAATTGATGCCTTTGAGTTGTGGTGTTGGAGGAGAATACTGAAAGTGCCGTGGACTGCCAAAAGAACCAATAGATCTGTTTTGGAAGAAGTGCAATCAGAGTGCTCCTTGGAGGCCAAGATGGCTAGGCTTCGTCTCTTCTACTTTGGAGACATTGTCCAGAGAGAACAGTCGCTAGAGAAGGATGTCATGCTGGGTAAGGTGGAGGGTCAGAGAAAAAGAGGAAGACCCCTAACAAGATGGATCAGCCAGGTGGCATCATTGATGGTGTCAAGTGTGGCAGCGGTAGTGAGGTTGGCCCAGGATCGGACATTGTTTCGTTCTGCTGCCCATGGGGTTGCTATGAGTCAGTTCAGACTCGATGGCACCTGACAACAACAACAATGAGTCAGAATCCACATAGTGGTTACAAGTTGGTCTGCTAACCTCAAGGTCAGCAGTTCGAAACTATCCATCATTCCATGGGAGAAATATAAGGCTTACTGCTCCCATAAAGATTTAAAGCCTCAGAAACCCCTATGCAGGGTCACTATCAGTCGGAACTGACTCCATGGCACACAACCACCACCACCACTGTGACTCAATGGTACCTGGCTACAAGAACAACAATTGTATTAATGAAAGAAATAACAACTAGGTGATCTTCTCCACAAATTCTTCCAACTCTCCCAAGGGTCCACCCCATGTTACCCTAACTCTGATTACTTCATCTGGTGTGCTTCATTTCCTAGGAAATTTTGTTCCTTATAAACCATGAGAAAGAAGGTCCCATAATCGAGACGATCAGGATGGATACTTGAACTTGGCTTTTGCTTCTGCTCTTCTTGGTGGATTTCAACTCTCTCCTTACTCTCTTTAGTTTTAGTATCAAGAAGATAGGTTCTTCCCAGTCCTCTTATTTATACAAGGTGCAAAATATTTCCTGGAAAATGAATTAAATGATAAGGAAAGGTTTTGAAGCCATCTCCAGTAGTTGTCTATGTTTTCTTATTATCTTATTAACTAGAATCTTTAAAAACACATATTTAGTGTGTACATTTTTATAATGGACTCCTGGCGTAGTGCTGTAGGATAAGCACTGGACTTCTAACCACAAAGTAGGCAGTCCAAACCTACTGCTCCTTAGAAACTCTGTCCATGGTTTCTATGAGCCAGAGCTGACTCTACAGCACTTAACAAAAATAGTAATTCTTAGGATATTGACCTTTATGAGTTCTATTTTATTTTTGTCAGCTTCCAGTTTTCCTAGATTCATACATCATACATTTCATGTTCTAATTATTAATGGATGTTTACAGCCATGTTGCCTAATTTTGAGTTGCGCCCCATCAGCAGATGACGAGCCCGCAAGCTTTACTCCATTTGTGCTTTCATGGTCAACTCTGCTTTGAGGAGGCAGCTCTTTCCCAGTCGTATATTGAGTGCTTTCCAGCATGAGGGGCTCATCTTCTGGCACTATATCTGACAATGTTCTGGTGCTCTTCATAATGTTTCAATATTCAATATTCTGGTGCTGACAATTTTCCACTGCTCTTTTTAAGACTTTGAGTGACTAACCATTCAGAAATAGTCTACCTCTGCTTCTTCCTTGTCTGTCTTAGTATGGAAGCTCAATGGAAACCTGGCCACCGGGTGATACTGCTGGTAATTTAAAATACCAGTGGCATAGCATCACAGCAACATGCAAGCCACCATAGTATGACAAACTGACAAATGAGTGATACTTATATATCACTGGCTGAATTAATAAGTCAATCATTCCAACAATCAATATATACTTCTATGTGTACTTCCTTGATACAGTAAAATATTTTAATTTTGTTTCCTGGAATGTTTTCATTTTATTTCTTAATGAATTTGTATTATCTCCACTTTAAATGGAGTCCTGGTGTGACACTGTGGGTTAATGCATCAGACTGCAAAGCCATTTGAACTGTAAGGTCAGCGGTTCAAGCTTACCAGCTGCTCCTCAGAAACCGTATACAGGGTCGCTATGGGTCAGAATTGATTCAATGGCACTTAACAACAATAACAACTACTTTAAATAATAGCATCCTGGTGTTTATTGCAGCCCTACTGTGGTGCTGTAGTATAAGCACTGGACTGCTAACTGCGCTAATCTCCAGCTACTCTTGGAAACCCTGTACTGAGTCACTATGACCCAGAACCAATTCTATGACACATGACGACCACCACCCTTACCGTTGATTAAAGTCATATACTAAATTACATGAGGCATGTGAGTATTGGAGCTTGAACTTGTCACTTTTTGCATGCTGATGTTAACTGCAACCAAGTCAGTTCTGACTCATAATGGCTCTGTCTAGGGTTTCTGAGGGTTTGAATCCCTGATCATGTGGTTAGCAGTAGAGTGATTATACTGTAGTGCCGCACCATAGTAAGGATTCTGCAGGGCTCTCCCTCGGCACTTTCTATTTTATAATGAAATGATTGCATTTTGTGTCTCTCTACCCTGGTGGGTAGACTCCTGGTGTGGTGCTGTAGTATTGGCAATGGACTGAGAGAGAACCATAAGGTCAGTAGCTGAAGCCCACCAGCTGCTCCTCAGAAGCCCTATACAGGGTCACTATGAGTCTGAAGAGATTCAATGGCACTTTAAATAAAATTTTAAAAAACCACAATAACAAAAGCAACTTATAAGGGAGCACCTGGCTTCATACAATAAACACTGAAGTTCAAATCACTAGGTCTGTAGTTCAAGCCTGCCAGCTGCTCTGTGGGAGAAAGATGTTTAAAGTCTCAGAAACTTTATACAGGGTTGCTATGAGTCGGAATCGACTCGACAGCACTTAACAACAACAACTAACCTGTAAGACATCAAGTACCTCAAGGAATCATGCTATATTCATCTTTGTTATCCTCACAACATCATATTTAGCAGTGTGATGGTGGCAGTCAGTAAGTATTGATAAAAATGCTTAACATGGACCCGATTATTTTCTATCTCTGATGCTTATCTCTATACTCCAAGCCTCATTTCCCTCATTTATTAAGTGGACTGTCTACTGGAAATACAAAAGGAAGCAAATATGTAAGATAAACAGTGGACTTTGAACTACAAGGTCAGCAGTTTGAGCCTTCCAGCTGCTCTGAGGGAGAAGGTTGAGATATTCTGCTTCTGCAAAGATTTAGAGTCTCAGAAACTCAATACAGGCTCACAATGAGTTGTAATAGACTCCACAACACTTAACAACAACAACTGGATTACAAAGATCATCTGATGTGGTGTGAATAAAGAATTAGCAGAATTCCTTGCACATACAGAAACTATGAATCAACGAGATTGAAGGATAAATTTAGCTCCTTTGTGAAGCATTTTGGTGGATCAGAATTTTGCACTGTCATGAGCTGGCAAGACATGGTCTCAGATCTAGTAAAATCTTTACAAAAGGAAATAAAAGAGGTGACACCTTCCAGGTTTTTATATTAAGGATATATGTATAAGAACAAAGAAATCGGGATGCAGAAAAAATACACTATAGAACAATTTATAGAGAGCTCAAATTGATCAATTTCATCGTTTATCTTACAGATATTATTTTCAGAGTAAAATGAATTGGACAAGCTATATTCCCAGACAGTAAATCCTTGAAAATGAGATGTATACATGGAGACAGCTGATAAAAAAAAGGACACGAGAGCCACAGCAGAACCCGTTCTTTCCTCATTTAAATTCCATAGAGTTATCTATAGAATGCTCATGTTTCATTACTTTAGTAATTATTCTCCCTCATTTCTTTCCAATAACAGTAAGAAATCACCAAGGAAAACGGCTTTTGGTTACAATGCGTTTAGGAAAGTCAAAATGTTTAACATTCAAATGATAAGACTGAGAGACAGATTTAAAGAAAAAGAACTTTACCTTTAAAGTGGTAAGACGCCAGTTTCCCAGCACAGTACAATTCAGTTTAAGACTAAGGCATTTTGCTGCATGGTTTACTGTTGGATTGTTGGATTCATTTTATAACAGTTTCTTTTCTGGTACTGTTTGTCTGATGATTTTTATATAATTTAGTGTTGTTTTAATGGGAATTTGTAAAGGTTTTCAATTGTTGCCTATTCCTCAGTAATTATTGTAATTGCATCTTATTATATAATTTGTGTAAATATATGCAATCATGGAATTAGAACATGCGGGTGGTTATACGCAGTGTCACAATTGCTGTGGTTAAAGAAGTATAATTTTTTTAATCTTTGAAAAAAAAAAAAAAGCTATGTAAATATAGTAATTTCATGGGAAAGCATTTCAGCTGTCTAAATTGGTTGCCCAAAGAATCAACCAAACATTTTTATATAGATGTTCATCAGAGGTTTAACTTTTCTCTGTACTTACAACTTAGAAAGCATTTGTAAACCTTAGTTTTAAGTAACTAGATTGACATCTGGTGAAGAAAATGTCAATATAAACTTCAAAAACAAAATACTGAAGATCACGTGATTCTAACAATACCTTTAACAGAAGCATTTATTATTATTATTGTATTGTTAATACTAGAAATGTTAGATGTTGGTAACGTAGACAAACATACAACAGCGGTTCAGACCCACTTGTCACTCCTCGGAAACCCTATACAGTCACTATTAGTAGGAACCAACTTGACAGGACTTAACAATAACCACAATCTTTATGAAAGCAGACTGCCACATCTTTGTCCTGCAGGATTGATGCCCCTACTTTGCAGTTAGCAGCTGAGGGCTCCTTAACTAAATAAGAGAGTGGTTATTTATATGCCTTTCAAAACTCTCTTCCACTGATTAGGCATTAGATAAATGGTATATTTAAATAAATGGTCAAGGCAAAAAAAAAAAAGCTAGTTCAGGTTCAGCACCCCCTGGAAATCTTGATGATTAAAACCAGGCTTTAATCAAGCTAGGTTCTTTAACTCTAGGATTCCATGTGTACCAAGAGAACTATCTATTGAACTACATTCATCTTTCATTAAAGAACTCTTACTATTATAAGATGAGAGACAGGCAAGTAAGCATGTAGGCTCAGGGAAGACCAGGCTGGGATAGATCTTTGTTAAGATCTTAACACATTCATAAAACTTTGTTAGTCATAATAACCAATTTATATATTTGAGAATTTGGAGTTGAAGAAAAAAACACATATTCTACCAAAATAAAGGCAAGTTTGATCTAGTTATCTGTATCTAAAATCAAAACAAAACTTCTACTGCAGCATTCAGGTAAGACACACCTACTGCTGATTTGATGCATTTTCAGGAAGGTTTTTAAGAGAAAAGTATATTTTACCTTTGAACCAAGAAACAATTAGGAGTTTGATTGAAACATGTTGTAACTGTGTTCCATCTATCTCTGAGGCACAGTTTACAGGTGGGAGGCTGGGACAGATAAGGCATGAGAAGAGATATGACTAAGCCAGCATCACACCAACTGTACACAGTTGCTTCAAATTGTCTCTAACAACCTATCCCTTGTTTTGTATCTTAAAAACAGTCTCTCATTACCAAAGAGACTCTTTTTGTTTTCTTTTTAGTTCATTTAAACACACACACAAAACCTGTATGCACTATTCAAATCGCAAACATTTTTCTTAGAGGCTGCAACTAAAACTTCATGATCAAGAAATTTTCTCTTTCAATTGTGATCTGAGTTTTAATTTTACATCTCAGTGAATGGAAAAAGTAAGTTTCTTTAAAGGTTAAGCTTTTGGCACCCACTGGAAAATGAATGAATTATTAAAGTCTAGGACTTTATAGCAATTTCAGCACTCAGTACAAAAGAAACACCAGGCTTGAATAAACTGCTCCATATTTGTCTCTTAGTTAATGCGCTGGTAAAATCTAGGTGATATATCAATGACTATAAAAAAAAAAAAAAAAAAGGGATTATGATTTGTCAGTTGAAAATGTGAGGGTTTTCCTTGTTTTTTTGTTTGTTTTTTTTTTACACAGGATATTATGTTACTCTTGGTTAAGGCTTCATAGTACAAGCAAAAAATTTAGATATTAACATAAAAATAATGTTAGCATAATTCCCCTGAAAATTATGCCTTCTTTAGATCAATATTAAATGCCACTAAAAATTAAGCATAAATATTAACAAAGACCAAAAACTATTGATAAATAAATATAAAGTGCCAACTTTGAAAAAACAAACCCTAAGTAAGATCAGATTTAATTCCCCCTGGATTAATTGTAGCGTCTCCTCAGGAACTCAACTTCTTTGGGGTGAGTGGAAAACCAGGTGAACGAGGCTCTAAGTCCCACCTCCATTCAACTTGACCAGGTTTCTTTCAGAAAAGGAAATTTTGATGCCATTGTTTGGTCATCCATTCATCCAAGATAAGAAGCATTTGCATTATTAGTATTGCTCTTTGCGTATAAAAACTAAGAGTTTTTTATTATTATTATTTTTATCTAAAGTTCAATTTATAATGAATTTTGATCGGTTCATTATGTGCTGTGGAGTCAGTCCTGGCTCGTAGTGACCCATATAGGGCTTCCAAAGCTGTAATCTTTACGGAAGCAGAAAGTCTCATCTTTCTCCCATGGAATGGCTAGTAGTTTCAAACTGCTGACCTTAAGGTTAGCAGCCTAACTTGTAGCCAGAATACTACTACAAATTATCAACATAATAAAGCTAAGACAACTAAAACCACATATAGTACAATTTCTGATAGACACAAATGGATTTGCTTGCAACACTAAACATTACTCAAGTTAATCTGGTGTGGTACTGTAGGATCAGCAATGGACTTTGAACCACCGGGTTGGCAGTTCAAACCCACCAGCTGCTTCTCAGAAACCCTATACAGGGTCACTATGAGTTGGAACTGACTTAACAACAACAAAATTAATCTAGGAAAAATTAAGTTAAATTTTGGCTGCTAGCTCAACATGCCCTGTCTCTGTCCATCCTATATCATTGATATATGATCACTACTAAGTAATCTGGAGTCCTGGTGTGGCGCTGTGGGTTAATGCACTGGACTGCAAAGTCAGTTTAAACAGCAAGGTCAGTGATTCAAGCTCACCAGCTGCTCCTAGGAAACCCTATACAGGGTCGCTATAGGAAGGAACTGACTACAACACTTAACAACAGCAATAAGTAATATGGAGGACTGATGTGGCACTTCAGGATAATGCACTGGACTGCAAGGCCAACAGTTCAAACCCACCAGCCACTCCTAGGAAACCCTATACAAGGTTTGCGTTGGAACCGACTTGATAGCACTTAAAAACAATAACAATAAGTCTATATGATGTGATTGAATTAAAAAAAAAAAAACTCTAATTTACCTACGTACAAACATAAGTAAAAAAGTATTGCTACTTGAGTTCCACTCTATATATGCATGCTTTTAGCGTAGTGGTTACGAATTGGGCTGCTAACCTCAAGGTCAGCAATTTGAAACTACCAGCTGTTTTGCAGGAGAAAGATGAGGCTTTCTGCTCCCGAAAAGATTTACAGCCTTGGAAACCCTGTGCAGGGTCACTATGAGTCGGAACAGACTCCACGGTACTTATGAACAACAACAACTCCACTTAAAATGTGTTTTATAAATTGTCTGCACTCAGTGAGTGGCTGTAGGTAAGCTTTCTAGGTAACATACTTGTCTTAGTCTCACTAGGGTGGCTTCAGAAAAAAAAAGTGCAATCAAAACAATTGCTTGGGAGAGGAATTTGTTCATTTCAAGGCAGTGAGGTCAACTCTGCAGGTTATGATGGCTGCTTTTGGAGATTCCAAAGGCATAACGTTGATAGATTCTCTCCAAGGACACAGGCTGATCATGGGAGCTTTTTATGAAGTTTTCAGAAAATTGAAAATTGCATTGGTGAGAAAAAGGCCATGAAAGTTGCATGGAGGAGTTTCTTTACCATCACAACAATGCAACTGTTCATTCCTTAACAACTGTCCTAGAATTTCATTGGCAAACGTTACCCTATCCATCCTACATCCCTGATCTTGGCCCTCCAGATTTCTTTTTTGTTCCCCAAACTCAAAAAAACACTTAAAAGGAGCATGATTTGAGTCCCTAGAGGATGCCAAACTGCTATTTTGACACAGTACAAATCAAAGAGTGCAGAATTCTTTAGGGAAGTGTTAGAGAGATGGCAACACCATGTTCAGGAGTATAGAGACTTAGATGGAGACTATGTCAAGAAACAAGAGCCTCACATTTTGATATTTTTGTAAAAATAAAATATAGCTTTGTAGCAGTGTCTATTTTTTTTTTTTTTAACTTACCCTTGTACACATACAATATTCTATTTGCTTCTGAGTAATCTCTTATTTCTGGTGTGGTGCTGTCGGATAAGCACAGCACTGCAAGGTTGGTTTGGACCACAAGGTTTGTGGTTCAAACTTATCAGTCACTTGGTCGCTATGAGTTGGAACCGACTCGATAGTACTTAACAGCAACAGCAATCTCAGAATTATAAATAAATGAAATTTTTGGCTTCTGCCTTTCCTTTCATATGTAATCCATAACTCAGATAATATAAAATGTTATCTTTTAAAGAAAGTAAATCAGTTGGATTGAAGTCTTTCTAGAAATAGAGTCATAGACCAGAATCAAGCTGATAATATGCCTGAAAATCATCTGGATTTTTGCAATATTTTGAAAAAGGGAAAAGAAGAGCTCTTAATAAAATGTGTCTAAATGTGGGTCAGTTTTATTCCATCATCAGTCTTGGGAGAGAACATTCCAGAATGAGATCCCAGCATGCACAATAGACTCCTAAACTTGTTTTGTTGTTGTTAAGTGCTGTTGAGTCAGTTCTGACTCTTAATGACCCTGTATCAGTTTTCCAAGGAACAGCTAGTGGACCTTGTAGTCAGCAGGCCAGTGCTTTTCCCACAGCATCTTAACAGGACCCTTTAGTGTTTGCTAAATTTGGGTGCTTTGATCATAGCAAATACATTCTTTACCTGGATATGAAACACAAATCATTATTAAATAGGCTATTTCTCTCTCTCTTTCTATTTCTCTTGTTCTTTCTCAGAAAGAGAGAGTGAGAGAGAGCTTTAAAAAGAAATTTAGTGAAATGTCCTCTATGCAGTAGAATCATAAGATTCTATTCTACCCACTTCCTGTCCTCCTCTCTATTTCTTTGTATTCTTAGATTAGATCTGCAAAAGTATTAACCAGCATTAAAAAACCTGCTTTTTAATCTTCTGTGTCTCTCAGGCCTTCATTGTCTTTACCTTCAGTTGTGAATGTAAACTTTCTTTACTGGTTTCCTTGCCTCTGGTTGTACTCTTTCAAATTAATCTTCCATGCCTGAGTGATCCTTCTGAAGAATAAATGTGACCACAGGTCTACCAAATTAAACTGTGTCAGGTCTTCCCAGGTAACCCAAACATTGAGTGAAAGTTCCTTAGAATGGCTTGGACATCTATCCTGCTTGCCTCTTGCTTTCTCTCCTCCCAGTCAGGCATATTATTCTCCAATAGTACCAAAGATCAGGGAATGTTTGTTCCATTGCTCACACCATTTATTCCAACTCCTAGTTTGTTGTTGTTAATTCCTTCGAGTTGATTCAAACCCTGTATAGAGTTTCCAAGGAGAGGCTGGTGGGTTTGAACAGTTATGTTGCATTAGCAGTCAGGCGCTTATCCTACTGCTGTTAATAAAATGTGTCTAAATGTGGATCAGTTTTACTCCATCATCAGTCTTAGGAGAGAACATTCCAGAATGAGCTCCCAGCATGCACTGTTGTTGTTGTTGTTGTTAAGTGCCTTCAAGTCGGTTCCGACCCATAGCGACCCTGTACAGGGTTTCTGAGGCTGTAAATCTTTACGGGAGCAGAAAGCCTCATACACTCATAATTCTGTTTTGTTGTTGTTAAGATCTGTAGAGTCGGTTCTGACTGTTAGCAACCCTGAATCAAGTTTCCAAGGAGCATTTGGTGGGTTTGAACCTTGTAGTTAGTGCTACACCAGGATTCCAATTCCTCTCTTACTTCCCACTCCAAAATGCAATTCCTCATTGTCTTCCCATAATGGGCTTCTATTCTTTAAGGCAATGTTCAGGCACCTTCTCCAAAAAATTTCCTCTTATAACTTCCCTTCCTGAAAAAAGACAAAATGCCTTTCATCTGTTACCCATAGGAAATGTCCAGTTGCTGCATTTGAGCAGGAATGAACTTTTCTTTCATTGATCTTGTCTACTAGACTTTAGGGTCTTTCATATAAGAAACTATGTTATTTGACTTAACATCTCCAATGCCTCACTACCAAGTGTAAATTCTTAGTAAGTGTGGACTAAACTAAGCTAAATTCCCAAAATTGAAGCCAAAAGCAATTTCTTACTTAATAAAAAAAAAACAAAAAAAATTCTGATCTTTTTTCACTATTATCTTGGAAAACTCATAATACCTTTACCCTAAAATAATTTTGTAATCAGGGAGTTGGAAGCGGAGTAAGAATGAGAACCATAGTGTTAGCTAATGCATTTTTAAGCACTGGGCAAGATGTAATAGCAGATTCATAACCACGTTCACATAAGACTGCTAATAAAAAATCAGAGAATACACCATAAATATGGTGTTAAATAAAGTGGAAAGCTATGCTGAAGCCTGAAGATGGAAATATTTGTGGGAAAATAAGGCAGTGAGAAATAATGTCATGTAGCATGTCTTGACACGCTGTATTTATCTTCCTAGTGATGGCTATATTTCATATGTAAATTGCAAAAAAAAAGAAAGAAAGTTTATGCATATCATGTCCAGAAAAGGAGCGGCAAGTATAATAGAAGAGCTTCTCTAGTCAACTCTATATATCTGCCCGTTTTGAAGTGCTTGTGAATTTTTAAATCTTACCTTCTACAGAAAAATAACAAAACTTACAAATTTAAAAATTCAGGCTGCTGGAAACATACTAGCTTTCCATGAATAAATCTCAAATCATTCTTTGACATCTTAAAGGAAACAGTCATATGACTCATAATTCTTTGGTAAATTTCAGACTCATGTGTCATAGAAACTGAAGAAATTGAAAGCTAAAAATACTATTATTTAAACTTTAAAAATAAAAAAGTTTTCCAATTTAGATATAATGTCTATCATTGGATAGCCTACTTATGGCTTTTACTTAGCATAAGTATACCCAATTGTGGCTTACTCTGGTTGCCTAGCAAATTTCCTCTCCCAACTCCTTCTGACAAGTTTCTTATGTATAGAGTTCATGCCTTTTAGCACATACCTTGTTACACTGGACACAGTTGATTGAATTATAGATCCTTGGCCCACCCAAAATCAGCCTATAGATTGTAAGAATAGAGAAGTAACCAGCCGGGCAATTGGAATTGGAAAGTAGTCTACAGAAATACTGAAGAGTTACTTGAAGAGTCTGACTGCAGAAACACAGCAGTGGAGTAATGACAAAGCCATAAGACACACAGGTCACAGGCAGTAGGCACAAGCCCCAAGAAAGCAGAAGACATGAAGTGGAAAGAAGAGAGTGTTAATAGCTGGTTAGAGCACTGTAGTTGCTAGGTATCATCAAGCTGGTTTCAACTCATAGCTACCCTGTGTACAACAGAACAAGACACCACCTAGTCTGTGCCATTCTCACAATCATTGCTATGTTTAAGCTCATTGTAGCAGCCACTGTGTCAGTTCATATCATGGAGGGTCTTCCTCTTTTCTGCTTACCCTCTACTTTACAAGAGCCCTTCTCCAGGGACCTGTCCTTCCTGATAACATGTCCCAGAAGCACATGAGATGAAGTTTCATCATTCTTGTTTCTAAGGACTATTCTGACTGTGCTTCTTTCAATATACATTTGTTCATTCCTTCGTCAGTCTATTCAATATTTTTCACCAACACCATAATTCAAATGCATCAGTTCTTCTCCAGTCTTCCTTTTTCATTCTCCAGCATTCACATTCATGTAAGGTGATTCAGTACCATGATGTCTTAGTTATCGAACACTGCTGTAACAGAAATATCACAAGTGATGGTGTTAACAACCAAAAATTAATTCTTTCACAGTTTAGAAGGCTAGAAGTCCAAATTTAGAGTGCTGGTTCTACGGGATGGCTTTCTATTTGTTGGCTCTGGGGAAGAGTCCTTGTCTCCTTTCAGCATCTGTAGGCCCAGTAATCCCTGGAGACCTCCACATATTTAGGCATCAATCTTCCCCTGTACCTAGGAGCTTCACAGTGCAGGGACCCCAGATCCAAAAGATATTCTTTACTTCCAGCTTTAGCATTCACAGATTGGCCAAAAGAGCTTTGTAATACTTAGCTGAGTAGGGCAGAGGGCAAGGGATCACATGGCTGAGAGGCTGAAGACAAGAGTCAGGCATGCCTGACTAGAGTATGGCAGACAAGAGTCCTGAGTTGTGATGCTGAATTGTACCCTGTTCACTTCCCTAATTAGCCCCATAATCGTGCGTATTGTTATGAGTTTTTTGTGGCCATTGCAATGGATTATCAAACCCAGATGTGAATCAGAGAGTGCTGTGGGACTGTGGGAGGAATGGTTGGTGTCAGAATAGGTTAAAGCAGGTTGTAGGGTGCAGGTACCTCTGACCGATGCTTCATAGGAATTGGCCTTGGGCTGATTTTGAGTTTAATTATCATCCTCCGTGGTGAAGCCAGAGGAAGTCAGACAAGGCTCCCACATGGATTTTGCAGTATTGACCCCAGAAGAAAATGAAACTAAAACAAAATTAGTGAGAGAATGCTTAGCTTTGTAAATAGGAAGAAGGAGTCTTCTGACATAGGAGGAGTACAGGAGAACTTTCTCAGTCTGAGTATAGGAGAAATTTCTCAGCTTGATACAAAAAAAAAAAAAAATGTAGCTTATATGATATTTAATAATGATAGACTAAAAGATTTCACTTTTAAGACCAAGAACAAGGCAAGAATGTTTGCACTCACTACTCTTATTCAACAATGTACTAGAAATTCCAACCACTTCAATAAGACAAGATAAAAAAAAAAAACTTAAAGCCATGTAGATTGAAAAGGAATGAATAAAATAGTCCATATTCTCAGATGACATCATTGCTTACAAAGTAAATTCCAAAGAACCTGCAAAAAGCTTTAGAAATAATAA
>NW_006408520.1:47483739-47528111 GCF_000296735.1 Chrysochloris asiatica | reverse complement strand
TAGGGTCCCCAGCAGCTCCATCTCTCCACATTATCGTCTCTGCCTCCATCTCTGGCATCACTGCTTCTCTGGGTAGGGTCCCGCACTCTGCTTCTATCCCTTGATGGTCCCAGGATCCTCCACTCCTGAACTGCAAGATGAACCACTCCCTTCCTTTTGTTACAAAATGTTTACCTTTACATTCACAACATTCACAATCAGTCCTGATAGCAATTATTCACTATTGAACCAGAAGAGTCTTATCCCCATTTCCTTTCACCAGCCCCATTTAGACAGGTTAGAAACCACTCAGTGGAGACTCTACCTTGCCCTGCACCCTCTGAAACTAAGCTCCCTCTTGAAAACTTGTAAGCCAGTCACTTCATGCCATTTTAGGTAGCCAATGTCTAAGTTACCCATCCCTGTGAACCCTCTGTATAGAGCGGGTGGGAATTATCCTTGCTGTAAAGATTCATTCCCTCTTTCAAGCTACTGCATCCATAAGTATAGGTCAAGTTCATCAAATTGTAGAGGATTACACTCAAACAGTAGTAGATTACACTAGCAACAACCTAAATTTAAAACAAAACAATTTACAATCTCTCTAAAGAAAACAAAGTACTTAGTTATAAACTTAAAACATATACAAAATCTGTACGCTGAACACTACAAAATACTACAAAACTACAAAATATAAAACAAGTCACAAAAGCCAAAATGTGACCTTGAATATATTCCACCTAAATTTTGTAATGAACCCAAGAACAGATTTGATGTATTAAACACTAATAACCAAAGACCAGAAAAATTGTGGTATGACATCAAAAACATCACACAGAATGAAAGAACAGGTCATTATGAGACAAACAAGTTAAAATACAAACAATTGATGTCAGAAGACATCCTCAGAAAAGACTCTGAAACTTGCTCTTGCATGTTTGTAGTGAATGGAAGAAATGAGGATGTAAAAGTTGAAAGCAATATCTCAAAGGGCAGATTGAGAAGACAGAGTAAAATACTATAAAGAAATTTGCAAAGACATGGCATTAGAAAACCAAAAGCAAAGAACACACTCAGTCTTTTACAAGTTGAAAACTGAAGAAAAAAATTCAAGCATTGACTTGAAATACTGGAGGATTCTATGAGCAAAATATTGAATGATGCAGAAAGCATCAAAAGAAGAGGAAAGGAATACAGAGTCACTGTACCAAAAAGAAATGGTTGATATTCAACCATTTCAAGAGGTAACATATGGTACTGAAAGAAGAAATCCAGTCTAAACTGAAGGATCCAGGATTTGACAGAATACAAACTGAATATTTTCAACAAACTGATACATCCTAGGAAGTGTTCACTTACCAATGCCAAGAAATTTTAAAGAGATCTACCTAGTCCTGGTGTGGTACTGTGGGTAAATGCACCAGACTGCAAAGCCATTTGAACTGCAAGGTTGTCGGTTCAAGCTCACCAGCTGCTCCTTGGGAACCCTATACAGGGTTGCTATGGGTCAGAATCGACTTGACGGCACTTCACAACAACAATCTAGTCATCCAATTGAAAGAAATCAATATTTGTGTCCATTCTAAAGAACGATGACTGAATGGAATGCAGAAATAATCTAACAATATCACTAATATCATATGCAAGTACAATTTTGCTGAAGATAATTTTTAAAAAGTTGCTATAATACATTGGCAGAGACTTCCAGAAATTCAACAGATTCAGAGGAGGATATGAAACAAGAGCTATTACTGCTGGCATCAGACAGATCTTGGCTAAAGACAGAGAATACCAGAAAGATGTTTGCTTGTACTTTGTTAACAATGCAAATGTTCTCAACCATGTGGATCATGATAAACTATGTACAGCATTGTAAAGAATGGGTATTCCAGAACACTTCCTTGTGTTTATGAGGAACCTGTAGATCAAGAGGTACTTATTGGAATAGAACCAGGGAAAACTGAAAAGTATAAATTCACGAAAGGTGTGTGCCAGCACTATATCCTTTCACCATATTTATTCAATCTGTATGCTGAACAAATGATCTGAGAGACTGAACTGTACGAACAAGAACATGACAAGGATTGGAAGAAAACTCATTAACAACTGCGATATACTGATGATACAGCCTTGCTTATTGAATGTGAAAAGGACTTAAAAATACTGATGAATATCAAAGACTACAGCCTTCAGTATGGTTTGGACCTAAGTGAAAAGACAACAAAAATCCTGACAAGTGGATCAATATATGACATCACGATAAAGGGCGAAAGGACTGAAGTTGTCAGAGACTTCATTTTCCTTGGATTTGTAATCAACACTCATGGAATCAAGGAATCAAATGAAGGATTGCATAAGGCTGCAAAAGACCTCTTTAAATTGTTCAGGAACAAAGATATCAGTTTGAGAACTAAGGTGTGCCTGACGCTTGATATCTTCAGTTGTCTCATATTCATGTGAAAATTGGACAATGGTTAAGGAAGATCATAGCATTTGAATTACGGTTTTGGAGAATAATATTAAAAATACCATGGACTACCAGAAGAATAAAAATCTGTGTTGGAAGAAGTATAACTAGAATGCTCCTTAAAATCTAGGGTAGCCAGATTTATCTCATACTTACCAGGAACAAGGGGCCAGTCCCGTGAGAAGGCCATCATGTTTGCTAAAATGGAGGATAAGTGGAAAAGAGGCAAACCCCCCAATGAAATGGATTGACGAAGTGGCAGCAACAGTGTGCTCAAATGTAACAATAATTTTGACAATTGCTCAGTATCAGGCAGTGTTTTGTTTTGACTCGATGGTTCCTATTAGCAATAACAATAACAAAATGAAAAAAGTTCTAGTTGATGCAGAGACATATTCATGGATTGGAAGTCATATTAAAGATGTCAAAATAAGTAAGTAAATAAAAATCTAAACCATTACCATTGAATTGACCCATAGGACACAGAACTGCCCATAGAATTTACAAGGATGTTTTCTTTATAGTAGGAAAAACATGAGGCTTTCTGCTCCTTGAAAATGTAAAGCCTTGGAAACCCTATGTAGCGTCGCTCTGAGTCAGAACCAACTTGACAGCACTTAACAGGAACAATAGCTTTATTAAAGCAGATTGCCATATCTCTTTCCCATTGAGAGAGACTGGTGGGATCAAACCATTGACCATTCAGTTAGAAGCTAAGCACTAACGCACTACACCACTAAGGCTCCTTGGTAAAGATGTCAGTTCTCCCCAAATTGATCTATAGATTTAGCACAATTCCTATTAATACAATATTCCATTAAGGTCTTCGAAGGAATAGTTATGAGTATTCTAAAATTTACATAGAAATGTAAAGTACATTAGAATAGCTAAGAACAATGTTGAAAAAGAAAGTATTAAAGAATTCATTCAATATTGCAACAGTAATCAACACATTGTGCTTTTGACAAATGCATAGACACTAGATAAATGAATTTGAATGTTGTTGTTGTTGTTAGGTGCCATTGAGTCAGTACTGACCCATTAACAACGTTGTGCACAGCAGAACGAAACACTGCCCGATCCTGGGCCAATCTCACTATTGTTGCCATGCTTGAGTCCATCGATGCTGCCACTTGGCCAATCCATCTCATTGGGGATCTTCCTCTTTTTCTCTGACCCTCCATCTTACCAAACATCATATCCTTCTCCGGCGACTGGTCCCTCCTGACAATATGTCCAAAGTATGAGAGACGAAGTTTGGCCATCTTGGCCTCTAAGGAGCACTCTGGCTGCACTTCTTCCAAAACGGATATATTGGTTCTTTTGGCAGCCCATGGCACTTTCAATATTCTCCTCCAATACCCTGACTCAAAAGCATCAATTCTTCTCTGATCTTTCTTATTCACTGTCCAGCTTTCACATGCATATGAGGTTATTGAAAATACCATGGCTTGGGTCAGGCGCACCTTAGTCCTCAAACTGACATCTTTGCTCTTCAACACTTTAAAAAGGTCTTGTGCATTAGATTTGCCTAATGCAATACGTCGTTTGATCTCTTGACTGCAGCTTCTGTGAGTGTTGATAGTTGATCCAAGAAGAATGAAGTCCTTGACAACTTCAATCTTTTTTCCATTGATAAGAATTTTGTTTATTGGTCCAGTGGTGACGATTTTTGTTTTCTCTACAATGAGATGTAATCCATACCGAAGGCTGTGTTCTTTGATCTTCATCAGTAAATGTCTTAAGTCCTCTTCACTTTCAGCAAGCAAGGTTGTATCATCTGTATATCACAGGTTGTTAATTAGTTTTCCTCCAATCCTGATGCCATGTTTTTCTTCATATACTCGTATTATTTGCTCAGCATACAGGCTGAATATGTATTGTGAAAGAATACAAACTTGTCGCACATCGTTTTTAATTTTAAACCATTCAGTGTTCCCATGTTCTGTTCGAACAGCTGCTTCTTGGTCCAGGTACAGATTCCTCATTCCATTGGGTTACCTCTCTTTGGAATGGGCACAAATACGGATCTCTTCCAATCTATTTAACATAGACACCATAAATTTACTCATATGGCTCTTCTACCCATAGTCATTGTAACTTCCACCAAACAACTTTAGTTCCTGATGGGTCAGGTTAAGAGAAGGAGGGAGAAGATGCTGATCAGATGACATGATTCAGTTGTGAATGATTGTTAACAGGGGTTAATTTTGGAAATCTAATGAGGAGATTGTTCAATTTGCCATCTTGCCAGGTTTTAAAAGAGCCATCTGAGAAGCAGGAGTAGGAGGAGGTATTTCAGTTCCAACAAGAAAAAAGAGATTTTGTAAAATAAATAGTTTGTATCTTGACTCTTTCAATGTCAGTACCCTGATTGTGATTGTGATTAATTTGATTAATATTCTTAATTTCCAGTGATAACATTGTACAAAATAACTATTGTTATTTTGTACAATGTTATCACTGGAAATTAAACAATTAGTACATAATGAAGAAAGAAGAAATGGAAAATTGGGATGAGGTTGGAGACTTGCTGTATAAGACAGCTCATGTGGAAGATACTGGTTTGTCAATTAGAGATGAATAAAAGGATTATCCACTTCCTTAACTATCCCCATTGAAGTCATATTTTATGAATTTAGAGAGCAGTTGATACAACTAGGTTTATTTGGAAAGCATGGCCCCAGATATGACCACCATACATCACTTGTAACGAATACCATACAGATACTTACAGAAACTATACTGTAGAGTCAACACTTTAAAAAAGTAATATGCTATTCCAATGAAGAGATTCTGCATGCTGCATACCTGGGCTTTTGCAAATATATCCTATTGCAAACATGGTCAAATAAACACAGCATGAAGGTACTAAAAGGAACATTAGAACCAGGTAGAGGCAAATCAGCACTGCTATAATAGCTCCTTGGAGGTCAAGATGGTCAAACTTCATCTCTCATACTTTGGACATATTGTCAGGAGGGACCAGTCACTAGAGAAAGATATCATGTTTGGTAAGGTGGAGGGTCAGAAAAAAAGAGAAAGACCCCCAATGAGACGGACTGGTCAAGTGGCAGCATTGATGGACTCAAACGTGGCAACAGTGGTGAGTTTGGCCCAGGATTAGGCAGTGTTTCATTCTGCTGTGCATAAGGTTGCTATGGGTCGGCACTGATTCAATGGCACCTAACAACAACGTAATAGCAAATAGTGGGAGAAACAGATTTCTGCTAGGTTTCCTTAATTTGTGTATGTGTATGCTTATATGAGCTAAGGTCTAAATATTATTTATATCATCAAAGTTTGCAAACCTGGGCCCATTCAACGGCATTGCAGTGCTTTCTCCAATAAGTCCTTCTACTCTAATTCCAATTGCAGTAAAGGAAATGCTGAAAATTTAAGGTATCTAGAGACAATGCTTCTTTCTTGGAAGATTCATTCAAGACAAATTTCATAAGAGTAGGGACATCTCATGAATCGTAATATCCCAAAGACAGTTACTTTTTCTGAAGGGTGAACACAATAGTTCTTTAGCGGTTATATGAATTTGCATGTATTATTGAGACCCTACTTTACAGAACTTTTTAGAAGATACAAAAATATTTACAGCACTTATGCTTTCTTAAAAATATTTATAACCAGAATTTTTGTGTCTCATTTTCTCTGCAATGTCAACTTTACTGAAGGACTACCACTCCACGGCACATAACAACAACAATAAAGTTTAATCTTATGTTTTAGCTTCCTCGCATGCTTTCACATAAATCAAGGTACCTATACACCCTGGAGTCCTGCTGTGGCTCTGTGGGTTAATGTACCAGACTGCAAAGCCTTTTGAACTGCAGGGTTGGTAGTTCAAGCTCACCAGCTGCTCCTCGGAAACCCTATACAGGGTCGCTATGGGTCAGAAAAGAATCAACGGCACTCAACAACAACAATACATCCTACCAACAATGACTGGAGCATGACCAATTTTGTGAGGGCAAATGCTGAGGATTTCAGATCAAGGGAAATTTCAACTAAGAGAACCAAAAGGTTCAAGTAGACCTGGAAGATTTAAGAAATGTGTGACCTTTTGGGTCCACACATTCCTGACCACCACAGATCCATAAGCAGTAATTAGATTTATTTCCACACATTTTGGAAACTAAAAAGTATAAGCACTTCTGACTAGCATGGTTTCCTTAAAGATTCCAGCAATCTATTTGAATTCATCAATTCAAAGCCAAAGACATATTTATCTTTGCCATCAGAGTTACTCATACCTGAAATCATACAGTTTGAATGAATTAGAGCAGGGTACATCCTGCTTCCTTCAGTCAGTACTCAGATTAATTCAAAATAAGAGTTTCCCGTCCTTGACTTTTAAATTTCAAATGCCAAAATGTCTCATGAAAATATATTCAGGTATTTTAAAACTTCCATTAAGTATATAGTCACCCAAGTCAAATATTTGATACCTAAGAAAAGGGGGATGTGTGCCTCCTATATAATATGGTCCATCTTTTAAAAACAAATAAATATGTAAATTTTTTAAAAACTCTGTTCTCATTCTTTTAGGCATTCCATAGATAAATATATGCAATTCTCCCATTACTTTAAACTGTGAAAAGATTAAAATTGCCATTTCAGAAACTGCTTGTTTTGCTTTTAGGAAGACAAGGTTAAAAATATGGCGAATCACAAAGTTTTCTAGAAGAGAAGGATGGGATTTAAATGGGCACATTTTAATCCATAAGCCAGTATACTACACTGAAATCAGAGCTTTTGACCCACATACAGTTCTTTAGGGTTCCACATGCAGGTTTTATGGGTTCCCTGGGAGAGAAACCTGATGAAAGCAAGCAGAACACTGATACCTCTGCATTTCCCACTCATCCTGACACATTCATGGAAAACCTCAGCAAATAGGCCTGCCACATAGGATCAGGGAAAGCAAACATCAGAATCCCTTGGATCTTTTATCTCTCTCTTTTTTTGTTGTTATTTTTTTTTTCTAGTGATGAAAAACAAATAGTTAAAACTTACAAAATATAAAAAATGCTAAAAGGAGAAAAATACTGTAAAGTGATAATAACTTTCCTTTACATATAAATATTTATTGAAATAAAAATCCCAAACTCACTTAGAAAATTCAAGCATATAGAGAGTATGCACGTAGTAAACTACTGACTATTATTAACCAGAGGTGAATACTCAGCCATTTTTTGATTCATACCCACGTGTGGTTATCTCTTTACTTTATGAGGAGATTATTCTCTAGTCTACATGATACTCTATAACTGTCATTTGCTTTTTATCTGACTGGATTTCATGGAGGTCATTGCATATCAGGAAATAAAGAGAAACATTTTTTTTTAATAGTTGCAGAGAATCCTTCTGAATGAGTGGATGAGTAGATGTTCTGGAATTTATTCAGTTAGTCCTTATTTTTGACTGTCTTGTTAACTGTGATCAAGCTGGCCCTGATTCATAATGTTCTAGAATTCATTCAGTCTTTATTTTTCAGTATGTTTCTCTTTAGCTGTAATGGACTCAGCCCTGACTCCTGACATCCGGGTACAATAGAAGGAAGGACTGCCTGGTCCTGAGCCATCCCTATGGCTGGTTACTGATGAGACTGTTTGAAATAATGCTTTATTGAGGCTTCTTGTAATGTATTCTATTCTTGTACTTAACCTAATATGCCCTTGAGATAAATTTCTAGAAGAATAAGGCTGGGTCAATATTGCTATCTATTTCAGGATTGCCAGAGGAAAGTTTGTAAGAATTTATGTTCCAACTAGCAATGTATAAGAAAAATGGGCTTCTAATACCTTTATCAGTACTATCATTTCCCTGATTTATTGATGAAAGTAAAACTTTTAACGTATATTAGATTAAAATGTGATATTTATTAGTCATTCATTATTATTATTATTCATTTCAAACATTTTTTCATGTATTTATTGACCATTTTATTTCTTTTGTAAACTGCCCATTTTCCAATTGGGATTTTTGTCTTTTTTTAAAAGTCTTTGCATTTATTTTATATTATAAATTCTTCATCTCTGTCACATGTTACAAATATTTTCCCAATTTTTATTTGTCTTTTGTTTTTTCTGATGTTTTTACTGTATAAAAGCTTCAAGATTGTGCATGTATTTTATTGATAAGTGGCTCTCTAGGTTAAACACTGGATTGCAAACCATAAGTTTGGCAGTGCAAGGCCACCAGCCACTCTGCAGGAGAAAGATGGGGCTTTTTGCTCCTCCAGAAATATGCAGCCTCAGAAAACTTGTACAGGGTCACTATGAGTCAGAACTTAAGGCATTTAACAACAACAACCACCATCATTCATATGTTGCCTAAACTGTTGGCTAATTATATTATTTCCACTTTCTCGCCATCATAAATAATGCAGTGTTTGAGAGTAGTGAGGTAGTGAGCAGCAGAGAAAATAGAGTAACTCTGATCCTCAAAAACCTAAGTATGGAAAAGCTTAAAAGTGAAGTAAGATGCTTCCCTTTATCACTATTGGAAAAGAACAATGATTTAGCAAAGCCATAATTACAGTATCTTGAAATAAAAGATGAGAAGCATGTTAGGAAAAAGTAACCTCTAGGGAAAATAAATAAGTTGGGAAGTGGCAGGGGACAATAGTGCATTTAATTTGTGTATTTTAGTAAATTTATAATTTTTATTGGAGACTCCAGGTTTGTTTCTTTGTGTTTTCCTCTTTTGTTTTAATGAGGCATAGGTCTTTTCTTTATTCTCATACCTACAGGGTCCCCTAATGATCTGCATTGCATTTTGCTACTTTGGGCAACAATAAAATGCATGAATTCTCCTTAGGCTTATCTAGTAAGTGGCATTATTTTGTTACTTAAGCATTTAAATTTGATTGATGAGCTTACCCATAAAGTTTGCTCATAAATCTGTTCAAGTCATTTATTTATGATTCTGGTATAATTGTGTATGCCAATATTAATGCTGCTTTCCAGAAGATTAGCCATATGTTACAGGATCTGATTTGGGGTTCAAAGTGGAAAGTAGTGATCTTTTCAATATGTGATTTATTGGGGGAAAACGAAGCTTGATGGAGGAGAATCTAGATGTGTAGAGTTGGAAAGGCACCCGGAGATAGACCTTCTTTTACTTTGCTGTCAGTCAGCAATTTATATTGTGGGATTTCCAGTACTAACCAAGGTGAAGTATAGCCTCACATTTTGCTACTAGGTCTGTTGCGAATAGAACATAGAGGTCGACAGTTTATCCTCATCTCAATTGTTTTGAATACTATACTTGTATTTTTATCCTTCATTGATCTTTAATATGATGTGATGTATTGTAGCCCATATTTGTTATGGTATGCCGCACCAAACTCATGCTTTTGGAAGTGTGGCTTTTAATAAAGGGAAATGCTTGTGATTATTTGTGTCATAGCGACCTTGACACATCAAGTTCTAATATACTGTCATTCATTAGACGTGTTTTGTTTGTTTGTTTTTCAATTTCATAAAAAATAAATGCAGCACATTTGGTTTCGTTGCCTTACCGAGTTTTAGAATCATTTTGAAACCTTGAGGATTTTATTTATAGTTTCCATGGACATTTCACCAAAATCAGATAGGCACGTCTTCCCCAATTCTGAAGGGTCAGGTAAGTAATTGGGTGGTGGTGGTGGTTATGTGCCATGGAGTCGGTTCCGACTCATAGTGACCCTGTACAGGGTTTCTGAGGCTGTAAATCTTTATGGGAGCAGAAAGCCTCATCTTTCTCCTGCGGAGCAGCTGGTAGTTTTGAACTGCTGACCTTAACGTTCGCAGCCCGATTCATAACCACTATGCTACCAAAGCGCCTTACATAATTGGGTAGCTGACATATATTAATTAGAATGATATGTTATTCTGCAGATCTGTATGTCTGCACTTGCCATGCCTCAACACTGGTCATCTTTTCACTTCAAGTAGAGGTATTGTCACCCTCACTCCCTGTCCCCCATCCATACTCCTGGTGTCAATTAATCACTGCCAGGTTTGGGTTCTCTTTCTGTGTATCCCCACACTGAATCATTAAAATGTTTCCCTTGCTGGAGTACAAGGGCAGCATCTGCTTTTATCAGTTGTATATGATAAGCTTGGTGCCTATCGTGTACAGGTATCCAAGAAGCCGCCTCAATAGCACTTAACAACACAACAAGAGGTAAATAGTGATAAAGATATAATTTTGGAACAACAATGATACATGTACAGAGACCGGCTGAATGAGTATGGGAGTACACCCACAAATATATATTTGAAATGGGATATTTGTGCATGGATATTTAACTTTCCTACAAACACAACTATGAATGTAGTGGAGCATTGAGCAGGCAAAACGATGCAAACTTCTTAGCTATTGTCAGACATTTTAAGGTAATGAATTTCTGGGCCTAGGGACTCAGGACCATAGTCTCCGAGTCATCATGGTCAATAGGCATAACACAGTCCACAAAGGCAATGTTCTGTGAGTACCATGGGGGATCTCAAAAGCTCAGCAGCAGCCATCTAAAATGAAGTTGTTGGTTTTTCCATGTGTGGGTAAAAAAGAACGATGAGAATTGAAGAGGCTTGGAATTAATTAGTCCAATGAACTAATGAAACATGTGAACATCAGTCTCCACAAATCTGAGACCAGAAGAATGGTGCCTGGCTACCACTACCAATGGCTCTGAAAGAGATCGCATTAGAAGGTCCTGTCCTGGAGGATAGAGTGGAAGAAAATGTGAAACAGAACTTAAAATTAGTGTTTCAAAAAGGACTGGTCTTACTGGTCAGAAAGAGATTGGAGGAACCTGAGACTGTGATCCCCAACCATCCTTAAGGTCTGGAAAGGAACTCACCCTCAAGGCCCCATATTCAGCCAAACAGTAGATAAGTATATAGAGGGGACAACAACACTTGTAAGGCATACTCACCATAGAATGGTCAATCAATCAAAACCAAAGGGCAGCATTTATCTAATGCCAAAGTTGAGAGGGCTAGGACGGTGGATGGAATGGAAATAGGAACCACAGGGAACAAGAGGGATAACTGTCGTAGCTTGGAGGGGATTGCAGTTATTGAAACCAAGCACATGATTTGTTGAATATAAAACTGATAATCTTGTTTGTAAACCTTCATTCACTAAATTCACAATAAAAAGTTTAAAAAAAAATCCACTTTGCTTAAGTGTTTTTCTGTTTCTTTTTTCTAAAACTATTTGTTGAGTGTTTGATGTTGTGTGGGCATTGTTGTTAAGTGTTCAGAATATAGTAATGAAGATGACAAAACCGCCCCCCCACCCCCACCCCTGCTTTCAGGATTGATTTAAAAGTCTACTGGAATAATTTAAAGTCTAGTTTGTCTAATTCACATGCTTTTAAGTTGCAGTTTATGTAAACAATTATCTCCCCACATATTGAAAAAGAAAAAAATTAATTACATCTGCAGGCTTTGCTTTTAGCAACATGTTTTTGTTACTTGCCTTTGAGGTTCCAACTCATAGCAACCTTTTATATGGTTGTCAAGGAGCAACTGCTGAGTTTGAACTACCGACCTTATGGTTTAAACCAACCTTGCAGTCTGGTACTTTATCTCACAGCACCACATCAGAACTCCATTAACAGTACAGTATAGTAGAAAAGTGCAGTATAAAGCTGAGTTTTCCAGTACAATAGCCACTAGCCACACGTGGCTATTAACACTTGAAATGTGTTTGTCCCAACTGAGATATGCTATGACTACAAAAACTCACTAGACACATACGATTCAGTATGAATAGAAGAATGTAAAATATCTCATTAACAATTATATATTCATTGCATGTCAAAATAATAATGTTTGGGATCTTCTGGGTCAAATAAAATACTAAAACTAATTCCACCTGGTTCTTTTACTTTCTTTTAAATATGGCCACTATATAGCATGGCATGTATGAAGTTTGAATCTTGGAAGTTGTCAAAACATGAAATGTAACCCAAAAAGTGATATCCTAGGTATTAGTAAGCTCAAACAGACTGGTATTGGCCATTTTGAATGTGACAATCATATGATTTACTGTGCTAGGAATGACAAATTCAAGAGGAATGGTGTCTCATTCATCATCAAAAAGAACATTTCAAGATCTATCTTGAAGTAAAATGCTGCTATCTGTGATAGTATAATACCCATATACCTACAAGAAAGACCAGTTAATACCACTATTATTCAAATTTATGCAACTACCACTAAAACCAGTAATGATGAAATTAAAGAATTCAGTCAACTCCTACAGTCTAAATTAAACAAGCAATCAAGATGTATTGATAATTACTCAAGATTGGAATTCAAAGGTTTGAAACAAAGACAAAGAATCAGTAGTTGGAAACTATGGCCTTGGTGACAGAAACGATACTGGTGATCGCATGATAGAATTTTGCAAGACCAATGACTTCTTCATTGCAAATACCTTTTGTAGCAACATAAAAGGCAATTATACACATAGATCTCACCAGATAGAATACAGAAGAATCAAACTGATTACATCTATAGAAAGAGATAGTGGAAAAGCTCTATATCATTAACCAAAACACAGTTAGAGGCAGACTGTGAAACAGACCAACAAGTTTCTCATAAGCAAGTTTAGGCTGAAGCTGAAGAAAATTAAAGTAAGTCCACAAGAGCCAAATTAGGGCCTCAAACATGTCCCACCTGAATCTTGAGATCATCTCAAGAACAGATTTGATGCATTAGACACAAATGACTGAAGACCAGTAGAGCTGTGGAATGACATCAGGAGCATCATAGAGGAAGAAGGCAAAAGGTCATCAAGATGAAAAAGGATGTCAGAGAGACTCTGACACTTCCCCTGCAGCATAGAGAGCTAAAGTAAATGGAAGAAATGAGGATGTCAAAGGGCAGCTTGAGAAGACACAGTCAAATATGATGAAATGTGCAAAGACCTAGCATTAGAACACCAAAAGGTAAGAACACACTCAGCATTCCTCAAGCTGAAAGAACTAAAGAAAAATTTCAGACCACAATTTGAAATATTGAAGGATTCTATGGGCCTGGTGTGGTACTGCTGGTTAATGTACTGGACAGTAATTTCTGTTTGAACCACAAGGTCAGTGGTTCAAGCTCACAAGCCGCTCCTCTGAAAGCCTATACAGGGTCGCTATGAGTCACAACCAACTCGCCGGCACTTACCAACAATAGCAATGGGCAAAATATTGAATGATGCAGAAAGAATCAAAAAAAGATGGAAAGAATACACAGTCACAATATCAAAAAGAAATGGCTTATGTCCAACCATATCAAGAAGTAGTATATGATCTAGAACTAATGCCACTAAAGGAAGAAATTCAACCTGCACTAAAGATACTGACAGAAAACAAGGCTCCAGGAATTCACTGAATACAAATAGAAATTTTTCAATAAATTGATGCAACACTGGAGGTACTCACTCATCTATGTCAATAAATTTGGAGACAGCTAACTGCTCAACTGATTGGAAGAGATCCATATTTGTTCCAATTCCAAAGAGAGGTGACCCAATGGAATTCAGAATTCATCGAACAGTATCATTACTATATCAAGCAAGTAAAATTTTGCTAAAAATGCTTAGAAAATGGCTGCAAAAGTACATCAACAGGGAACTTCCAGACACTTAATCAGGATTCAGAAGAGGATGTGGAACTAGAAATCCCATTGCTGATATCAGATGGCTCTTGGCTGAAAGCAGAGAATACCAGAAAAAATGTTTACTTGTGCTTTATTGGCTATGCAAAAGCTTTTGACAGTATGGATCATGACAAACTTTGGATAACAGTGTGAATAAAGGGTATTTCAGAATACTTAATTATGCTAATGAGGAACCTGTACATAGACCAAGAGGCAGTCGTTTAAACAGAAAAGGGGGATATTGGATGGTTTAAAATAAGGAAAGGTATGTGTGGGGGCTGCATTCTTTCACCATATTTGTTCAGTCTGTAAACGAGCAAATAATCTGAGAAGCAGGATTATATGAAGAGGAGTATGGCATCAGGATTGGAGGAAGACTGATTAAAAACCTATAATATGCAAATAATACACTCTTGCTTGCTAAAGGAAAGAGGACTTAAAATACTTACTGATGAACTTCAAACACCACAACCTTCAGTGTAGATTGCACCTCAATGTACATAAAACAAAAATCCTCACAACTGGATAAATAAATAACATCATGACAAATGGAGAAAAGATTGAAGTTCTCAAAGACTTCTTTTTGATTGGATACACAATCAATATTTACAGAAGCAATAGTCATGAAATCAAACCACGTATTTCACTAGGCAAGTCTGCACAAGAGCTCTTTAAAGTACTCAAGAGCAAAGATATCTGTTTGAGGACTAAGGTGAGCCTAACCCAAGCCACGGTATTTTCAGTTGCCTCATATGCATGTGGAAGTTGGACAGTGAATAAGGAAGATCATAGAAAAAATTGATGCATTTGGGTTATGGTGTTGGAGAATATTGAAAAGACCTTAGACTGCCAGAAGAACAAAAAAAAAGTCTGTTGAAAGTACAGCCAGAATGCTTCTTAGAAGCCAGGATGACCAGACTTTGACTCTCGTACTCTGGACATATTTTCAGGAGGACTTTATATAGAGAGAAGGACTTTATGCTTGGTTATGTGGAGGGTCACCAAAAAAAGGAGGATCCCCAATGAGATCAATTGGCAGAGTGGCAGCAGCAATGGGCTCAAGCATAACAGCATTGTGAGGATAGTGCAGAACGGGGCAGTGTTTGTTCTGTTGTGCATAGGGTCGCTATGAGTCAGAATCGACTTGATGGCACCGAAAACAGTAACAACATATATTTTTAAATTATAGATGTGGTTTTCACATGTGATTTGCATTATATTGTCATTGAATAATATGGGTAGGCATATGGGTGGACAAAGGCATAGTAGGTAGGAGGCAGAATGTTTTGATCTTAAATGCTGATCCTACCCGCTACTGGCTCTGTGGTCATGGGCAAGTTACTAAATCTGTCTATACTTTTGCTACCTTATTATCTTGTTGAATATAGATAGCAATAGTCCCTAACTCATAATATTGTTATGAGAATTATTGTTGTTAAGTGCCATCAAATTTGTTCTGACTCATAGCAAACCTGTGTAGGCTTCCCAAGGCTTTAAATATTTTGGGGATCACAAAACCTTATCTTTCTCTCACACAGTGACTGGTGGGCTTGAACCGTGGATTTTGTGGTTCAAAATCCAGTACTTATCATATAGTGTCACCGGCTCCTCATTATGAGGATAGTTACATGTATAAATCTTTAAGAACAGAGTCTGCTGAATAATAATCATCTTTAATTCATTGTTTAATAAGTAAATAGAGTCACCGGTTACTAGTGCTTCTACCCCAGCGGTTAGAATTACCAAAAGGATAATGTCGTTTTTGTCTGATGGCTTTGTGAATAACCTGTGTTTTCCTAGTAACAACTGTAGACAGGAATAGTGAATATTTTTATGGCTTATTAGTTCAATGTCTTCCACACACCCTCCTCTTCTCCCAGAGCAGATGGAGGAAAAGGAAATAAAATTCAAATGAATTAATTACATGATTCTCTAGCAGACAATTTTGGGAAGGATACTGAAATGAATGGTTAATGTATGATTTTTTTCTGTTCTACATTATTGCAGTTCCCAATTACTTTATGAGTCCTGGTGTGGCACTGGGCCACAAGGTCGATTGGAACTGCAAGTCTGGTGGTTCACACTCACCAGCTACTCCTCGGAAACCTTGTACAGCATCGCTATGAGTCAGAACTGAGTCAACAGCACATAACAACCAACAACAACATTACTGTATTATGGGGTTATCTTTTTAAATTTTTTTCAATATGAAAATGCAAATTTCTATGGTAATAAATAGAATCTTTGCAATATAGAGTCTTTACAGAGATCATTACCAATCACAATTTAACCTTTATGTATTTGTTAACTAGCCAAAGAAACAGCACTTTGAGGTCAATGAAGAATTAAGATATTTGGGTAATCGATATATAAAAGAAAAAACATAAGTTGGTATGGTTGACAGATGCTAAAGGTGGCCCCATGATCTTTGCTTCCTGATGACCATATGAACTATAGTCCCTCCCTGAAATGTGGGTTGTTGTTGTTGTTATGTGCCGTCGAGTCGGTTCCGACTCATAGCAACCTTGTACAGGGTTTCCGAGGCTGTAAGTCTTTATGGGAGCAGAAAGCCTTATCTTTCTCCCACGGAGCAACTGGTAGTTTCGAACTGTTGACCTTGTAGTTTGCAGCTAGAACCCATGAATTGCCTAGAATTGATAAACTGTGGTAAAGGCACAGAATGTCAATGATTACATATATATGAAAATACAGCAAAAGACTGTAGATGTTTTTAACATGACAAAAGATAGTAGCAACTATGTCCCTAGAGTCTCCTCCTGTTGCTGGCTTTGAGGAAGCAGGTGATATGATAGGATATCCCACATGGCAAGGAGCTGCTGGAAGCTTCTCAGATCCTAGGAATGCCACCAGTCAACAGCCAGGAGGAGACTGAAGCTTTACGTTCTACAATGTCAAGGAACTAAATTTTGCTAACTTGACTGAGCTTAGAAGTTATCCTTCCCCAGTTGAGTCTCAGATGATGCCACATCCCCTTTGACTCTTTGATTTCAGTCTTTTGACACTCGAAGAAGCGAACTCAAGTAAATTCCCAGATTCTTTTGTTTTCAACCATCAGCACTATTTATTTCCAAGACTATTAACCCAAGTAGAAATTCTGTACCCATTCAGCGATAACTTCCAGCCCCTGTCCATGGTGATTTCTGGGTCTGTGTATCTGCCTGTTCCGGTTATTTCATATTTTCTTCTTTTGTATCTGGATTATTTCATTTATTATTAAAGTTAATTCATGTTGTAGAAAGTATCAGAACTTCATTTATCTTTATGTTTAAATTTTTATGTAAATGTCTACCACTATGCAACAGTGAATTACTTGATATGGTTCTTCTAGCCATACCCTTTGTAATTTTCCCCAAATGACTATGGGGAAACCATGCAAATAAAGTGTATGGAAATCTAATCAGGGGACTGGTCAACATAAGCCATTTCAGAGGCAGGAACAGGGTAGTCTCACTACCATCAAAAAAGAAGAGCCTGAGGGGAGTGCATTCTTTGTACCCCAAGATCCTTGTGCACTAAACCTCTTTAATGCAGGTGACAAAGGGCTGTGAAGTGGTGACAGCAGAGGCATCAGCATCAATAGCATGAGACAGAGCAGTGGACTTCTCAGCCCACAGAGTGAGGATGTGGAGTGCCTTCAGGCAGGAGGCTTGCTATGGAGACTCCAGGAGCTTACTCAGGTGAGCTAGGTTTGCTAACGCACTGAGTCACAGCCTTCCAGCTGAGGTTTATTGCAGAGAAGAGTGCCCTTTGGACATTTAAGCACTAAAGAAGTTTTGTTAACACTTACTCAAGCAGGACAGGGGCAAAAGGGTTGTGTGACTGAGGCAGAGGACCAGAAATAGGTGTGCATGCATTCATGGTTGAGAAGAAGCACTCCTGATGAGAAAAATGATGTTCTGAGCATTTCTAATCCTGAATTGTAATCTGTCAGCTTTCCTAGTGGTCCCGATGTGTTGCTGTAGCATAAGCACTGGGCAGCTAACCATAAAGGCAGTTGTTCAAACCCACCAACTGTTCCAAGAGACTCTATACAGGGTTGCTATGAGTCAGAACCAACTTGATGGCACTTTAAAATTTCCCTAATAATCCACGTAATTATGAGTATTGTCTATGAGTTCCGCATGGCCCTTGCAACAAATTATCAAACCCAGCAAAGAAATAGAATGCCATGGGAGGAACAGTTGGTGTCAGAATTGGTGAAAGGGGTTAGAAGGTAGAGGCATATCTGATCTCCATTTCATAGGAATCAACCTTGAGCTGATGAGCTTTATTCTCCTTCCCCATTGTAAAGCCAGAGGAGATCAGAAGTCATCCGTCAAACCATTTTTCACAACCACATTATGTTTATCCATCCATCTGTTGATGGACATTTGGGATTTTCAAACTTGTGGCTATTGTAAACAATTCTACAATGATCATCAATATATAAGCACTTGTTTGCATCCCTGCTTTCAGTTCTTTGAAGCATATACCTAGGAGTGGAGTCATACAGAAATACTATATTTAACTTGTTAAGGAACTGCCAAATTGAATTTTTCTTCTCACCAGCAATTAATAAAATCTTATGCCCAGAGTCAGCCCACAGAGTCTATGAGATATTAAATGTGTATTACTTAAGTTGTTAACTTTGTGGTAATATTGTTATCTAATGATTACCCATCATAAGGATGGGTAATATTTTTATATGGTGATAGATACTATAGAATAATATAGTATCCATCACTATATAGCTAATACTTGTACTCAGATTTACCAAATAAAACTTGTAAGTATATTTCATGGATAAAGCAATTACAGGGACTCGTTTTAAGTAGTATCTACCATTTTTAGCAAGCCCGGCTAAATGATTTATCTATATGGTATCAGAACCAAACCTGTTGCCATAGAGTCAATTTTGACTCGTAACTACCTAACATGTTTCAGAGTAGAAAAGCAGTCAATACAGTATTTAAATGACTGTAAACTTATGGAAGTAGATCACTAATGCCTTTTACACTCCCCAGGGTACCACTGAGTAGATTTGACCATCACTTTTAATAGCTCTTAGTAACTAAAAGCTAACTATTTATACCACCCAGGGAGTTCAGCTATATCATGTGTTGGTGTTAAGTGCCGTCAGTTTCAATTCATAGCAACCCTAGGAGTGGTTGGTGGGTTTAAACTGCCACCTTGAGGTTCAAATGGATCTTGTGATCCAGTACTTATCCAACAGTGCCACACCAGGACTCTAGTTACATCATAGTTAACAGTGTTCGTTATAATATAAAATATATTTTAAACAATTTACATTGTGGACTTTTGATAGTAGATCATGATTCAATTTCCCTTATGTTAGTTTTGTGTGACTGTGTGATAGGAGGTATCAGACACATGTTTCTGGGTTTTCTAAAGAGAGATCAAGATTGGAAATGTAAAGGTAAATGTTTTGTAGCAAAAGGAGGGGAGTGATTGACTTTGCAGTCTAGGAACGGAGGTCCCTGGGACCATCAAGGGAGAAGAGCGGGGAGCAAGACCCTACCTAGAGAAGCAGTGACAAAAGAGATGGGAGCAAAGACGATGATGTGGAGAGATGGAGCGGCTGGAGACTCCAGGTTCAGTGAGGGAGAGGGGCTGTGTGCTGATGACCAGGGGGCAGGCTTGCAGGGTATTCCCTTTGGTTGATTGATGATGCATGGAGGGGATTATAACCATGGCAATGAAATGATATACAATAGGGTGAATGTAAAGCTAATGTTCTCCCATATAAACTATCACATAATTCACAGTAAAACATTAAAAAGAGAGAGAGAGAGAAAGCTCAAGACCAGAGAAAGAATATTTTATCAGCATCTTCCATATGATAATTGGAACTACTGAAATGGATTAAATCACTTGATCTTCTGTAAAGGTTAAAGAACTCTAAGGATATGACCCAAGAAAGAAACATCATTTTAGGAGCATGCAGTAGAGATAGCAAAAAAAGGAAACCAAGTTCATGAAGGGAAGCAGAAAGTCAGAACAAAATGATGTTCAGGATATCAAGGGCTTCATAATGAAAAGAGAGCCAAAAAAGAGGAGTAAAATAAAATCTTTAAAAGAGAAATTAAGAATTAGGAAGTAATTGTTGAATTTAGTAAAGTGGGATGGACTTAGGTTTCTAGAGAGCACTAAGGAAATTAGGAATGAGTAAGTAGATCTGTTTGGGAAGAAGTGCAGCCAGGCTGCTTCTTGGAGGCCAGGATGGCTAAACTTCGTCTCTCATACTTTGGACATGTTGTCAGGAGGGAACAGTCACTGGAGAAGGATGTCATGCTGGGTAAGATGGAGGGTCGAAGAAAACGAGGAAGACCCTCAACGAGATGGATCGGCCAGGTGGCATCATTGATGACATCAAGTGTGGCAGCAGTAGTGAGGTTGGCCCAGGATCGGACATTGTTTTATTCTGCTGTGTATGGGGTCGCTATGATTCGGTTCCGACTCGATGGCACCTGACAACAACAAGAAGTAGCTAATATTTGCTTAACCAAAAAACCAAACAAACCCATTGCCCTCAAGTTAATTTCAACTCATAACGACTCTACAGAACAGAGTATAACAGCCCCATATGTTTTGAAGGCTGTCACTATGAGTCAAAGCCGACTTGATAGCAGTGGGTTTGATTTTGTGGTACCCTTTATGGAAGCAGACTACTACATCTTTCACCCACAGAGCAGCTGGTGCGTTTGAACTACAGAGTGGTTAACCGCTGCACCACCAGAGCTCCTTAACATGCACTTACTTAATTGATAGCTAAAAGAAAGCATCAACTCAAGAAAAATGTTCTTCCTTAAATAATGGAACAGATTTTTATGCTTATTGGACATAAAAAGTTGTTAAAAGAAACATCAGGATGGAAAAAGCAGGAAATCATTGTTAAAGTGAGGTTCAGAGCAGGATGGACAATAGGAAGAATTAGCCTTTGATGAGGAAGAACATGCTTTTCTCTCAGACTAAGCAACCAGTTTCAACTCACAGTGACCCTATGTGTGTGAGAGTAGAACTGTGCTCCATAAGGTTTGCAATGACTGATTATTTAGAAGAGAGTCGCCAAGCTTTTCTTCTGAGACCCCTCTAAAAGGACTCTAACCTCCAACCTTTTAGCTGCAGTTGTTTGCATCATCCAGGTGCTCCTCACAGATTGCTGCTAGCAGGTGCTATCAAGTAAGTTGTGATTCACAGTGACCTTATGCACAACAGGACAAAACACAGCCAGGACCTGTACCATCCACACAATTACTCTTCTGTTTGAGCCCTTTGTGCTGACACTTGTTAATCAATCTTGTTGGGAGTCTTCCTCTTTTTCACTGACACTCCACTTTACCAAACATAATGTCTTTCTCCAGAAACTGGTCTCTCCCAACAATATGTCCAAATTATGAGAGATGAAATTTCCCCATCCTTACTTCTAAGGAAAATTCTTGCTGTACTTCTTCCAAGATAGATTTGTTTGTTCTTCTGGAAAGCCATGTTACTTTCGATGTTTTTACTTTCAATATTCTTCTCCAACACCGTAGCTCAAATCATTGATTCTTCTCTGGTCTTCTTTATTTGTTATCCAGTTGTCACATTCATATGAGGCACCTGAAAATAGCATGACTTGGATCAGGGGCATGTTAGAGCTCTTGAACATTTTAAAAAGGTCTTTTTTGCAGTAGCTTTGCCTTATGCAATATCTCATTTGATTTCTTGACTGCTGCTTCCACGAGTGTTGCTTGAGGATTCAAGAAAAATGAAGCTTTGACAATTTCAATCTTTTATATATCTGTTATTTATCGGTTCCCTTGTGAAGAATTTCATTTTCTATATATTTAGGTATAATCAATATGAAGGCTGTAATCCTTGATGTTTATCAGTGTTTCAAGTCTCCTTTGTTTCCAACAAGGAAGGTTGTGTCTTATGCATATCATAGGTTGTTAATGACTCTTCCTCTAATCCTGATGCCAAGTTCTTCTTCATGTAATCCAGTTTCTCAGCTTATTTGCTCAACATACAGATTGAGTTGTTGTTGTTGTTGTTGTTGTTGAGTGCCATCGAGTCGGTTCCGACCCATAGCGACCCTGCCTGCACAGGATTTCTGAGGCTGTAAATCTTTACAGGAGCAGAAAGCCTCATCTTTCTCCCGTGGAGCCGCTGGTGGTTTCGAACTGCTGACCTTGCAGTTCACAGTCTGATTCGTAGCCACTACGCTACAGATTGAGTAGGTATGGTTAAAGGATATAAGTCTGGCACATGCCTTTCCTGATTTAAAACCATCAATATCTCCTTGTTCTGTTTCAACCAATGTTTTGTACCTATTGACCTATGTGCAGCTTCCTCATAAACACAAGAGAATACTCATTCTGCCTAATATTATCTGTAATTTGTTATGGTCCACACAGTCTAATGTCTTTGCATGGTCAATAAAGAACAAGTAAATATCTTTCTGGTATTCTCTGTTTTCAATCAAGATCCATCTTACGTCAGCAATGTAAGAAACTTTGAATCCAGGTTGAATTTCTGGCAGATCCCTGCCCTTGTACTGCTGTAATGGTATTTTAATTATCTTCAGCAAAATTTGACTTGGCTTATATGTGATGTTAAGAAGCTTTGGTAGTGTAGTGGTTATGAATCGGGCTGCTAATCTCATGATCAGCAGTTCGAAACTACCAGCTGTTCTGTGGGAGAAAGATGAGGGTTTCTACTCCCATAAAGATTTACAGCCTCCGAAACCCTGTACAGGGTCGCTATGGGTCAGAAACGACTCCACGGCATATAACAATTAATGTTATGATGCTGTTTGACGATTTCCACATTCCATTGAGAAACCTTTCCTAGAAAAAGGCACAAATAGGGTTGCATCAGTTTATTGAAAATTTCCATTTGTATTCCACCAATTCCTGAAGCCTGCTTTTCGCCAATGCATTTAGTGTGATTTGAACTTCTTCCTTCAATCCTATTGGTTCTTGATCATATGGTACCTTTTGAAATAGTTGAATATTGACCAATTCTTTTTAATAAAGTGACTGTCTATTCCTTCAATTTTCTTTTGAGGCTTCCTCTGTCCTTCAGTATTTTCTCCATGGAATCCTTTTATATTACAAGTCAAGGTTTGAATTTTGTCTTCAGTTCTTTCCGTTTGAGGAAATTCTTAGCTTGTTCTTCCCATTTGGTTTTCTAACTCCAGGTCTTTGCACATTTCATTATAATACTTGAATTTGTCTTCTCAAGCTGCCCTTCGAAGTTTTCTGTTCATCTCTTTTACTTCATCATTTCTATGTTCAAGAGCATGTGTCAGACTCTCTTCTTTTGGTCTTTTCTGTCTTTTTAATCACCTTTTTTTAAAGTTTTTATTGTGAATTATGTGGGTTTACATGGGAGCACATCAGTTTTACATTCATCCTATTATATTTCATTTCATTGCAATGATTACAATCCCCTCCATGTATCATCAAATAACCAAATGGTACACCCCACAGGCCTGCCCCCCGGTCATCAGCACACAGCCCTCTTGTTCCCTGAGTCTAGTGTCCCCAGCCACTCCATCTGTCCACATCATCATCTCTACCTCCATCTCTGGCATCACTGCTTCTCTTGGTAGGGCTCTGCACTCCACTAGTCTCACTTGATGGTCCCAGCTCCGCTCCTGGACTGCAAAATCAGTCACTCCAGGGGGGTCTTTTTTTTTATGTTTTATTGTTAATTATGTGATAGTTTACAGGGGAGAACATTAGCTTTACATTCATCCTATTGTGTATTGTTTCATTGCCATGGTTATAATCTCTATGCATCATCAACCAACCAAAAAGTATAGCCTGCAAGCCTGCCCCCTGGTTTTAATGACCTTTTGCTTTCATTATGTATGATGGTCTTGATGTCAACCCACAACACCTCTCTCTAGTCTTTTGTCGTTGACATCTAATGCATCAAATCTGTTCTTGGAATGGTCTCTAAATTCATGTGGAGTACACTCAAGGTCATACTTTGACTCTCATGAGCTTATTTTAATTTTCTTCAGCCTCATCCTGAAGTTGCATGTGAGCAATTGATGGTCTTTTCACAGTCAGCCCCTTGCCTTGTTTTGGCTGGTGGATATCAAGCTTTTTTATTGTTTATTCCCACAGATGTAGTCATTTTGATTCCTGTGTATTCCATCTGGTGAGGTCCAGGTGGATAGTCTCCTTTTACATAGTTGAAAAACAGATATTTGAAATGAAGAAGTCATTGGTCTTGCAAAATTCTATCATGCTATCTCCAACATCATTTCTATCACCAAGGCCATATTTTCCTACTACAGATCTTTTCTCTTTGTTTCCAACTTTTGCCTCTAATCACCAGTAGTTATCAATGCATCTTGATTGCATGTTTGATCAATTTCAGATTGAAGAAGTTGGTAGAATTCCTTAATTTCATCCTCACAGGCTTTAGTGGTTGATGTGTAGATTTGAATAATGGTATTAACTGGTCTTCCTTGCAGGTGTATATAGATGTATGCTCCTATCACAGTCTGCATTGGACTTCAAGATCTTGACATTTTCTTTTTAACAATGAATGTAATGCCATTCCTCTTCAATTTGTCATTCCTGGGATAGTAAACCACATGATTGTGATAGTCAAAATGGCCAGTATCTGTGCATTTCGGCTCACTAATGCTTGGGATATTGCATTCCTTTTCATTTTTGACAACTTCCAATTTTCCTAAATTCATACTTCATACATTCCATGTTCTGATTTTTAACAGAGTTTTCAGCTTGCAGTTCAATTTGAGTCATGCCCAATCATCAAATGAAGGTCCCCAAAGACTTGTACCATCTGAATCATTAATGTCAACTCTAATTTGAGGAGACAACCCTTCCCCAGTCGTGTTTTGAGTGTCTGTCAACTTGAGGCACTCATCTTCCTGCACTATATCATTCAGTATTCCACTGCTATTTATAAGTTTTTCAGTGGCTAAGCATTCAGAAGTGGTCTGTCTGTCTTAGTCTGGAAGTTTCACTGAAACCTGCTGTCTCCTACGGGTAACCCTGCTGGTATTTAAAATACCAATGGCCTAGCTGCCAGTATCGCAGCAATATGCAAGCCACCACAGTATGACAAATGGACAGACTTGTGGTAAAAGTAAATAAGCTTCAGTGCACAGATAAGAAGCTTACTGAGTAGAGCTGAGGTTTCAAGAGGAATTGGGAAATTCATCATAGCTGAAGGTTAGTACTAAATAAAATCTACCCTGGAGTTGAAGATGAAGAGATTTTATTTTATTTCCAGGAAAGTGAGAAACTTGAACTTTAAGATTTCCTTGCAATCAAGCCTCCAAGGCTAACTAGCATCAAAGCCATCCTACTCTATTTCATTCAGATGGACTACGCTCAGGTCTCTTTACCAACAGACTAATCTTCTTCGACTTTTTAAAATTTTTGCATAGCCACAAGAAGGAAAAATATTAGGTCACCAGATTAGAAACTGTGGGTAAATCTATTGTAGGAGATGTTTCTTGCAGTGAATGGTATGCCTGCCTTTTTCACTAGGAGTCCTACTACTTTAAGCTTCTGTAGTTGGTAACAATGATGAGTGAGTGCCTCCAGTGCTGCATCAATTTGTTGAAAGATTTCAATTTTTATTCCATCAATTCCTGTAGGCTTGTTTTTTGTCAATACCTCCAGTGCAGCTTGGACTTCTTCCTTCAGGATCATTGATTCTTGATCAAATGCTACCTCTGAAATAATTGATCATCGACCATTCTTTTTTGGACAGTGCCTCTGTGTATTCCTTCTATCTTTTTTGATGCTTTCTGCATCATTCAATGTTTTGATAGTAGAATGTTTCAACATTGAAAGTTGAGCCTTGAATTTTTTCTTCAGTTCTTTTAGCTTGAGAAATGCTGAGCATAGTCTTCCCTTTTCTAACTCTTCCCTTTTCTAACTCCAGATCTATGAACATTTTCATTATAATACTTGACTTTGTCTAGTCCAGCTCTCCTTTCAAACATTCTGTTTAGCTCTTTTACTTCTTCATCTTCTATTCCCTTTAGCTTCTCTACAATCAAGAGTAAGTTTAGAGTCTCTTCGGACATCCATTTATTGGTTTTTCTTTCTTTCCTGTATTTTTAATGACCATTTGATTACTTCTTGTATGATATTTTTTATGTCATCTCACAACTCTTCTGGTCTTCGGTCATTAATGCCTAACGCATCAAATCTGTTCTTGAGGTGATTTCTAAGTTCATGTGGGATATGCTCATGAACTTGTTTTACTATTTTCAGGTTTAACCTGAACTTGCATATGAACAATTGATGATCTGCTCCACAGTCTACTTCTGGTCTTGTTTTGACAGATGATGTTGAGCTCCTCCACTGTCAACACCAAATATATAATCAATTTGAAGCCTGTGCATCCCATCTGGTAAGGCCCATTTATATTGTCACCCTTTATGTTGTTTAAGAAAGGTATTGCAGTTGATAAGTCATTGGTCTTGAAAAATTCTATCATGTAATTGCCAGCATCATTTCTATCAGTAAGTCCATATTTTCCAAATACTGATCCTTCTTCATTGTTTCCAACTTACACATTTCAATCACCAGTAATTATCAATGCAGTTTGATTGCAGAGAATACCAGGAAAATGTTTACATGTGCTTTACCCTGGTATTGCACTGTAGGATAAGCAGGAGACTGCTAAACACAAGGTCAGCATTTCAAACCCACCAGGTGCTTCTCAGAAGCCTTATAAAAAGAGTAACTCTAAATCAGAACTGACTCAGTGGCACTTAACAACAACATTGACTGAGCTAATGAGGAACCTGTACATAGATCAATAGGCAGTTATTAGAAAAGAGCAAGGAGATACTGAATAGTTCAATATCAGGAAAAATGTGTGCCAGAGTTGTATCCTTTAACCATACTTATTTAATCAGTTTGCTGAGCAAATAATCCAAGAAGCAGGATTATATGAAGAAGAGTGTGACATCAGGATTGAAGGAAGATTTATTAACATCCTGCATTATTAAAATGATACAGTCTTGCTTTCTGAAAGAAGAGGACTTAAAATACTTACTGATGAAGATCAGAGATGATAATCTTCAGTATGGGTGGCACCTCAGTGTAAAGAAAATAAAAATCCTTGCAACTGGACAAATAAATTACATCGTGACAAATTGACAAAAGGTTGAAGTTGTCAAAGACTTTGTTTTGCTTGGATCCACAATCAACACTTATGGAAGGAGCAGTCAGGATTAAAATGACATATCACATTGGACAAATCTGATGCATAAGACCTTTGCAAAGTGTTTAAGAGCAAAGTGATCACTTTGAGGACTATGTTGGGTCTGACCCAAACTAGGACATTTTCAATAGCCTCATATGCATGTGAAAGTTGGACAATGAGTAAGGAAGACTCTAGAATAATTGGTACGTTTGAATTATGGTGTTGTAGAAGAAAATTTAAAGTACCATGGACTACCAGAAGAACAAACAAATCTGTGTTGGAAGAAGTATAGGCAGAATGCTCCTTAGATGCTAGGAAGGCAAAACTTTCTTTCATGCTTCAGACATGTTATCAGGAGGGACCAGTCCCTGGAGAAGGACATCATACTTGTTAAAGTGGAGGATCAGTGAAAAATAATAAGATTCCTAAGGAGACTGTTGAAATGAGAGTGGCAATGGGCTCAAACATAACAAGAATTGTGAGGATGGCACAGGACCAGGCAATGTTTCATTCTGTTGTGCATAGAGTTACTATGAGTCAGAACCGACTCAAGGGTGCCTAACAATAACAACAACAGCTGGCTGGTCTCCACCTCTTTCTTCTCTGGATTTAGTGAGATGAGATTTGTAGTCATCCTTTGTCTTTCTCTGAGTAGTTCTAGAAACTGTGCATGTATTTCAACTATACAGAAATAACTTGTTTTTATTCTGCAGAATAATTTAGGACCATGCAAGTGAAAGTGCTTTCCAGTAAATTTCTTAAGTGGTTTCTAAAAATTTTTGCTTCTTGGTAAATGGTGTTTAATGAAAATATCCTCTCTATCTAGATAATTTATGGCTAGATGGGCTTGGGAATGACTCCTACCAGAGTCAACATTAAGACCTTCTGAAATCAATATAGAATGTATTTAGTGGTCACCAGTTAGGCTTCTGGCACGGTTCTAGCCTCCAGATAAGAACCTTGCTTTCAGGGAGCTAATACTCTTGGTAGTGAGTGGTTGAGATGAAAATAAGGAGACATATATAAAATATACCCCAGATAGGGGTAAATGCCATAAACAAAATAAATAAAAAGATGCCAAGGAGCTCTGGTAACATAGTGGTTACAAATCGGGCTGCTAACCTCAAGGTCAGCAGTTCGAAACTACCAGCTGTTCCATGTTAGGCACCCTTGAGTCGGTTCTGACTCATAGTAACTCTATGCACAACAGAATGAAACATTGCCTGGTCCTGTGCCATCCTCACAATTCTTGTTATGTTTGAGCCCATTGCCACTCTCATTGCAACAGTCTCCTTAGGAGTCTTATTATTATTCTGCTCCCGTAAAGATTTACAGCCTCAGCAACACTGTATAGGGTTGCTATGGGTCGGAACTGACTCGACGGCACTGAACAACAACAACAAAAGAACAACATAGAGGATGAGTAGAAAGAGACTGACCTTAGGTGTCACAGAGTTCAAAAGATTTTCAAATTGAAACTAGATAGCTACACAGTCTACAGGGTAAGAACTGTTGTGTTTGTATTTTTGGAAATCGATCTACATCTGGAGAGAATGAAATATTGTGTATGAACTCTGCTGCAGACTTCATAGGAACTGTAGGATAAACACCAAACTGCAACATCAGTTTGAACCACAAAGTCACAGGTTCAAACTCACCATCCACTCCTTGGAAACCCTATGCAGGGTTGTTATGAGTCCAAACCTACTTGATGGCACTAAACAATGAACTCTCTGGATGTCAGAGACATCCCTAACATCAGCTGAGGTTGATGTGCCCCGTCTACTCTTTCATCAGGCAAAACAACAAATCCCTAGAGTCAAAAAGGAAGAAGGCAAGATGCCTGACAAATAAGAAAAATCTTTTTTAAAAAACCCATCCTCTTATCCATAAATAGTCACACTTTTAGTGTGTTCACATGCAGAATTCTCTCCTATTACTGTGCCTTTGTCTTATAGTTGTAATCAGCTGGTTATAAAACACTAAACCTAAGCATAATGCCACCTGCCTTTTCCCCCAGTTCACATGGATGTCACCAAACCACCACCTTTCTTTTCCTTTGTTTACACTTTAGGTTTTGAACTTGCTTTAACTACATTCAATCTCTGGAAAATAAAGGTTTCTGAGGTTGGGTTTGAAAGATCTTGTGGGTCACAGGCATCCTTTGTCCACACAGAATTTTAAGAGGGGGATAAAAATGTGGATTTAGTTCAAACTCCAACAGCTTTCTTCACCTCAGAAATGGAGTCTGGGGCTGGCTAGCCCTAGGGAATGTAAACAGAACCTTACCTGTAATTAACCTAGGGCTTCTCTTGTTCTCAGTGCAAATGGAGTTATAATTGTACTTCCTTTAGCAGAATAGAAAGTCTGTGTTTCAGAAGGGAGCTGGCAGCTGACTAGAGGACAAGCTATCTGTTTAACTGTGACAGCTCTCTCCTATCTCTTTCTAGGAAACTTGAATGATAATAAAACTGGAGTTGCATTTGATGTAAGACATATGGTAATTACTATAATAATATTATCACCCAGTTTCGGCAATGGTTTTGTCAGTGAGGTGCAATTTCACATATTGTCTGAGATAAAATCTCCGTTTTTGGTTATTGATAGCAATGCCTTTCTAAAACAGTATAGATGTTTCGTGACAGCTGCAAAGTTCCTGCTTCATATACAGGTAATTGGGTTGAGAATAAAGCTTGCATGCTAAAACCTGATGATGTGAGAAGTGGTGAAACCCAGGGAATACTGTGAATATTTTCGTAGTTATTAGCAGGCTAAATAGGAAAGCTTTGCTCATCAGTTCTTTTGAAATAGTCCTGGAAAAAAAAAAAAAAAAACAGACAGACAGTCTCTTTTAGAAAGCCTCTGTGGGGTCTTCTGTTATGATTTTGAAATTTTGAGCTAATCAATTATATGTTATGAGTCTGTAGGTAGTATTTCAAAGCTATATACAGTATTCATCAATTAGACAGACTGTAATTACTTTCATTTCATTCTGCTATTGGTTGTTTCATAAGTCACATTTTACTTTGCTTAATTGCTGACTTAATAGAAATTGCTTCAGCATAATAAGTATGTGCGCATGTACTTCTTTATTTGTCAAAGATGAATTGGCTCTGTGGTATGTTAGCCTGAGCTAGTTGCATATATTCAATTTCGCAGCTCTTTCCAGGGAACCAAATTGTGAAATACTAACAGCATGTTAAAATGAACTACTTTTAATCCTTTTTTGGGAAATATGTAAGAAATAAATAATAAATAATGTTAGTATGTCAAAGTGATTTTATTGCTAGATTAATAAAAGGAAACCAACACAATGTGCTGGTAGGAAAAAAAACAGATTATGGTTTTTTTCCATTTTTATGCCATCCCTTGTGCAGAATTCGTTTTTTAAATTCCCACCAAAGACCCATAAAACAGTAAGCTCTATTCAGGGGTTGTTATTTAGGCACAAATCATCACTAGTGGCAATATTCAGTGAGTGTGACAGAGTGTACTCTAGTTGAATTGAACACATATGTATATGTAAAAGTATAGGGTAGCAAATTAATTCTGCTAGGATTTGCCAAATAGCTAAAAGTAATGTTGCCTGTTCAGGACTACAATTGGTGTTGCTTTAGATGATTGTTAAATATAAATTCCTTGGTTAAAATTTTGTGGGGGGCTGTGGGGTGGGGAACACCCCACAGTAATGAAGTAATGAAGATTGCTCAGATGTCAAATATTTGCATGGTAATGTTAACACAAAAACTAAAGACCTTTGATGCTCGTATTTATAGCAGAATGCTTTGGGTTTGAATAAAAGACCTATGTTGTTGTTAAATGCTGTTGACTCTGTTCTGACTCATAGCGACCCAGTCAAGGGTTTCCAAGGAGTGTCTGGTGGGTTTGAACCACTGACCTTGTGGTTCAAATCAACCTTACTATCCAGAGCATTATCCTGCAGCACCACACCAGGACTCCAAAAGACCTATTGTTGTTAAGTGCTGTCGAGTTGATTCCGACCCATAGCGACCCTGTATAGAGTTTCCAAGGAGCAGCTGGTGAGCTTGAACCACTGACCTTACTGTTCAAATGACTTTGCAGTGTGACACATTAGCCCACAGCGCCACACCAGGACTCCAAAAAACCTATAGCAAGGTAGTAATTCAAATCCTTTTGATGCAGTTTAATTTTAAAAATGTATTTATTAAGTGCTTGCAAAGTCTAAACACTTTCTAGTCACTGGAGGTATAGTAGTGAACAAAATAAAGTTCTATTCTACTCCCATGAGTTTACACTTAAACATGGATTCTGTGCCTGACTCTGTGTATATCTTGGGTGTACTTGATGGTAATTCTTCCAGATATTAAACCAATTTTTCACCCTATGAAGCTGAGAGTCTGAGTTATCATTTATTAGTAAGGAAAAGAACCAGGAGCTGGTCCCCATTTGACTCCTAAACACTCAGCACTTTGCTCTGGTGTAACTAAAAGGTTATCATCTGCAGAAATAAATACATTTACTACCCAAACACAGGGCCTAAAGATATGTGTAGTTAGTTGGAAATTTTGCACATATCTGTTTATACATTTTATTTCCTTTTTTAAATTATTCTGACTATTTTATAGCAGTCTTAGTATTTTTACATTGATTTTTGACACTCATTGTGTAATTGAGATACTATGCCTTTGTCATCTGTACTATAAATAATGCCTCAGTCTGTCACTTTCTTTCTTTCTTTATTTTTTGGTCTACAGCTTCTAAAAGCAAATGTATTATTCATTGTCTTCAATCTGAAGCAATAGTTCTATCTTCAAATTGAAATAAGAACCAAACTTGCAGTTAAGGAAAAGGCACACACCAAAAATAATAACCCAGTTCTTATGGTGAGCCTTGCCCTTAGTAGGAAAGTTGATGGTTTCACTGAAGAGCATCCTTTTTTAAAAGAAAAACAAAACCCACCTTTTTTTATTATGAATTGACTGAGAGTTTGCAGACAATAGCATCTGTTAACATTCAGCAAACTATGCACTTTGTTTCATCTCAATGTTTGCAATCCCCTCCAGGCAACAATAGTTATCCCACTTCCTACCTGTGGTTTTTATTTCCATTCTATTCACCTTCCCATACCTTCTCAATTTTGTCCTTCCTTCATTTTGATTTTGAATGATTGACCATCCCAAGCTGAGCATACTTTACTAGTGTTGTTGTCCCCCCTATGTACCTATCTACTGCTTGGCTGAAAATTGGACCATGAGAGTGAGTTCCTTTCCAGACCTGAAGAGTGGTAGAGGACCGTAGTCTTGGGTTCCTCAAGTCTCTTTCTGATCAGTAAGTCCAGTCTTTTTTATGATTTTTAGTGTTGGTCCACATTTTCTCCCATTCTATCTGGGACCTTTTAATGTGATCACTTTCAAAGAAGTTGGTAGTGAGATCATTCTTTCTTGAGACATTATGTGCATGAGGAATAAAGTTTCTGTCCTTTGGGGCTTACCCTTAATTTAGAGAACATTATTATATGATACTGAAATACTATTGTGGGTTTGATTAAATGGACTAAAACTGGGAGATTTGTTTTCAGTTTCATAATTATTTATCTTTTGAGTTCATATTAATTATTGAACAATGAATAATGAATTTTACATACCAAAGAATTTGCTAAGGCCTATAGCAAGGAGTCCTGGTGTGGCGCAGTGGGCTAATGCGTCAGACTGCAAAGTCATATGAACTGCACGGTCAGTGGTTCAAGCTCACCAGATGTTCCTTGGAAACCCTATACAAGGTCGCTATGGGTCAGAATCAACTTGACAGCACTTAACAACAACAAACCTGGAGTCCTCGTGTGGCGCTGTGGGATAATGTGTCAGAATGCAAAGTCATTTGAATTGCAAGGTCGGTGGTTCAAGCTCACCAGCTGCTCCTTGGAAACCCTATACAGGGTCACTGTGGGTTGGAACCAACTCAACAGCACTTAACAACAACAACATAGCAAGGTGTGGTGCTGTAGAATAAGCATGCAACCATAAGATCAGTTTCAACTGCAAGGTCAGTGGTTCAAACTCACCAGCCACTCTTTGGAAACCCTATACAGGGCCACTATGAGTCAGAACTGACTGAACAGCACTTAATAACAACAATGATATAGCAAGGTGTGGCACTATATGATAAGCACTGGACTCCAAAGTCAGTTTGAACTTCAGGTTTGGCAGTTGGAACTCACCAGGCACTCCTCAGAAACTTTATACAGAGTCTCTATGAGTCAGAACTGACTCAGTGGCACTTAACAGCAATAACATAGCAAGGTTTGGACTCCTGATATGGTGCATAGTAAGGTTTTGGACTTCTGATGTGGCCTCTACAGGATCAGCATGGACTGTACACAACAGGGTCAGCGGTTCAAACCCACCAGCTGCTCTTCGAAAATTCTATATGGGGTCACTGAGTTGGTACCTACTCCACAATACTTAACAACAACAATAGCAAATTCTTGGGTATACAAAATTCATTATTGATAGTTCAACAATTAATACAATTTCAAAAGGTAAATGATTACAAAACTAAAAATAGATCTCTCCATTTCACTCCATTTGGTCAACCCCACAACAACAACATAGCAAGGTTTTATGGTAAGAGCATTGGACCTCATACCAGAAGACATTGATTTTCACATACAAAACAAGATGATTCTGAGACCATTTCATTGTGATGGCAGCCCCATGCACAGACGATGGTAATCCATCAGAAGTAGAACACTAGTCTCTTTTAGTCTGGAAGCACCCCAGAAATCTGCTCAGCATCATAGCAACATCTTGTCCACTGACAAGACAGGTGGTAGTTGCAATGAAGGTGCCTTCACTTGGAATCTAACCCAAGCCACCACACTTTGGTTTCCTTTGAAAGTAGTCCTAGGACCACTGGAAAACCGCTTCTCTTTTTAATGGGATTATTTTTCTCCTTTTTATGATGAATCTTTTTTCTTCTCCTTATTCCTGGAAGATTTAGATAAGTTTGAAAACTAATTTGTATATGTGGGGTTTAAGATAGCTGAGTTGGCTCATAACTACATGGATTTGATGTTGAAAATTTTTAACTGAAAATAGATGTTGGTAGGTTTTTTTTTTGTTTTTTTTTTTATCCAAATATTATTTAAAGTCACAGAAATGGATATGGATAGCATAAGAAATATGTAAAATGAGAAAAATTCAAGTTAGAGCCCTGAAACAGTTCGGCATTTAATGATTCTATAGATAAGGATCTGGAAAAAGAGTCTGGGAAAGATCTCCGAATAAGTAATAAGTACCATTTGGACTTCTGGTGTGGTGTTGTAGGATAATCACTGGACTGTGAACCACAAAGTAAGCAGTTCAAACTCACCAGCTATTCCTTGGAAACCCTATACAGATTCACTATGAATTGTAACCAACTAGACAGCATTTAACAACAACCATTCGGTTGTCCCATGAGATACTGAATAAGGTTATCATGGTGAGTGTCAAAGAATCAACCAAGATGATAAATCAAGAAAACAAAGAAGGGTAATCTAAGTTACCTAAGGATCCAGGTTGTTGTTGTTGTTGTTAAGTGCCATCGAGTCGATTCCAACCCATAGTGACCCTGTATAAGGTTTCCAAGGAGCAACTGGTGAGTTTGAACCACCGACCTTACAGTTCAAACGACTCTGCAGTCTGAGGCATTAGCCCACAGTGCCACACCAGGACTCCAGGTTTGTTGTTGTTGTTAAGTGCCTTGGAGTTGATTCCGACCCAGTATAGGGTTTCCAAGGAACAGCTGGTGAGCTTGAACCACCAACCTTGTAGTTCAAACGATTTTGCACTCTGACTGACACATTAGCCCACAGCGCCACACCAGTCCTTAATTATCAGAATTCTTATGTAAATGGAATTTCAAAACAAAGAAGGCTTGACCAGCTATAAAGGAAAAGGGGATCAGGAACTCTTCAGTAGATAGAAATAATTCACCCGGGCCTAGAAGGATGATGTGAGAAGTCAAAGGTGAAGGCGTTCCCAATAGAGGGGGGATAAATAAGTCAAACAAGGGAAAAGGGCATAAATTGGATGTGCTCAGGAAGCAATGTAGGGCCGAGCTGTTATGTTATGTTGTTAAGAGCTGTTGAGTTGGTTCAGACTCATAGTGACCCCATATAGCGTTTCTGAGGAGTGACTGGTGAGTTCAAACTACCTACCTTGTGGTTCAAACTGACCTTTTGGGACAATACTTATCCTACAGCGCTAAACCAGGACTCCTATGGAACTGAGAAGAGCACAGGATTTACAAAAGTGAGTGGAGAGTTGAATGCAGACAGATAAATAAGGGCCCCAATGCAAAGAATCTGTTTGGAGTGAGGAGACTAATCATAATCAATTAGGCAATTGGAATTTACTGCATGAAATTGAAGTGGACATATTTGCTTTACAGAACCATGTAAAATGGAGATTTAAAAATTATAGAAGACACATAATTTCTAACTTGTTTAGGAAGCATAATAAAACTAGAATTTGAACACATTCAGACCGAAAAACTCATGTTTTTTCTCTGGCAGAAGTGTATGGGGTATATCTGTAAGAAAAGACAAAGATGCCTGCTCATGTTTAAAAAGCTAGTTCACACTCCATCATCAGTTTCCTGGACCTCTCAGAACCAAATATTATTATGTACCATTGAGTCAGTTCTAGCAAAACAAATTGAAACACTGCCCGTTCCTGCTCCATACTCACAACTGTTCTGTTTGAGCCCATTGTTGCTACCACTCTGTCAGTCCATCTTTCTCTTGTACGCTGATCCCCCACGTTATTAAGTGTGATGTCCTTCTCCGGGTCCCTTCTGATAACATGTACAAAGTGTGAGAGACAAAGTCTTGCATCCTGACTTCTAAGGAATGTTCTCCCTGTACTTCTTCCAATACTGATTTGTTTGTGCTTCTGGCAGTCCAGGGTATACTGAAGTATTCTTTTCCAACACCATCATTCATATGTATCAATTCTTCTGTTCTTCCTTATCCATCGTACAACTATAATATGAGGTGATTGAAGATACTATGACGTGGGTTAGGCATCCCTTAGTTCTCAAACTGATACCTTTGTTCTTGGACACTTTAGAAAGTTCTTCTGCATCAGATTTGCCTAGCATAATATGTCATTTGATTTATTGACTGCTCCTTCTATAAGGGTTGATTGCGAATCCAAGCAAAACAAAATCTTTTGTCCATTTGTCGTGATGTTATTTGTCCAGTTGTGAAGATTTTTGTTTTTCTTACATTGAGGTGCAACCCATTCTGAAGGCTATCGTCTCTGATCTTTATCAATCAGTATTTTAAGTCCTCTTCATTTTCAGAAAACAAGATTATATCCTCTTCATAATGTAGATTGTTAATAAGTCTTCCTTCATTCCTTATGCCACACTCTTCTTCATATAATCGAGCTTCTTGGAGAATTTGCTCAGCATAAGTGATTGAATAAGAATGGTGAAAGGAGACAACCCTGGCTCACACCTTTCCTGATGTTAAACCATTCATTATCTCTTTGCTCTGTTCTAACTCTCTCTTGGTCTATGTACAGGTTCCTCATGAGCACAATTAAGTGTTCTGGAATACACATTCTTAATGTTATCCATAATTTGCCATGATCTACACAGTCAAAAACCTTTGTGTAGTCAATAAAGAACAAGTAAATATCTCTCTGTTATTCTCTGCTTTCAGCGAAGATCCATCTGCCCTCAGCAATGATATTCTCGGTTTCACCTCCCCTTCGGAATCCCCCTTGAATCTCTGGAAGTTCTGTCAATGTACTGTTGCAACCATTTTTAAATTATCTTCAGTGAAATTTTACTTGCATATGTGATATTAATGTTGTTGTTAGATAATTTCCACTTTCTATTGGGTCACCTCTCTTTGCAGTGGGCACAAATTTAGAACTCTTCTTATCGGTTGGTCAGGTATGTGTCTTCCAAATTTTATTGCCATAAATGACTAAGTGTCTCCAGTACTGCATCAGTTTGTTGAAAGATTTCAATTTGTATTCTATCCACTACTAGAGTTTTCTATTAGCCAGTACCTTCATTGCAGTTAGGACTTCTTGCTTCAGTACCATCGATTCTTGATCATCTGCTACTTCTTTTTGTTATAGTTATTCTGTGTATTCCTTCCATATTCTTTCTGTATCATTCAATATTTTGCCCATATTGTTATTGTTAAGTACCATGGAGTCTGTTCCAATAGAGGCTATAAATCTTTGCAGGAGCAGAAAACCTCATCTTTCTCCTACAGAACAGCTGGTAGTTTCGAACAGCTGACCCTGAGATTTGCAACCCAATTCGTAATCACTATGCTACCAGAGCTCCTTTTTGCCCATTGTTGCTGTTGTTAAGTGCTGTCGAGTCGATTCTGACTCATAGCTACCCTATATAGGGTTTCCAAGGAGCAGCTGGTGAGCTTGAACCACCAACCTTGCAGTTCAAATGGCTTTACAGTGTGGCGCATTAACCCACAGCACCACACCAGGACTCCTTCAATACGGCAAGACGAAGGTTGTTTTTCTTCCTTCAGTTGAGCATGCGCTTTCCTTTTGGTTTTCTACCACCAGGTTTTTACATATTTCATTATAATACTTGGCTTTGCTTTCTCCAGCTGCCCTTTGAAACATTCTGTTCAGATCTTTTACCTCCTCATTACTTCCTTTATCTTTAGCATCTCTAAACTGGTGAACAAGTTTTAGTATCTCTTCTGACACCCATTTTGGTCTTTTCTTTCTGACTGTCTTTTTCTTTACCTTTTGCTTTCTTCCTGTATTATGTTCTTGCTGTCATCCTACAACTCTTCTGCTCTTCATTTACTAGTGTCCAGTGCATCCAGTCTGTTCTTGAGATGGTGGGATGTGTTCAATATTATATTTCATCTGTGGTGCACTTGTTTTAATTTTCCTCAGCTTCAGCCTGAACTTGTGTCTTACTTCTCTAGTGCTGTTATAAGAGAAATACCATAAGTGGATGGCTTTAACAACCAGATATTTATTATTTCGCAGCTTATGAAGCTAGAAGTCCAAATTCAGCGTGATGATTCTTGGAGAATGTTTCTCTTTGTGGTTTCTGGAGGAAGGTCCTTGTCTCCTTTCAGCATCTAAAGGGCTAGTGTTGTTGGAGAACTCCATAGATCTTGGCATCAATCTTCCACTGGATCTAGGAGCTTCACAGTAGAGGGACCTCAGGTCCAAAGACACACTCAACTCCTGGCACTTCTATCTTTGTGGTAATAGGTCCCTTCTTCTCTGTTCAAGGCTCTCTTTGTCTCTTATAAGATAAAAAGTGTTGCATGCTTCAGCCTTGGGAATCGCCCAGAGTAGGGTGGTGATAAGAGTAAGAGTGGTGCAGCTTACCCTGTGAGAGGGAAAAATGAGGCTTTCTGCTCCCACAAAGATTTAAAGCCTTGGAAACCTGTACAGGGTTAGAGTCGACAGCACTTAACAACAACAACAGCAACATCCCACCCTCAATCCTTTTACTAGTTTATAACATCAAATTACATCATGGGGGGTAGTTGCATCTCTCAGCTGCCAAACCACTGAGAATCCTAGCCCAGCCAAGTTGACACAAAACCTTACTGATCACTACTTGCATCAGAACAGTTGATGGTCTGTTCCACAGTCTGTCTCTGGTCTTGTTTTGTGTGATGATATTAAACTTCTTCATTGCATATTCCCACTGATGAAGTCAAAATTGATTCCTGTGTATTCTGTCTGGTGAGGTCCATATGTACAGTCACTGTTGATGTTTTAAAAAGGCATTTGCCATGAATAAGTCATTGGTAATGCAAAATTCTATCATGCAGTCTCCAGCATCATTTCTGTGACCAAGACCATATTTTACAACTACTGATCCTTCCTCTTAGCTTCCAACCTTCGCATTCCAATCACCAGTAATTATTGATGCATCTTGATTGATCAATTTTATACTGAAGAAGTTGGTAGAATTCTTCAAGTTCATCATCACTGGCTTTAGTGGTTGGTACTTTGTTTGAATAATATTGGTAATAACTGGTCTTCCTTTTAGGAGTATGAATATTTTCCTATCACAGACAGCATTGTACTTCAAGAGAGATCTTGGAATGTTCTTTTCAACAATGAATGTTATACATCATTCCTTTTCAATTTATCATTCCCAGAATAGTAAACCATATGATTTTCTGATTCAAAATGGCCAATACCTGTCAATTTCAGCTCACTAATGCCTAGAATATTTACCTTTAAGCCTTCAATTTCATTTTTGACAATTTCCAATTTTCTTAGATTCATACTTTGTACATTCCACATTCTGATTATTAATGGATGTTTGAAGCTGTTTCTTATCATTTTGAATTGTACCCCCCACCAGCAGATGAAGGTTCCAAAAGCTTTACTCCATTCACATCATTATAATAATTCTACTTTGAGGAGGCAGCTCTTCCCCAGGCCTATTTTGAGTGTTTTCCAGCCTGAAAGTCTCATCTTTCATCACTGTATCTGACAGTTTTCCACTGCTATTCATAAGATAGTCAATGGCAAAATATTCAAAAGTAGTCCATGTCACCTACTTCCTTGTCCGTCTTTGTCTGGAAGCTCGCTGAAAACCTATCCACCATCAATGACTCTGCTGATATTTAAAATACCAGTGACATCATAGCTTCCAGCATCAAAACATACAAGCCAACAGAGTATGACAGATGAGTGGTGATGAGAAGCAGGAGACCCCCAAAATTCAACATAAGGTTTTTTCTCCCAAAAGAATAAGCATCTTCTGAGCAAATGCCTGATATTTCTTCCTTTCTCTATGTTGGTAGAAAGGTTTTAAGGCATAATCTGAAATCAGAGTGGTATTTAGGACATTGGCAAGGAGGTTGTCTAATGTGTTCCGTCCTTCACTAAACTAATACCTACCAAGCACCATGTGTATGCCAGACACTCAGCAGATTGGCCTTGTTCATTGTTGACAGCTATCGAATATAGTTTAAATGATTCTTAGATAATCTGACTTTTTCTCTCTGACCTATCCAGCCAAGAACATTTATCCTCCTGGCCCTTTCCCCTTAGTAAGGTCCCTGTGAAGCGGTAAGACAGATTCTGAAATGAATCAGAGGATGACAACAGCCAATTTTGTTACTCGCCAATCCCACCCACCTCCATTGTCTGCCTTTTGGTGTCTAAAACTCCAGTGCACCAGATACTTTGGAGGAAAGTGGGAGTGATCTAAAAGAAACTGTTGAAGGTTGATTTCTTCAGGCACAAGATGAGAACGCCAATGAAGGCTATATAGCAGGATTAAATGGGTACGGGTCAGATGTAAAAGATATTTAAGGAGGAGAATTGGTAAGACTTAGTGGCTCATTAAGGAGTCCTGGTGGCACGGTGGTTAAAGCACTTGGCTGCTAACTAGTAGGTCAGTAGTTCAAACACACTCGCTGCTCCTAAGGATAAAGAACTGGCAATGTGTTTCCTTAAGCATTTACAGCCTTGGGATCTCTATAGGGGCAGTTCTATTCTGTCACACAAGGTTTCTATCAGCCAGGCATTGACTCAATGACAGTGGGTTTTAAAATGACTCACTGAATGTAGAAGATGAGAGAAGACAGACTCAAAACTGTCTCAATTCACAATCCAGGTTAGGACACAGGAAGAAGTTTTTGTGTGCTTCCGTACAATGGAATGGGAAGGTGAGCTATAAGAAACTCATTTTGAATCTGTTCTTTAGAGATGCTACATTGAGATGTTTTGCAAATATCACCTACCTCTCAAAGAGTGGCCTGGGTTGGAAAATATAGGTCTAGGGGTCAGTAAAATAGCAGTTGTTGTTGTTGTTGTTGTTAAGTGCCATAGAGTTCATTCCAACCCATCGCAACCCTGTATAAGGTTTCCAAGGAGCAGGTGGTGAACTTGAACCACCAACCTTGTGGTTCAAGCCAACTTTGCAGTCCAGCACATTAACTCACAGCACCACACCAGGACTTCAAAATACCTGTTGTTGTTGTTGTTGTGAAGAGCTGTTGAGTCGGTTCTGACCCATAGAGACCCTGTATAGGGTTTCTGAGGAGCAGCTGGTGAGCTTGAACCACTGACCTTGCAGCTCAAACCGCTTTGCAGTCTGGCGCATTAACCCACAGGGCCACACCAGGACTCTTCTGAGATAACAGTAGTCAAAGCCAAAAAGAATGGTAGTCACTTAAGGAGGATGCAGAACTGAGGTCTTTTAATGGCCCTCAAGGAGCTTCTATTTTGTGCTTTGTCATTTCATTGTGTTTGTTTCTTTTTGATGCTCAAGTCTATGGGCTTTTCTGAAAGGTCTAAGTTTTACAGAAACATGCATCAAAAATAACAGGATTTATACAGAATATAGGCTAAGACAGACTATTCAAACCCTTAAATTTGTAACCAGTATATGAACAAAAATAATAATTACTTTAGTAAGACCACAGTACAGTTTACCTGCTACCTGACAAATTAAATACTGTTGTAAAAAACATTAAAGTTTTATCCTAATTAAAAAAAGAAAAAGAAAATGATCGATAGCTTGATAGAAAGAGTGTAGGGAAGGGTTAAGGTTTCAGAGTTGCAGAGAAAACAACACCTCCAGTTGGCATTTTCAAGACAGAGTACATTAAGAAGAGGTATGGTGAATGAGTACATTCAGCTGACTTTGTGGTCAGTGGGTGTTACTTGCCCAGGCAAAACATTCAAAGGATGAGAAAGTGGAAATAACATGAAGCTGTGCCTGATAGTGATATTAGTTCCATAGTTATCAGTGGAGCGAATTCATCTAATAGAAACATGCTTTTTACCTTCTCTGATGTTCCTGACTAATAAATGTTCAAACTCATTGCTGTTAGTAAGACCCCCGAAGAGATTAAAACTGACTATTGAAATTGGAATGCCTTTTGGACTAGGGTGTTCAATCTCTGGCCAGAGGTTCTGTCACTCCCTATTGTCTTACACCCTCAACTCCTACCCATTTCACACATTTGTATTTCCTTCCTTTTCTCTGTTGGATTTTAGTTTGCAAATTTGTGTATAGGAAAGACAGGAATTTAGGGAAAACGTACATGTTTAGGAGTCCTGGTGTAGCACTGTAGGATAAGCACTGGATTGTTAACCACAAAGCCGGTGGTTCAAACCCACCAGCTGCTCCTCAGAAACCCTGTGCAGGGTCACTATGAGTCAGAACTCACTTGGCAGCATTTTAAGAGGACATGTACACATTTAAGGGCAGGCCAGGAACCAGGAAGTAGATATCAGAGGGATAGAAGAAGAACCATCAGGAAAAAATGTTAGCCTTGAAACCAAAGGAGGAGAGAATTGCAAAACTAGTGAGTCTAAGATGCTGCAGAGAGGTCCAAAGAGATCACTGAATTTACTGAGTAGGACAGCATTGGTGATTTGGGGAAGAGCAGTTTTTGCCTGGTAGTGAGGGCAGTGCCAGGCAGTCACCCCAGAGAAAGGATCCTGAAAGGAGGGAGGAGGGATATGCTCCACTCTTTCCCTATAATTTTGATAGGGAAAGAGTGAGGAGGGTTGGTTTTACAAGGAAATGTGTTGAGAGAATTGTATTTGTAAGAGGAGGAACCCTTGAACGTATTATTTTCAGACTAAAGAGTAGTAGCTACTGGGGAGGAAAAGCGAAATGATTGAAGATGAGAGAACAAGAGCGAGAGAAAGAATAAATGGAACAACTCTCCAGAGAGCTCATTGCCATTGTATAATTCACTAAACAAATGTGAATTCATTCTTTGTTTCATTGCTAGCTCCTTCTGACTGAGAGTGTGAGTTTTAGTAATATGTTTACAGAATCCCCCATGTCTCATACACACATACACACCAACAACCACCCTGTATAGGTGGCTGTAAAGATATCATTTGTAAAGATAGCTGTGCAGTAGTAGTTGCTACCAGAAGCCATCTGCTGATAATGCGTTGAACTCCTGAAAGAACTAGGAATCGTTGCAGTGATAGAACCCTAAAGGTGGTAGGCAGGTTTTGGGATGAGTGGATCCTTGTTATTACTGATATACCACCTGCTTAATTACGCTTAACATTTCAAACATTATTAATTTTTAATTATTTGCATTTCATTATCTGCAATATTTAAGCATCTAAATTCCACAGCTAATGTTCTGAATGGAATAGTTACTAAACAATAAACTCTCTTGGGTTCCTCAGAGCTCAGTGTTTTTGATTTGCAGCAGAGGTTTCTTCCAGGAGGTCTCCTTTGCACACCAGTGTTCAGGAGGTGGCTGCACTGTTTGTGCTTATGGCTTCAGCAGCAGCATCTGTTTTGTTTCAGGGACACTTTGTCAACGCTAATGGGATGGATTGCTCAGCTCCACATTAGTGTTAGCAGGTTGAGTGCCTATGGGACACTCAGGCCATCTCCTTCTCCATTTCTCTTCTGTTAGGACTGGAAAACACATTAACAAAGAGCAAGTTCTGGTGATAGCAAAGTGAAACAACATTATTTGTAGTCAAAGGCAGAGGCATGATGAAAACTAATCATAGCTCCTACAAGAGATGGCCATTCACACAACTCATCAGCCAGAAAACTTTTCTGAAACAAAATCCTCCCTGTCTCTTACAGCGACTGATAATCCTGGGTGTTTCTCAGAGTTCCCTGGTTTGTATTTGTTTCTTCACATACCCATTTTCTTCCCTGTGTGTCTATGTCTTTCTCCTCTTTTATAAAAACACCAACCACTCAGATGACATTGGGACTCAATCTATTCTAGTATGACCTCATGTAACTGATCTTAACATCTTCAAAGACGCTATATCCGAACACAGTCAAATTCATAGGTTCTGGGGATTCAATTTGTTTTTGGGAGACTCAATTTAATCCACAACAACCTGGAACTAAAATCTGTTACTTTGCCCGGGCTGGTTAAACCCTGTTCTTTCCTACACTGCCTCTCATCTAACTACATCTGAAATGACAATGATGTTCAGTAGCATTCACAGCACAGTGACTGAATGCAAACATCTTTTTCTTTCATGTCAACCTTAGTTATAAGCTTTGTTGTTGCTGTTAAGCACTGTCGAGTC
>NW_006408520.1:47472433-47472959 GCF_000296735.1 Chrysochloris asiatica | reverse complement strand
ATATATACATATAACTTACCTACTTAAAATGGTTGTGCCTATCCCTGATGGATAGGTGGGTGTTCTGTGGGATTTAAAATTTAATTTAAATGGATATGAATTTTCAGTTTTAGTATGTTAGCTGAACACAGTTTTTTTTGTGTGGAAATATTAGGTTTATGAAACGTATTTATTTAAAAGCAAGTACATTTTTATTTACTCATTTCATCCTTGTTTCTAATCATCACGGGCAGCCATTCAAATGCATTACTACAATTTCTTTATTAGCAACACATTAAGTTTGAGAACAAAATAGAACTAGATCCATTATTAATTTGCCTTTAAACAACAACAAAAAGAAACACACTAAGCATTTGCTGAAGGTTAGGATCAATATATTTTAAAAACCTAGGATGTTAATAATATAAAGAATGTTGACATAAAAGCTTTATTATGTAGTCTTTTAATTATTGTTTTATACTATCATACAGCTTGAGGACTAAGGTGCGCCTGACCCAAGCCATTGTATTTTCAATAACCTCATATG
>NW_006408520.1:47462201-47472333 GCF_000296735.1 Chrysochloris asiatica | reverse complement strand
ACTTTGCAGTCTGACGCATTAGCCCACAGCACCACACCATGCTAATTTTGCAGTTCCTAGCTCCCTATCTTTCTGTCACCTGCCTTTTTGAGCTCCCAATGAAAATAAAACTCAAACATAAAAATCATGTGGCTGGCAATCAGAGCTGGTTTCTTTGGGTCACTATGGCTTAGTTTGCTTAGTTATGCATATGTAGTTTCATGGAAACTTTAGTTTGGAGCTTCACAAAATTAGCATTTAAATTGTGGGTATTAAATAAAAATTATTATTGCTATGCACAGCTCTAATTAAGTAGCAGTTGGAGACAAGATATAGATGTGGTTCTGGTGACCAGATGTCAGGATTGACAACCTTCTGAGCTTAGACAATGGGTTAGATTCTTCCTAATTTTTTGCATACATAGGCCTCTTAAATACTATCTTTGTTTCTTCTTACATAACCAGCACTGTGATCAGCTGCTTATACTTAATATGCAGCATTTAGGAAAGTTAATAGTCAGCTTCTTCCAAAGTAGATCTGTATTTATCTTGGAATCATTCACTTTCCCATGCCAAGTAATTCACCTTGTTGTCAACATAACACACCCGGCCATCATTAGCTACTTTTCTGTGAGGTAACACACAGATCTCTGCTTGTGACCCACAGATTGAACTACAAAAACTGGTTGCTTCTGTCTTATGATGTTGTGGATTGAATGGCGATTACCCCAAAAGATGTTTATTTCCTAACCACAGAACCTTTGTATGTGACTTTATTGAAAACAAGGTGCTTTGCGTATGCTACTAAACTCTGAATCTTGAGATGAAATCCTGGATTACCTGTGTGGCCTTCAATTCAGTGGCAAATGTTCTTAGAAAATACAAAAAGCCGGAAGAGAGAAGCCATGTTGAAGACAGAGGCATGGAGTGATGCAGCCACAAGTCACCGAATGCCAGGATCCACCAGAAGCTAGGAAACGACAAACAAGGATTCTCCTCCTAGAGCCTCTGGAGAGAGCACAGCACTGCTCCCTGCTTGATTTCAGGCTTCTGACCGCTAGAATTGAGACAGTAAATCTCCGTTGTTGTAAGCCACCAACTATGTGGTCATTTGTTATAGAAGTCCCAGGAAACTAATCTACCTGCTAACTGCAAATCCAGAGCTCCTCTGAATGTGAGGTGTGAGATGGGGGTCCATGTAGCTCCATATTAGTTCTGAAGAATACTAGTTATATGAGTGAAGAAATGAGGAAGCAGGAGAGGCTGTTTCTGTGTGAATAAGATGCCAAGTATGGAAAGACCGGGCACCAAGATTCAGGAGGCAGTATTTACTTTTTTTTTTTTTTTTTGCACTAGAACCCTGGTGGCACTGTAGGATAAGGCTGGACTGCTAGCCACAATGTCTTCAGTTCATACTCACCAAACTCCAAGTGGAAATAAAAATGCTTTCTGCTCCAGTTGAGATTGACCCTATACAGGTTCCTTATGAGTTGAAATTGACTCGATTGCAGTGAGTGTGTGTTGGTTTGGATTTTTGCTAAAGGAATGCGTTTCACTTGCTTTTGCACACATACTCCCATTCTTCCTTCCTCATGTGCATGTGGTGGAAGAACACCCCAAATTTCCCTTTCTCTTTTAACCTATAAGAGCAGTGTGGACTTCGGCACCTCTAATTCCAGCAAACAGTATTCCTTCAATTTTTATTTTTAGCTGTGCTTGCTACTTACTTGAAGTCCCTGGGTGGCACAAAAGGTTGGCACTCAGCTAGTAATTGTAATGCTAAAATGTTTGGCACCAGATGCTCCTGAGAGAAAGATGTGGCAATCTGCTTCCATGAAGGCTTACAGTCTTGGAAACCCTATGAGACAGTTCTATTCTGTGCTACAGGTTTGCAAAGAGTCAAAATGGACTCTGTACTACAGGGTTTGGTTTAGTTGGTATGGAATCATTGTGGGAGCAGATTGCCAGATCTTTTCTCCTGCAGAGCAGCTGAGTGGGTTAAAATCACATGTCAGTTAGCAGCAAGCGAGTAAAGTACTTAACTATTGCATCACCAGGGTTAAATAAATATCATCTATCTAGCTCTGGTAACGTAGTGGTTACAAATTGGGCTGCGGACCTCAAGGTCAGCAGTTCGAAACTACCAGCTGTTCCGCGGGAGAAAGATGAGGCTTTCTGCTCCCGTAAGGATTTACAGCTTCGGAAACCCTGTACAGGGTCGCTATGAGTGGGAACTGACTCCACAGCACATAACCACCACCATCAACCACCACTCTGGTACAGTTACAGAATAAGAACTGGACCTCAAGGTCAGTAGTTCAAACCCACCTGCCGCTATGTGGGAGAAAGAAGGTTTTCTGCTCCTGTGAAAACCCAATACAAGGTTGCTTTGAGTCATTGTCAATGGATGGGATCAATACACACATGCACACACACAAACATGCACACCCATGTTGTTGCTATTGTTAAGTGCCATCAGTAGCGACCCTGCGTAGGGTTTCTGAGGAGTGTCAGGTGACTTTGAACTGCCGGTGTTGCAGTTCAAACTGACTTTATGATCCAATTCTTACCCTACAGCGCCACATATAATAAATCTCCCTGGGGATCCCAGACTGATACGGTGTTGTTAAGTGCCATCGAGTTGATTCTGACCCATAGTGACCCTGTATAGAGTTTCCATAGTGACCCTGTATAGAGTTTCCAAGGAGCAGCTGGTGAGTTTGAACCACCAACCTTGCAGTTCAAACAACTTTGCAGTCTGACGCATTACCCCCCGCGCCACACCAGGACTCCATCCAAACTGATATAGGTTGGGAAATTTAGTTGCTAGTGATAATACTAGTAAAGCTGCTCCCATCACATTACCCTCCAAAATAATTGGAAGTTTATAGTTCCCCATACCACTATTTGTGCCCCTTAGGAGAAATGCTTATTAACAGTCATATGTTTCTGCATTCATTCATTTTGTTATTATATTTATTGGGGGCTTCAGAAAGTTTGTGGAAAAAATGGGATTGAAAGGTAATGGAATTTTTCCAGGAACTTTTTGAAGCCCCTTTGCATCAAACCTCAGGTGACCCTGACATTATTGTGAGCATGAGCACCGAGGGCCCAATTTTGTACAGAACAGGCATAGATGGGTCTGTCCTCCTTGTGCTCTCAGCACTGTGGATCTTCCTCTGGATTTTGACCGACTTAGGACTTTATGCTATCTGCTGAGATGCCTTCAGACCCTTAACTTCTTTTTTAAGCATGTGAGATCTTCCATGGAGTTTCTGGAAAATGTGATATGATATGTTTAAAAGAATGCACCTCTCTTCTCTTTCTCTGACTTCACAGACATTTGGAGCAATCCTCCCCCAACCCAGGTCTAGACAGAACTAAGCTAGAAATTCACAGCAGCTGATTTGCATAGATTTGACATCAAAGCATAGCAATCTGAAGAGCTGCTCTTATTGCTGTTGCTGCTGTTAAGTGCTGTTGAGTAAGGGTAAGGAACATCTGACCCATGGGCCACATAAGGCCCAAGAAATCAATTTGGCCTGGTCCTGTCAAGGCAACCACAGTTCCAGCCATCACATTGTTATTGTTGTTGTTAAGTACTATCAAGTCATTTTCGACTCATAGCAACCCTGTATAGGGTTTCCAAAGATCAGTTGGTGGGTTTGAACTGCTGACCTTGTGGTTTGCAGTCCAGTGCTGATCCTACAGCGCCAAATCAGGAGTCATCACATTAGTAGCCATCACATTAGGGATGAGTTAATCCAATGTTTGACCAAATATATTGTTATTAAGTGCCATCCAGTCGGTTCCTACCTATAGCGACCCTGTATATGGTTTCCGAGGAGTGGTTGGTGAACTTGAACTACTGACCTTGCAGTTCATATGGCTTTGCAGTCTGGTGCATTAACCCACAGTGCCACACCAGGACTCCTGACCAAATATAGGAGGCTAATTTTTAAGTTCATAATTTTATATGGCCCACAAATGATGTTATAAATATCCAAAGGGCCCATGGCAGAAAAAAAGATTCCCAACCCCTGATGTTTCAGGGCTTTCAATCTTTGCAGAAGCAGAAAAATCTCATCTTTCTCTGAGGAACAGCTGGTGGTATCAAACCGCTGACCTTGTGCTTTGCAATCCAGTTCTTATCCCATTGAGCCACCATCTTCTAATTTAAAGCATCATAAATTATGTTAACAACAACTCCCTTATTTATCTCTAAAGTGGTAATTAAGATAATAACATCAGGAGCCATGCACCTCAGAGTCTTCACTAATCTGTTTCAGTTATTTCTCACAAGGAAACTGCATCCTTCTAGCTACAGCTAACTTTTATGAGATGCTAATAGGCGTTGGTGTCCCTGTGTGGCACTGTGGGTTGATTCCCTCACTGCAAGATCGTTTTGAACCACAAGGTTGGTGACTCAAGCTCACCAGACTCTCCTTGGAAACCCTGTACAGTGTCGCTATGAGTCAGAACCAACTCCATGGCACTTAACAACAACAATCTGCCTAGGATTGCTCTAAGCATAAACCAGGAAAAAACAAACAAAAGAAAAGCACAAAAACGATTATTACCTTCAGGTCAATTTCAACTCATGGTGACCCATGTGTCAGTAGAAATGTACTCTATCGGGATTTCAAGGACATATTTCTGAATTTGATTGCCAAGCCTTTCTTTTGAGGCACCTCTAGGAGACTTAAACCACCAACATTTCAGTCAGCAGCCAATCACTTAACCATTTGCACCACCCAGGGCCTCCCTAAGTACATTATTGTTGTTGTCATTAAGTGTGCCATGGAGTCAGCTCTGACTCATAGTGACCCTGTATAGGGTTTCCAAGGAGCAGCTGGTGGATTTGAACTGCCAACCTTATGACTCAAACTGATCTTGTAGTCCAGTGCATTATCCTGCAGCACCACACCAGGACTCCTAGACAGATTTATTCATTATTCCTCATAACAACCTCATGATAATAATAGGTGTTATTATTCCCATTTACAGATGAGAAAACAGACTAATTGTCAAGCAATGAAGTGGTGGAAATAGGATTCAGTCTCAGACAGTTTGGCTCCAGAGTCTAGTCTTAATCATTCCACTCTCCTGCTATTATAGAAACAAACAACCCATTGATAATCCATCTGCAATTGAAGACTGGTTTGCTAGTCAGTGATCAAATGGAAAATATCCTAGGTTCTTTGGCTACAGATACTGATCTCTCTGCTGTGGGTCAGAAAGGATTAATCATAGAAAAAAAGAAAGCAAGATAGAAAATTAAAGTTGTTGTTGTTAAGTACCGGCGAGTCAGTTCCGACCCATAGCGACCCTGAACAGGGTTTCCAAGGCTGTAAATCTTTATGGGAGCAGAAAGCCTCATCTTTCTCCCGCGGAGCAGCTGGTAGTTTTGAACTGCTGACCTTGTGTTTTGCAGCCCGATTCGTAACCACTACGCTACCAGTACCAAAGTATATATGTCCCGGATGAGAGAGTATCCTTCTCCAAAACAGCTGTACTGACTTCTGATGTACCATAGGAAATTCCAGAGCATTTCCAAAGACAACCTACGTTCCCCCAACACCAGAGCCCTTTTTAACAACTTTGGGGAGAATATCCAATTGCATATATCAACAATTAGAAATACAAGTAATATGAGAGTTTAACTGAAATCTTTTTCTTTTCTTTTTTTTCAGTGTCTTGATATATAATTCATGCTTTTAACTCAGTATTATGACCAGACGTTGCACCTAATTTAGTGAAACTACTTACAAAATCAGAAATTACAAAATCAGAAATTAGTACACATATCAGATGGTGTGGGGTTCCTTCGGAATACAGCAATACATGAATATTGATTTCTTGAACAACTGTAAGGTGTGAGTTTGTGGATGTAGAGTGCATGAGAAGTGTGGGTACCCAGCAGGTATTTATTTAGTGGCTGTGTGCTGATGAGTCCATGGCTGGAGGGTCAGGCAGATCAAAAGAAGGAAGGGCTGTCTCTCCCCTGGTGTTGCTTCTCTTACCTTAAGGCTGCCCAAGGCAATAGTTTTCATCCTGGTAGGCGTGCAGAAGGACTGGTCCTGATATACAGTGCCAGAAATCTAGAGATAAATGTGACCTGGTTCTGTCTCAGAACACTGGCAACAATTCCCGTGGAATTACTTACATGTTTTAAAAGAGAGAAATAGATGGCTATTTCGTCATTCCCACAGCTAATGGTTTTTAGATTTCGATGATCTGTTGTTGTTGTTGTTGTTCAGTGATGTTGAATCAGTGCCTACTCACAAGGACCCTGTATAGGGTTGTAAATCTTAGCCAGAGTAGAAAGTCTCATCTTTCTTCCATGGAGCGATGAGTGGGCTTATGTCAACCCTGTGGTTGTGCAGTCCAGTGCTTATCCCACAAAGCCTCTGTGTTCCCCCAAGATGATCCAGAGCTAAAAAATATGATAGGGTATATAAAAGAGAACATTTTGTCTGGTAAAAACAATTAAAACTATAGACCCAAGTAGTAGAGAAAAATATTAAGGTACTGAGAATGAATCAGATTATCTATTTCCTGTTTCCCTTTCCTATCCCCTTAATTATTTATTCTGCCATTCCCCTAAGAATGTAAGCTCCAATAAAAGGTACCCGATTTCTCTTTTTTGTTGTCATTGCTTTAAATAGTATGGCATATTGAGTAAATAGTCATTGATAAGCAAATAAATGAATCACTGGATTGCAATTGAAAGAACTACTATTTCAAAAGAATTCATTCATCAAAGTAAGCTAGCACATTCTCTATAAAGCAGCTTTCTTGATTAAAAGGCAGGCTTTAAGGCTATTTTTAAGATAAAGAATTTGCAGTTCATCCAGCCTGATGATATTGCTAGAATCCATAATCTCTACTTGCTTTTCTTCACCACCTTTTCTTTCGTACCATTTTGGGACCACAAGAAAAATACTGTTCCTTACGTTTGAAACAGCAAATTGAGTCAAACCAACGTAGACAAAACGTCTTGTAATCAGTCTCCTCTGCAAATTCAAGAGGTCTGGAAGCTGAGGACAGAAGACAAACGCACCTGCCAATGGGATACTCTTCAGGTTGGACCCTTCATGAAGTGATATTCCTGAGAACTGGAGCCTGACTTCAGGTCTGTCCAGTCCCAGGATCATGCCAAAGTAAGTGGCTCTGGGTTGCGCAGCGTGCCCACTATGATGGTGAGTGGCTGGCCGGCGGGACTTTGATTTCTCTTCTGTAAAACCCTCCATGCTGACCTGAGTTCCGTCTCTGAAATTCTAAGATTGTGGGAGTCACCTAAATTTGATGAAAGGTATCCAGACAGACTTGGGTTAAGGTTGAATTAATCTTTATGTACAATATCATGATTTCCAATAAAATGGATTTGAGATATGTGGGGGAAGAAAAAATAGGAAGATTAAAAAGGCTGTGTCCAAATAACTTTCGATTAGACCAGACCATTAAGTTTAGAAAACAGAAAGTGGTGGCATGTGCTTGTGACGTGCTCACTTGAAGCCAGGTCCTCACCACTCCATTTGTTTAGATTTTGTATTATCTAAATTTTCTGCATTGAGGAAAAAACCAGCTAATGCACAACCCCATATATTTAAGTTTATATTGTAATATTTGCCATCTTTGTACTTTATCACAGATGTTTAATATAACCTTTTCAGAAATACATAATAAACCTGTTCCTTGCCTTCTCATGAAAGACAAAGAAGAAAACAACACCTAGGTTTACAAATAAATGAATTAGTAAATTTCCCTCCTGTTCTCCAGGCCTGTGGCAAATAACTTCCATCCTGACAGCTAAACTTTGCCTCCCAAACTCCATTAGTCTTAATAGAAGTCATGCATTCTGTCCCCCTTGCTGTGATAGAAGACTCATTTCCCTCCCAGTGGAATAATGGTTGTGAAATCATTTAGGTATTCACAGAGGGAAAAAAAAAAATAGCCTTTTACTGTTGTTTTTTATTGATTCCAGGAATGAGGCTAAGGAAAATCCTGCTTTGTGTTACCATAAATACTGCTAATACAGATATGACTTCTCAATGTACGGAAATGATTGATTTGAATTTAAATAAGTTAATATTCAGAGTTTCTACAGAGATTCAGATAAAACGAAAAAGTTATCCAGTCATTATGGCATAATTTTAGAGTTGTTAGTCTGATTACCTAAACAAATTCGTATTTTCAGTGCACTGGACATGAAAAAAACAGTAAAAACTATGATCTAAAATTCTGATGTGTATTAGATACTGAAGATAATGTACTTCACCTCTGTTTCTGCTAGCCTCTTTTCCAAGACAACTCACCCATTTTCTCCACCAGATAAGGAACCAGTAACTAATTTCAAGTGAGAAATTTTCACTCAGAAAAAGCAGGTTGATTTTTGAATTTGACAAATTAGATAGTGAAGAGAGTTATGATTTTGTTTTAAGAGAAACACTGAGGTCTGATTTATAATCTGCATAATAATTTAAGGCTGTCTTTAGCATTTTGTATTAACAGCAAGTAATTACTTTCAACTAGAATGAAATGAGGGTCAAGAATGGTTTCAAGTAATGGAGTTCAACAGTTAACTTTGTTGCTTGCTTTATTGAACATGCTAATACAAAACTCTATTTGGAAAAGACAAAGAAGAAAAAACGCCTCCAACCCAAATTACCTTGTGCTCTTTTTCACAAGAAAGATCCAGAATGGTTTGAAATGGCAATACATTTAAGTTCTCTTGGTTATTTTTTAACACTTTAAATTACTTCACCTAGAAATTTTAACCACCACTTGTGTCAGTTTGTCCTACTGTGGTTGCTTGCATGTTGCTATGATTCTGGAAGCAATTCCCTGGTATTTTATATACCAACAGGGTCACCCATGATGGACAGGTTTCAACTGAACTTCCAGACTAAAACACTAGGGAGAAAGAGAGACAGACTACTTCCAAATATTTAGTCACTGAAAACCTTATGAAAAGCAGTGGAACACTGTCAGATAGCACCAGACTATTGAATATTGAAACATGATGAAGAGCAAGAGAATATTGTCAAATATAGTATGGGAAGATGATCCTCTCAGGTTGGAAGGCACTTGAAATACAACTGGAGAATAAATAGCTGCCTCCTCAAAGTAGAATTGATCATGATGCAAATAGAGTAAAGCCTCAGAACCTTCATTTGCGGATGGGGCACAACTCAAAATGAAGAGAAACTGTTGTAAATATCCACTAATACTCAGAACATGGAATGTAAGAAGTATGAATATAGGAAATTGTCAGACATAAAATAGAACCCTTAAATATTGATATCCTACAGATTAGTGAGCTGAAATGGACTGGTATTAGACATTTGAATCTGACAATCTCGTAGTTTACTATGCTGGGAATGACAAATTAAAGAGGAATGGCATCACAGTCATCATCAAAAAGATCATATCAAGATCGATGTTGAAATACAATGCAGTCTGTGATAGGATAATATCCATACACCTACATTCAAGACTAATTAATACAACTATTATTCAAATTTACGTACCAACCACTAAAGCCAGTGATAATAAAACTGAAAAATCTACCAATTTCTTCAGTCTGAAATTGATCAAATATGCAATCAAGATGTATTGAAAATTACTGCCAGTTGGAATGCAAAGGTTAGAAGCAAAGAGGAAGGAAAATATGGTCTTGGTAATAAAAAAAAAAACATTAATTGGAAAATATGGTCTTGGTGATAAAAAAAACAATGCTGGCAATTCCATGATAGAATTTTGCATAACCAATGACTTGTTCAGTACAGATACCTTTTTTTTTTTTTTTTTTAACAGCATTAAAGATGACTATACACATGGAAGGAGCTCTGGTAGTGTAGTGGTTACGAATTGGGCTGCACCTCAGAATCAGCAGTTCGAAACTACCAGCTGTTCGCCAGGAGAAAGATGAGGATTTCTGCTCCTATAAAGATTTACAACCTCGGAAACCCTGTACAGGGTCTCTATGAGTCGGAACCAATGTCACGGCACACAGCAACAACCAACAATACACATGGAGGGGAGTCCTGGTATGGCGCTGTGGGTTAATAAGCTAGACTGCAAATTTTGAACTGCAAGGTTGATGGTTCAAGCTCACCAGTCGCTTCTTGAAAACCCTCTAGAGGGTCGCT
>NW_006408520.1:47451565-47458337 GCF_000296735.1 Chrysochloris asiatica | reverse complement strand
AATAAGCACTGGACTACGAACCACAAAGTCCATGGTTCAATCCTGCTAATTGCTCTGTAGGAGAGAGCTAGGCTTTCTGCTCCTGTGAAGATTTAAAAATTCTCAGAAATCCTATAAAGTGTCTCTGTTAGTTGGAACCAACTCAACAGCACTTAACAACAACAACAAAATTGAAAGTATATAGTTCAAAATTTTTGAAATATTTTAACTAAATGTTCATTTTGAAATTGTTATCAACGTTAGTGAGAAACTGAGTTCAATGATCCTGGAATCCAGATTTATGGGGTCTGCAGAGTTGGAGTCACTCACTAGAAGAAGATACTCTTTTAGTGTTGGGCCTTGAGAAAACTGGTTCCTAAAGTCACCATTGAGTCAAACAATAGCCAAGTAATTTATTAAGACTGTTTGTATTAGACATTGGGCTTACCTATATGCAGTCAGTTTTTTGAGAAATAAACTCCAAAATCAGACTTGTTAAGTGCTGCTGAGTCCATTCCAATTCATGGCCACCCTGTAGAGGGTTTCCCAGCAGCTTCTGGTGAGTTTGAGCTGTCAACTTTTTGGTTAGTAGCCCAGTGCTTATTCTACAGTGCCACACCAGGACTCCAGAATTACACTGCTGCTGTTGTTAAGTGCCGCTGAGTCAGTTCCAACCCATAGCAAACCTGTATAGGGTTTTCAAGGAGCGGCTGGTGAGTTTGAACTGCCAACCTTGTGGTCTAATGCTTTGCCCCACATGGCCACACCAGGACTCAAAACCATCTTGTAGGGTAAATTGTTGTTCTATAAACAAGGTTCTGGAGTCCTGGTGGGGTGCTGTACAATAAACACTGGACTGCTAGCCACAAGATCTGCAGTTCAAATTGCCAACCTACACAGGGTTGCTGGCACTTAACAACAACAACAAGCAAGGTTTGGCCCTGTTTTCCTGACAATGTCTATAAGATGGGGCATAAGAATCTTTGGACCTTTTTCAATCTGTGGTGCCTGAGGATACACACAGGACTGCTAACTGCAAGGTTAGTGTTTCAATGGCACACAAGTCAAAATATTACCCCAATTAGCAAAAATGTATATTAAATAAACTTCAACCAATTACTTTTATTGGCTTATCCTATGGAGCTACCACACTCAATAGTGAAAGAAAAAAAAAGAACAGTTTGGTAAAATAAGATATTTGGATATATTAAAGAAAAGGAGAAAAATTTGTCATATGAACAAGTTTCTCTTGGAGTCCTGGTATGGTGCTGTGGGTTATGAGAATGTCTGTGGACATACTCGTATTCCTAAACAGGACAGGTGGCATCCTGGTGTGGTGCCGTGTGTTAATGCATTGGACTGGAAGGTCAGTTTGAAAGGTTGGCAGTTTGAGTTCACCAGCCGCTCCTCGGAAACCCTATACAGGGTCACTATGGGTCAGAACTGGCAGGATGGCACTTAATAATGATGCAACAGACAAGGCAGAATTGTTCTGCCCTGCATTCCTGCCTCTGTTCACCCACAAGTGAGATGGGCTTGAAAGGTCAGAATAACAGGATAGGGTAGGCAATGTTCATTGACAAATAAACCCCACAATGTTAAATTCTTTAATACAGCTAGTCTTTTCTAACTTTATAGCTTGCAAGGGCGCTGTATCAAGGAAAGAGGGAGCTAAAAGTTGTACCGAGTTTATCAATGGTTCAGCCTTAAAAGTGCCTCATGAAACTTTCTCCCTTATTCAACTGACCAGAACGCAGCCATTGGGGCCCCATCCAATGCAGAAGTCCTGGTATGGCACTGCGGGTTAATGAGCTAGACTGCAAAGTCAGTTTTAACTGCAAGGTCGGTGGTTCAAGCTCACCAGCTGCTCCTCGGAAACCCTGTATAGGGTCACTATGGGTCGGAACCAACTGAGCAGCACTTAACAACAACACCAATGCATGAGAGGTTAGGAAATGTGAGGGCAGGAAGAGGACATGAGGTGATACTTAACACTGTTTGTGCAACAGGCAAATTTCAAAATTTCTTACCTTAAGAAACTCCCAGGCAACTTCCTGCTTTCTCTCCTTAGTGCTGCTCTGTGGACCTTTGACTCCCTCAAACCAAATGTCTCCAATGAAATCATGCCTTACAGTGAGAGTGCATGGGGGATATTGAGTGAGAACACGAGTTTATACCAAACCCAAAGAGAATAAAATGCCATAATGACACCAATAAATACCATAATGATACCATACAAGAACTGGATCACAAGGAAGTCAGTTAAACCTCCTCAGGAAAAAAAAATAAGGCTATCTTCACCTGTAAAGATTTATATTCCTTGTAAAAGCTATACAAGATTGTTATGAGTCAGAATCAACTTGATGGCAGTGGCTCTTTGGTTTGGGGGTTCAGTGTTAAAGACCCCATATCAGCTTCAACATCATTTCCTTAAAGAGTACAAAGAAAGAGAGAGGAAGAATATTGAAATCAGAATATATATGTTTAGTATTGAAATAATAATTATGATATACATTTGTTGTTATGTACTGTTGAGGCCGTTCCAACTCCTATTGATCCCATATAGGGTTTCCAAGGGGCAGCTGGTGGATTTGAACTGTGGAACTTGTGGCTCACAGTCTACTGTTAATCCTACAATGCCACACCAGGAGTCATGATATACATAAGAATATAGTTATCACTCTACTTCCCTTTCTCTCATATACCATATATGCAAATATATACATACCTCCTTCACTGTCGGTTTGTCAGCCACTTCCTCATCACTTCCCCCTTTCCTCCAGGTATTTTTTGTAAACATGCTATGCTAATTTTTTTATAGCAACAAGTTAAATAAATTAGCATAACAAGCACTTTTTAAAATACCTCCAGGGATTGGGGGGAGTGTGGAGGGAGTAACTGGCAAACAAATGGAGAAGCCACCACGTGTTCTCTGTGTAAAAATAACTCCTCCCACTACAGTGCCCATGATCACGGATATGCCAGATTTCTCTACTCCAAAAACATACCAAGAACCTCAAACTTTCTACCTGGGCCATTCACTGTCATTCTTATACTCACTTTTTACAGGTAGCTTTTGAAGAGCCATTCCAGTCCATTGAATTTGGTGGCATTGTGATCACCAGTGTGAGTGACATTTTTCTAGACTCATTCAGCCAACTTTTGAATGTCTTCCAAGTGCCAGACCTTATGCCAGCTTGATCCTGAGGCCATGCTCCGCTCAAAGATCTCATATCTAGCAGCTGGTATCCGAGTCTGGCAGATACATTACAGGGAACATTGCCACTGTTTCTTGTAACCCATACTCTGAGGTGTGTTGCTGAGTCTATCCTAAAAAAAGAGACTGGGACTTACTAGTTGCTTGTTGTTGTTTTTGCGTATTGTTGAGCCAATTTTGACTCTCAGAATCCATACAGGACAGAGTAGAACTGCCCCACTGAGCTTATTTTGCTGTGATATTCATAGGAAGGAGCTCTGGTAGCGTAGTGGTTACGAATCGGGCTGCGAACCTTAAGGTCAGCGGTTCGAAACTACCAGCCGCTCCGCGGGAGAAAGATGAGGCTTTCTACTCCCGTAAGGATTTACACCCTCGGAAACCCTGTACAGGGTTGCTATGGGTCGGAACCGACTCGACGGCACTTAACAACAACAACAACATTCATAAGAGGAGATTACCACCTCTGTTTTCCTGTGAGTGGCATGAACTTGCCAGCCTTTCTGTTAATAGGTAAGAGTTTAACCATTGTACCACCAGGGCTCCTTACCAGTTGCTTATTGCTCCAGAATAATCACATCCAGAATGGAATGGCTTATACATTATAGAAAAAAAAAGCTTTGCTATTTAAGAATTGGAATTAGTTTTTCCTATGACTAACTTTAACTCTCTCCAAATGTCTTTCTCTAACAGACTATTTGAGAATTGATAAACTGCAGTATATTTAGAACATAGCTCATTTGTGCCTGCCGTGGGGCTCACTTTTGTCAAAAATCGCCCTTGCCGACAGTGATTCTAGCCCACAGTGGGTTTCTAGTGTGAGGAGCAGAGGAGTTGAGCCAGGACTCCAGAAGGTGCTCTTTCTATATCCTGCTCTCCCACTAACTACTACGTGACCTTGGAGGAGTCCTCTGGCCTCTCTGAGCTCCAGCTTGCTCTTGTTTAAAAACAAATGTTTGGATTAGACAGGGGCACTTCTAGCTGTGACACCCTGTTACTCTAGGCATCCGTATTCCTGCCTCTGTAATTGAGGTCACCAGTCATGGGTCATTCAGGTCTGTAGGACACATGAACTGGAGCAATGTGACCAGTTTGATTAACTTGAGAGACATCCCTCCTACAGTGACTTGCCAAGAAAAAAAATCTTAGCTATTTCACCTCTAGAGTTCATTGGCACTATTTTTTTTTTTTTTTTCCACCTTTACAATTTACAAATACCATGGTCACAAAGTAAATAAGACAATAATCTTTCCTCGGTTTGTACAGTCACCAAATTGGAATGAGTGAGTATTTTATACTCAGTAAGATTTCACTGAGACCAACTTGCCAACGGTAATCAGTTGCTGAGAGAAGGACTATGAGTTTAGAGGGGGCAGTTACAGGAGGCAGAGGTCTGTCTGTCACTGGGAGCCCAACTTTGCCTGAGGGGACTTGTGAGACAGCATCATACAATTGTAAACCTTTAGAGGGGCAAAAAAAAACTCAGTCTTCTCCCCTTTTTTACACACATTTTAGAGATGAGGGAACTGATAGCCAGAAGGCTTATTAGCACAAGGTCATCCAGAGTGGGCAGAACTGAGATGAAAACTTGATCTTCTGACTTCTGACTCTCAGGGCAGTACTCTTACACTATATTACTCTAGAGAATTTATTGACACAGTCACTGAAGCTTAACTTTGGAACCAAGAATAGTAATAAAATGATCATGACAGTAGTAATTATTGTTGTTGTTGCTAGGTGACATCAAGTCAGTTCAGACTCATAGCAACCCTATACACAACACTGCCTCGTCCAGCACAGTCCTCACAATTGCTGATATGTTTGAACCCATTGTTGTTGCCACTATGTCAATCTAGCTTATTGGGGGTCTACCTCTTTTTTGCTGACCCTCCACTTTAGCATTCTCTAGGGGCTAGTCCCACCTAAGAACATGTCCAAATTATGATAGAAGTCTTACCATTCTTGACTTTAAGGAGCATTCTAGCTGTAGTTCTTCCAAGACAGAAATATTAGTTCTTCTGGCTGTCCTTGGTATTTTCATAATTCATATACATCGATTCTTCCACGTCTTCCTTTGTACATTGTCCAACTTTCACATACATAAAAAGTGATTGGCCATGGCTTGGGTCAGGCACATCATAGTCCTAAAAGTGACATCTTTGCTCTTTCACCCTTTGAAGAGGTCTTGTACAGCTGAAGATTGTCCTATTGAAATATGTCATTTGATTTATTGACTGTTGCTTCCAAGAACATTTATGTGGATCCAAGCAAAAGGAAGTCTTTGACAACTTCAGTCTTTTCTCCAGTTATCACAATGTTATTATTAATCCAGTTTTGAGGGTTTTTGTTTTCTTTACGTTGAGCTGCAATCCATACAGAACGCTATAGTCTTTCATCTTCATTTGTAACTATTTTAAGTCTTTAAGACCTCTTTGGTTTCAGCAAGATTGTGTCATTTGTATATTGCAAGCTGTTAATGAGTCTTCCTTCAATTCTGATGCGATATTCTTTTACATATACTCCAGTTCTCTAATTATTTGGTCAGCATACAGATTGAAATAGTATGGTGAAAGGATATGACCCTGTACACACCTTTCCTGCTTTTGAAACATTCAGTATTCCCTTGTTCTGTTTGAACTATTACTTCTTGGTCTCTGTACAGATTCTTCATGAGTGCAACAAAGTTTCCTGACCCATTCTTTGAAATGTTATTCATAGTTTACTATGATCCACAAAGTCAAATGTCTTTGCATAGTCAATAAAACACAAGTCAATATCTTTTTTATATTCTGTGGTTTCAACCAAGATCCATTTGATGTCAGCCATAATATCCCTACTTCCATATTTTCTTCTGAATCAGGCTCGAATTTCTGGCAACTCCCTGTGGATATACTGCTGCAACTATTTTTGAAGTATCTTTAGCATAATTTTACTTGCTTGTGATAATGATATTGTCCAATAATTTCTGCATTCCATTAGGTCACATTTCTTTGAAATGGGCATAAGCATAGATCTCTTCCAATCAGTTGGCCAAATATCTGTCTTCCAAATTTCTTGGCAAAAACCAGTGAGTGCCTACAGTACTGTATTAATTATAACATTTACATTTTCTTCTGTCAATTCTGGAAACTTGTTTTTTGCCAATGCCTCCAGTGCTGTTTGGACTTCTCAATGTTAATAATATTGGTTCTTGATCATATAGTACCTCTTGAAATGACTGAACATTGACCAATATTTTTTGATACAGTGACTATAGTTATTCCTTAGATGCATCTTGTGTCGTTCTATAGTTTGTCCATACAATCTTTTAAAACTGCAACCTGAAGCTTGAGTTTTTCTTCAATTGTTTCAGCCTAAGAAATGCTGATGATGTTTTTCCTTATGATTTTCTAGCTCCAGGTCTTTGCACAAAGTAATTTTACTTTGTGTTCTTGAGCTACCCTTTGAAATTATTATGTAAGTATGATAATGATAGGACTGACACACAAATGTAGTACTTATAGACACCTTATATTTATAAGTGTAGATATATGTGTATAAAGGAGTTCTGGTAGTGTAGTGATTAGGAGTTGGGCTAAC
>NW_006408520.1:47449785-47451465 GCF_000296735.1 Chrysochloris asiatica | reverse complement strand
GCTGTGGATTAATGTGCTGGACTGCAAAGCCCGTTTGAACCCAAAGTCGGCTGTTCAAGCTCACCAGCCGCTCTTTGAAAACCCTATATATAGGGTCGCTGTGCTTTGGAAGACTCAGTAGTCTTTATAATAACATCAGCAATACACATGGAACTCACCAGATGGAATACACAGAAATCAAACTGAATACATTTGTGGAAAGAGACTGTGGAAAATCTTCATATCAACAACCAAAACAAGGCCAGGGGCAGACTGTGAAACAGACCATCAGTTGCTTAAGCTGAAGATGAAGAAACTTAAAAACAAGTACACAAGAGCAAAAAACATGACTTTTAACATGGTGATTGTTATGTGCCATGAAGTCGGTTCCAACTCATAGTGACCCTGTACAGGGTTTCTGAGGCTGTAAATCTTCATGGGAGCAGAAAGCCTCATCTTTCTCCCGTGGAACAACTGGTAGTTTCAAACTGCTGACCCTGAGGTGAGTAGCCCAAATTGTAACCCCTATGCTACCAGAGCTCCTGAGTTTTAACATATCCCACCTGAATTTAGAGATCGCCTGAAGAACAGATTTGATGCATTAGACATTAATGGCTGAAGACCAGAATAGTTGTGGGATGGCATCAAAAACGTCAAATAGGAAGAAAGCAAAAGGTCACTAAGAAGATAAGAAAGAAAGAAAGAAAAGACCAAAATGAATGTCTGAAAATACTTTGAAACTTGCTCTCCAGTGTAGAAATGCTAAAACAAATGCAAGAAATGAGCCGGTTAAAGAGCTAAATAGAAAATTTCAAAGGGCAGCTGGAGAATACAGAGTCAAATATTATAATGAAATGTGCAAAGACCTAGAATTAGGCAACAAAATGAAGAACACTTTCAGCATTTATCAAGCTGAGGTAAGTGAAGAAAAATGTAAGCCTCAACTTACAATATTGAAGGCTTCTATGGGCAACATGTTGAATGATGCAGAAAGCATCAAAAGAAGATAGAAGGAATACACAGAGTCACTGAACCAAAAGAAATGGTCAGTGTTCAACCATTTCAAGAGGTAGCATATGATCAAGAGCCAATGATTCTGAAGGAAGAAGTCCAAGGTGCATTGAAGGCATTGGCAAAGAACAAGGCTCTAAGAATTGATGGAATACAAATTGAATCTTTGAACAAACTGATACAGCATTGGAGGCACTCTCTCATCTATGCCAAGAAATTTAGAAGATAAGCTATCTGGCCAACTGATTGGAAAAGACCCATATTTGTGCCTATCCAAAGAAAGGTAACCCAATGAAATGCAAAAGTTGTCAGACAATTAATATATCATTAATACAGCATGCAAGTAAAATTTTGATAAAGATAATTCAAAAATGCCTCCAACAGTACATTGACAGCAAACTGCCAAATGTTCCAGCCAGATTCAGACAAAGATGTGGAATAAGGGATATCATTGCTGACATCAAATGGATCTTGGCTGAAAGCAGAGAATACTAGAAAGATGTTTTCCTGTGCTTTATTGACTACACAATCTTTCAATTCTGCCAAACTTACCAAACTATGGACAACATTGCAGAGATTTAGTATTCCGGAACATTTAATTGTCCTCATGAGGAACCTGTATAAAGATCAAAGGGCAGCTATTTGAATGGAGCAAGAAAACATTGAGTGGTTTAAAATTAGAAAAGGTAT
>NW_006408520.1:47433501-47440490 GCF_000296735.1 Chrysochloris asiatica | reverse complement strand
AGAAAGATGAGGCTTTCTGCTCCCATAAAGATTTACAGCCTTGGAAACCCTATGCCGGGTCACTATGAGTCACTTGACTCCACGGCACATGACATCACCACCACCATACGCTTGTTAAATATATGGTGTTTATAACTACTGTATATGTACATATGTATGTGTATATTATTGTTGTTAAGTGCCATCGAGTCGGTTCTGACCCATAGTGACCCTGTACAGGGTTTCAGAGGGTATAAATCTTTATAGGAGTAGAAAGCCTCATCTTTCTCCCATGGAGCAGCTGGTAGTTTCAAACCGCTGACCTTAAGGTATGCAGCCCGATTCGTAACCACTACGCTACCAGAGTGTGTATATTAGTGTCTATATATGTACACATATGTATATTTATAGACACTAATGACCAAAGACCAGAAGAGCTGTAGGCTTACATCAAGAACATTATTTAGGAAGAAAGCAAAAGGTCATTAAAAAGACAAGAAAGAAAGAAAAGACAAAAATGGATGTCAGAAAAGACTATGAAACTTGTTCTTGATTATAGAGAAGCTAAAGTGAATGGAAAAAATGAGGACGTAAAAGAGCTGAACAAAATTTCAAAAGGGATCTAAAGAAAACAAAGTCAAGTGTTATAATGTCCTGGAATTCAAAAACCAAAAGGGAAAAACACACTCGGCATGTTTCAAACTGAAAGAACTAAAGGAAAAATCCAAGCCACCAGATTTAATATCCAAGGATTCTAGTCCTGGTGTGACACTGTAGGATAAGCACTCAACCATAAGATCAGTTTGAACCACACGGTTGGCAGTTTAAGCCCACCAGATGTTCCTCGGAAACCTTATACAGTGTCGCTATGAGTCAGAACTGACTCGATGGCACATAACACCAACAACACATGGGCAAAATAGTGACTGATGCAGAAAGCATCAAAAGAAGATAGTTACTGTAGCATAAAATAACTGTTTTGTAATTTTTTAAATCAATATTCAACCATTTCCAGAGTTGGCATATAATTAAGAGCTGATGGTACTGAAGGAAGAAGTTTAAACTATACTGAAGGCATAGTCTCCAGGAACTGAGAGAAAACAAATTGAAATGTTTCAATAAACTGATCCAGTACTGGAGGGACTCACTCATCGATGCCAAGTAATTTGGAAGAAAGTTACCTGGCCAACTGATAAGAAGAGATCTATATTTCTGCCCAATCAAAAGAGAGGTGACCCAACCGAATTCAGAAATCATATTGCAATATTATAAACGTTAAATGCAAGTAAAATTTTGCTGAAAAGAATCAAAGAATGATTGCAACAGTGCATCAACAGGGAACTATCAGAAATTCAAGCTGGATTCAGAAGATACAGGACTAGGGATATCATTGCTGACTTAAGATGGATCTTGACTGAAAGCAGAGAATACCAGAAAAAAAATTTTTTTAGCCTGTACTTTATTGACTATGCAAAGGGTTTTGACTATGTGGATCATGACAAGCTATAGATAAGCACTGCGAAGAACGGGTATTCCAAAACATTTAATTGTACTCATGAAAAGCTAGTACGTAGACCAAAGGCACTCATTTTAACAGAATAAGGAGAATACTTAAAAGCAGGAAAGGTGTATGCCAGGGTTACATCCTTTCACCATACCTATTCCATCTATATTCTGAGCAAATAATCCAGGAGACTGAATTATCTGAAGAAGAGCATGGCATCAGGACAGGAGGATGACTCATTAACAACCTGCAATGTGCAGTTGATACAACCTTGTTTGCTGAAAACAAAAAAGGACTTAAAATAGTTACAGATGAAGATGAAAGACTATAGTCTTCAGTATGGAGTACACTTCAGTGTAAACAAAACAAAAATCTTCACAACTGAACCAATAGATAACATCATGATAAATGGAGAAAGCATTGAAGTTGTCTAAGACTTCATTTTACTTTAATACCACAGTCAACACTCATGGAAACATCAGGTAAATCTGCTGGAAAAAAATCTCTTTAACCTGTTCAAAAGCAAAAATGTCAGTTTGATGACTAAGGTGTGCCTGACCCAGGCTGTGGTATTTTCAGTAGCCTCATATGCATGTGAAAGTTGAACAATGAATAAGGAAGACCATAGAAGAATTGATAACATTTGAGTTATTTTGTTAGAGAAGAATATTAAAAATGTCATGGACTGCCAGAATAAAATAAACAAATCTATGTTGGAAGGAGTACAGCCATAATGCTCTGTAGAAACCAACATGATCAGATTTTGTCTTTCATACTTTGGACATACTATAACAGGAGGAACCAGTCCCTGGAGAAGGACATCATGCTTGATAAGGTGGAGGGTCAGCTATAAAAAGGAAGCTCCCCAAAGAGATGGGTTGACAGAGTGGCAGCAGCAATCTGCACAAGTGTAAAAACAATTGTGAGGTTGGCACAGGACAGGGCAGTGTTTCATTTCGTTGTTCGTAAGGTGACTATGAGTTAGAACCGACTTTATGGCACCTAACAATAACAACATTTGCATGTGCAAGTTGGATAATAAATAAAGAAGATCATAGAAGAATAAATGCATTTGGATTATGCTGTTGGGGAACATTAAAAGTGCCATGGACTCCCAAGAGAATACAAGAATCTGTCTTGAAAGAAAGGAAGCCAGAGTGGTAAGACTTCATTTTCATTCTTTGGACATGTTATTACGAGGGAGCAGTTTCTCAAGAAGGACATTATCCTTGGTAAAATGGAGAGTCAATGAAAAAGAGGAAGCCCCTCCACACTCCCCAAACAGAGAGGTTGACAGAGTTGCAGCAACAGTGGGCCCAAACATAACAAAAATTATGATAATGGTGCAGGACCAAGCAGTGTTTTGTTCCATTTTAGTGTCAGTCAACCTACTCCACAGTACCTAACAACGACAATGAATGTTTATATAAAGAGAGCAAGAGAAAGCCACTGTTTGGTGCAAATGTTTAACACACTTGGCTACTAACCAAAATGTCCACTCAGTGGCACCTCTGAAGAAAAACAAGCTTGGCAATCTAGAGCTGGAAAATTAGCCATTGAAAACTACATAGAGCAGAATTCTGCTCTCAATGGGGTCACCATGAGTTGGGCTTAGCTCAGTGGCAACTGGCCTCATGTATGTGTGTGTATAATTTATTGAGCAGTCTCTGTGCTAATTACTCTATGTACATTGTTTGTTTCACAAGAACTCTGTAAGATATACCATCTTTAATATTATTCCCATATCCCCAAGGCTTCAAGAAATGTATTAGCTTATTCATTTGATGACATAATGACTCATTCCAATAAACCAATTACGTTTTTTAAACTTTCTGTTGTGAATTGAGTGAGGGTTCAGAGAACAGATTGTCAGTTTTGCATTCAACAAATCATACACTTTGTTTCTTCTCAATGATTGTAATCCCCTCCATATAACAACATTTATCCCACTTCCTCCTTGTGGTTCTTATTTCCATTCCATTCACCTTCTCAACTTTGTCCTTAGGTAAGTGTTGTCCTCTTGATCTCATATGGTTAACCATTCTGTGATGAGAATACTAGTTAAACCCAACTTTTTGAAGTTTTGGCATTAATTTAGTCATTGTTGGAAATGAAAGGTATTTGCCCTCAAGTATATGATACTAATTAATGTATGATGTAAACTAGCGCATACCAAATGTCTAGCACCTGCTCTTTCTTTGAACTGTACATCCTGGGTGCCCTGGACCCTATATATTTATAGGAAAACACACAGTATACACACATATTGATTGCTTAATATCCATTATGTGTTCTGTTAAATAGAACATTATGTGAGGTAGATGTTATACAAGCACCATATGAGGGCCTTGCAGTATTTATTCCTTGTTGCTGCTGCTACTGTTTCTGGAGGTGCTCACCAAGGCCAGAGGAATGGGCCAGGCGCAACAGCTGAGAGAGGGTGGTAGCAGAGTGAGAGGAAGCTAGCAGGGAGGGTGTGGAGTGTGCCAGTCTGAACAGCAAGAAAATCCATGTCCCATAACCTCCACCTCTGCCTGCTGGCCTACTGAATAAAGCCTGAGAACCCACACCCAAAGTCATGTCCTCTGCCTCACCTGCTTGTAACCCCAACCCAGTCAGGGCTTCAAAAGTCTGGGTTTGAAGTCTTTAAAATGACTAGGGGAAAATAATAAATAAAAAGTGCGTTTCTTTTTAAAAAAAACAAACAACTTTGTGAAACCATAGATGCTTACCTGTATAGGGTTCAGTATATCTACAGCTTTAAACATCTACTGAGGGGCTTAGGATGTATGCTCCTGGGTAAGGGGGGACCACTTACTGTATTGCTGATTGATTTTTGCCTAACTTTTATATCTGTAGCCAACCATGTTTGCAATTAATGAAAGACTGTGGTTCCTCCCTCAGGAATGTTGGTTGATATTTGTATTACCTTAATTAGTAAGATGAATGTGCATCAACCAAGACCTGTATTGGAATTTCACTCCTTAATAACTTGAGCTGCTTCTTTTTGAATCAAATAAAACAGCTTTCAAATATGGTGTAGCTCAGTAAGATAAGCACTGGACCACAAGGTCTGTTGGAACTGCAAGATTGGCAGTTCAAATCTACCAGCCGCCCCTCAGAAACCCTATACATGCCCACTATGAATTTGAACCAGCTAGACAGCACTAAACAATAGCATTTCCTCAATACGTTATTCAAATACAATGGCTATAGAAGCAACACAGTTTTATGTTTAGTCTGCAATATTAGCATTTTATGTATTACTTTTTAACAGTCTATCTGTTAAAAAATACAAATCCTGATCTGTATAATTTGTTTATTTCTATCAACTAAATGCCCTTTAAGGAGCTCTGGTAGCATAATGGTTATGAATCGGGCTGCGAACCTTAAGGCCAGCAGTTCGAAACTACCAGCCGCTCGGCGGGAGAAAGATGAAGCGTTCTGCTCCCGTAAAGATTTACAGCCTCGGAAACCCTGTACAGGGTCGCTATGGGTCGGATCCGACTTGACGGCAAACAACAACAACAACAACAAATGCCCTTTAGTGGCTGATTTCCAGCTACCAATGTGATCTCTGAATGCAGAGTTGGTAGCACACTTATATAATATTCCCACCATATACAATGTGAATAACCTCATACTATTGGTTGTCAAGTGCCGTTGAGTCATTTCAATTCATAGCAACCTTGTACAGGGTTTGTGAAGAGCTGCTGGTGGGTTTGAACCATCGACCCTGCAGTTCAAGCTGGCCTTGAGGTTCAGTGCATTATCCTGCCTCACCACATCAAAATTCAAACTATAGTAACAGTAAAAGGTAGTAAAATAGAAAGTAATGACTTTTGAGTATTTTTTTCTACTTTTTATGAGTCCTGGTGTGGTGCTGTGGGTTCATGTGTTGGACTGCAAAGTTGGTTTGGACAGCAAGGTTGGCGGTTCAAGCTCACCAATGGCTCCTCAGAAACCCTATACAGGGTTGCTATGAGTGGGAACTGATTTGACTGCAGTTAACAATAACAAAAACAAATTCTAATTTTTGCCTTATTCTTAATTTTGAATGAATTATAGAAACAAAGGAAGTTGCAAAAACTTAAGAAAGTTTATGGAAAAATTCCATTAACTTTTCACTCCATTTTCCCATGAATATTTGAAGCATCCTCATAGTACTTAAAATCTTGCATACCTTTCAAATACCTTCCCCTGATGATGACCAAATTTATAACTGTCTATAATATCAAATGTGTAAACATTGATATCTTGGGCATTAGTGAGCTGAAATGGACGGAATTGGCCATTTTTAATCTGATGAGCACATGGTTTATTATGCCAGAAGTGACATATCAATGAGGAATGGTGTTGCATTTATTGTCAAAAAGAACATATCCACACGCACCCCCACACACAGAGTGGATGGAGATGAACAACTTGGACATTGGATACTCAAATGGGGAGGGGGGGGACTACAAAGGCAAGAAGTGACTGGCTTATAAGCTTTCAAGAGGGAACCTAGTGCTAGGGAGCTTGGCAGAAAGCAGAATCTCCAGTAGGTACTATTCAATCTGTCTGGGCGGAGCTGATGAAAGGAAATACAGATGGGTAACTCGTGATGCTGTAGTAAATAATGCTTATCAGGACAGATTGTGGGGGTTGGAAATGCAAAGGTAGACGTTTTGTAACAAGGAAGGGAGTGATTAATTCTCCAGGATAGGAGCCGAGGTCTCTGGGACCATCAACAGAGAAGAGCCGAGAGCAGGACCCTACCCAGAGAAGCAGAGATGCCTGAGATAGAGGCAGAGACGATGACGTGGAGTGATGAGGCGGCTGGGGACTTTGGACCCAGAGAGGGAAAGGGACTGTGGGCCGAAAACTGGGGGGGAGGGGGAAGTGTAGGGGGCGGGTTTCTGGGATATACCCTTTGGGTGGTTGATGATGCATGGAGGGGATTGGAACCATGGCAGTGAGATGATATATGATGGAATGAATGTAAAACTAAAGTTCTCCCATGTAAACTACCATATAATTCACAATAAAACATTAAACAAACAAACAAAAAGAACATATCCAGATCAGTCATGAGGTACAACACTGTCTTTGATAGGATAATATCCATGCACCTACAGGGAAGCCCAGTTAATACCACTATTATTGAAATTTACACTCCAACCACTAAAGCCTGTGAGGACTTATTCTCACTGGTAGAGAAGAATTCCACCAACTTCTTCAGTCTGAAATTGATCAAACATGCAATCCAGATGTATTGATTGGAATGCACAGGTTGGAAACAAAGTGGAAGGATCAGCAGTTGAAAAATATGGCCCTGGTGATAGATATGATGCTGGAGATTGCAGGATAGAATTCTGCAAAATCAATAATTTGTTCATTTCAAATAACATCATTAGACAGCATAAGAAACGACTATACACATGGACCTCACCAGATGGAATACATAGAAATCAAATTGACTACATCTGCGGAAAGAGACGATGGAAAAGCTCCATATCATCAG
>NW_006408520.1:47431007-47433111 GCF_000296735.1 Chrysochloris asiatica | reverse complement strand
CAAGAGCTGAACAGAAAATTTCAAAGATCAGCTCGAGAAGTTACAACCAAATATCCTGGATAGGATTTCTGTGTAGTGACTGGTGAGTGTGAAGCACCAACTTTGTGGTTAGCGGTCCTGTGCTTATCCTACAGCACTACACCAGACTTCTCCATCCCTATAGTTTTGTTATGTCCAGATCATTACAGATATAGAATCATAGTGTAAAATTTTTAGACTGATTTTTTTCACTAAGCATAATGCTTTTGAGAGGTATTGAGGTTATTACTTGTATCAATAATTCATTCATTTGTGTTTCTGAATAGTAGTAGTCCATTGTATGGAAGTACCAGAAGTATTTTTAGGTTGATTTCAGTTTTGAGCTATTACAAATAAAGCTATGATAACATCCATGTACATACTTTTCTTCTAACATAATTTTTCATTTCATTTGATAATGTTGTTGTTAGGTACTGTCAAGTTGGTTCCAACTCATAGCGACCCTGTGCATAGCACTTCCCAGTCCTGTGCCTTTCTCACAGCTGTTGTTATGTTTGAGCCCATTGCTGCTGCCACTGTACCAATCCATCTTGTTTTAGGGGTCTTCCTCTTTTTCATTGACCCTCCACTTTACCAAGCATGATGTCCTTCTCTAAGGATTGTTCCCTGATAATATGTCTTATGAATGAGAGATGAAGTCTCACCAACCTGGCTTCTAAAGATCACACAGACCTGTTTGTTCTTCAGTCATTTCATAGTACCTTCAATATTCTTCTCCAAAACCACATGTCAAATACGTAAATTCTTATATAGTCTTCCTTATTCATTGTCCAACTTTCCATGCATGTGAGGCACTTTAGTCCTCAAACTGGTAAGATAATCTCATAATATGTGTTTTCAAATTGGTTGAGTTGGCAGGAAGTCAACCATGGTCTCTATGGTCAAATGGAGCTGGATCTGAATCTTGGGTCTGACATTATACCAGGTTTGAAGTAACATATCATGGCCGTACGTTAGCACTATTGTTAAAATGGGGAAACTCAAGAATCAGAAGCTGTTTATCTTCATTTAATAAATATTTGACAAATTCCAGGCTCAGTACCAGGAACTAGGATACAGTAATAGATGATGTATTGATTTTTACCCTCAAAGACCTTACAGTCCAGCAGGGAGGAAAACAATGGACAAATAAACACATTAGTAAAATGATATTCAGGAGCCCTGGTTAATGGGTGATTGTCCTAACAATCCACAAAGATAATGCTCTACAACTTACTTGATGAGTTGTTGGTTTTGGGTTTTTTGTTGTTGTTAAGTGTCATTGAGTTGGTTCCTACTTACAGTGACCCCGTATAGGATTTTCAAAGAACAGCTGGTGAGTTTGGACCTCAGATCTTGTGGTTCAAACTGATCTTGTAGTCCAGTGCTTTATCTTACAGTGCCACTTTGATGAGTAGCAGCTGGAATCTTAAAAGATCATGAGCAGCCATCTAAGGTGCAACTACTGGTCCCTCCCTATCCAGAGGAAATAAGTGATGAAAAATTGAACATGCTTGGAAGCAATTAGTCCAATGGATTTATAGACCACGTGAACATCAGTCTGCACAATCCTGATGCCAGAAGAAATAGATGATGCTTGACTGCCACTACCAACTGCTCTGAAAGGGATCAAACTGGAAGGTCCTGGTTGGAGTGGGAGAAATTGTGAAACACAATTCAAAATCCTGAAAAAGACCTGGCTTCCTGGTCAGATTGAGACCAGGTTTGGGTCTGGAACTGAATTACTCCTCATGACTCAATGTTCAGTCAAGTAGTAGACTGGTATATATAGGAGGCCAGCAACATTAGTTAACATACACACCACAGAATAGCTGTCCATTCGAGATCAAAAGGGCAGTATTTACCTAAGGAAGTGGCATAAATGATGTTACATCAAGGAATTATAATTGAGATGAAATGAAGTATATGACTTGCTGAATATAAAATTTGATCTGCTCTCTAAACCTTCATTCATTCACAATAAAGAGGTTAAAAAAAAAAAAAAAAAGGCCACTGGTGGCATAAACATTTAACCAGATGACTGTTAGCAATTTTGCAATATTGGCAGTTGGAACCCACATAGCAG
>NW_006408520.1:47416951-47430907 GCF_000296735.1 Chrysochloris asiatica | reverse complement strand
TAAACATTTAACCAGATGACTGTTAGCAATTTTGCAATATTGGCAGTTGGAACCCACATAGCAGCACTGCAGAAGAAAGACCTGGTGGTCTGCTCTCTAAACCTTCTCTCATTCACAATAAAGATTAAAAAAAAAAAAAAAAAAAGGCCACTGGTGGCATAAACATTTAACCAGATGACTGTTAGCAATTTTGCAATATTGGCAGTTGGAACCCACATAGCAGCACTGCAGAAGAAAGACCTGGTGGTCTGCTCCCTTACTGTTTATAGTGAAAAATAAAAAACCCTATGAGACATTCTCAGTCTGTCACATGGGGTCACTATGAGTCAGAATTGACTCAATAGCTCCTAACAACAACAACAAAATGGTATTAGTAATTATGACAAATGGAATAAAAGGGGGGGGGAGCAGGTGCACTGATTCAGACAAAACACTTTGAACAGTTGCTATCACAGATGTTGCCACATGTTGCTATTTTTATTATTACTGATTTGAATAAAGTCAGGGTGGCACAGGCAGAAGACTGGAGTCCTCATCTAAAGGGCTGGCCTGTCCTTTATGTTGTATATTGTAATGCTCACTTGGCATGAATTGGATGGGCATCTTATGTGTTAAAGCAGGGATTTGTTTACATTTTGTTGTTGTTGTTGTTAGGTGCCATTGAGTCAGTACCCACTCATGGAGACCTTATGCACAGCAGAATGAAACAATGTCTGATCCTGGGCCAACCTCACTACTGTCACCATGCTTGAGTCCATCGATGCCACCACTGGGCCAACCCATCTCGTTGGGGGTCTTCCTCTCTTTCTTTCCTCTCTTTTCCTTTCCTTCTCAGGCAACTGGTCCCTCCTGACAATATGTCCAAAGTATGAGAGACGAAGTTTTACCATCTTGGCCTCCAAGGAGCACTCTGGCTGCACTTCTTCCAAAATGGGTCTATTGGTTCTTTTGGCAGTCCATGGCACTTTCAATATTCTCCTCCAACACCATAATACAAAAGCATCAATTCTTTTACAGTCTGCTTATTCACTGTCCAGCTTTTGCATGCATATGAGGTGATTGGGTACACAAATAAATTCAGCAATCATTATGGTAGTCAATGGATCAGATACTATATATGTTTCTTTTTTATAAACTTGATTTTTTTTAAGTACTTGTAGGATGATAGGAGAATTGTGCAGAAAGTATAGTAAACTTCCGTGTATTCCTGCACCCAGCCCACAGTTTCTTCTGTTATTGACTTCTTGCATCAGTGTAATATGTTTATTACCACTGATGAATCAATATTAAGACATTATTATTAACAAAAGTCCCTCATTTCCATTTGCATTCACTTTTTGTGTTGTGTAGCCCAATGGGTTTTGACAAATACATAATGTCATGTAGTCACCATGATATATTCACGTTTTTAAATAACTTTTTTTTCTATTCTACTCCCTTTTATAATGGACTAACTTAAGAACAAAGAACTTAGGAAGCTAGGATCATGAAGTCTGTGAGTATCAAATGACTGCTGAAGAATTGACCACGTTTGTTTTCAGTTGTTTCTATGAATTGGGTTTTGCTTATAAGTTAGTTATTATTAATCAGTGATTTTTTTAAAATGAAATCCATAAATCCAAGTTAAATAAACATCCAGACTTGTTGCTTTCTTTTTATTTTCCTGTTTCAGCTTGTGTATTTTCATCAGAATTTTTTCACTGACCTCAGTCTGAGTCCTTTTTGTGTAGTTGATTCTATTTTTGCAGGTTTACCCAATCCTACACTAACTTACTGAGCCACCAGCCTCAATGTCTGCTACCTGATCAGGACATGGCGAATTCTTGGGCTGCAGCCAAGACCTCCCCTCATGTTTGTCAATTTCTCATACTATGGTGACTTGTGTGTTGTTGTGATGCTGGAAGCAATGGTACTGGTATTTTAAATACCAGCAGGGCCACCTTGGTGAACAGGTTAAAGCTGAGCTTCCAAACAAAGACAGACACTGAAGAAAGACAGGTGGACTACTTTTGAATGTTTTGTCACTGAAAATCTTATGAATAGCAGTGGAACATTTGCATATATAGTGCTAGAAGACAAGCCCCTAAGGTTGGAAGTCACTGAAAATGCCACTAGAAAAGAGCTCCCTCCTCAAAGTGACTTTATCATAATGACATAGATGGAGCAAAACTTTGGGGACCTTCAGTTGCTGATGGGGCACAATTCAAAATGAAGAGAAATGGCTGCAAACATTCATTAATAATCAGAACATGGATTGTACCAAGTATGAATCTAGAAAATTGAAAACTATTGAAAATGAAATGGAAGGCATATAGAACAATAGCTTAGGCAGTAGATCAAATGGACAAATATTGGTCATTATGCTGAGAATGGAAAATTGAAGAGGAATGAAGTTGCATTCAACCTCAAAATGAACATTTCAAGATTTGTCTTGAAATACAATGTGCATTGGGTCACTGTAAGTCGGAGTCAACTTGATGGCACCTAACAACAACAAAGAAAAAAGGTGTTGTGTGTCACACCCTTGGGAATCTCCTATAAGAGTGGTGGTGGAATTAGATGTGTTGTATCCCACCCTTCCAATTAGTTGGCTAGGTAGCAGCCTTTCAAATTTCTTGGCATAGATGAGTGAGTGCCTCCAGTGCTATATCATTTTGATGAAATATTTCAATTTGTATTCCATTAATTCTCGGAGCTTTGTTCTTTGCCAATGCCTTCAGTGCACCTTGGACTCCTTCCTTCAGTACCATTGGTTCATGATCGTATGCTACCTCTTGAAATGGCTGAACCATTTCTTTTTGGAACAGTGACTGTATATTATTTTTATCTTCTTTTGATGCTTTCTGCATCAATCAATATATTGCCCATTGTTGTTAAGTGCCGTCGAGTCGGTTCCGACCCATAGCGACCCTGTACAGGGTTTCTGAGGGTGTAAATCTTTACAGGAGTAGAAAGCCTGATCTTTCTCCAGCGGAGCAGCTGGTAGTTTCGAACCGCTGACCTTAAGGTTCACAGCCCAATTCGTAACCACTACGCTACCAGAGCTCCCATAGAGTCCTTCAATATTGCGATTTAAGGCAAAATAATTTTTTTCTTCAGTTCTTTCAGCTTAAAAAAATGCTGAGCATATTCTTCAAATAGATGCAGCACTGGAGGCACTCACTAATCTATGCCAAAAATTTGGAAGACACTTAACTAATTAACAGATTGGAAGAGGTCCATATTTTTGCCTATTCCAAAGAGAAATGACCCAATGGAATGTGGAACGCATCAAACAGTATCATTAATAACACATGCAAGTAAAATTTTCCTGAAGATAATTTTAAAATGTCTGCCACAGTATATTGACAGGGAACTGCCAAATGTTCAACAGTGCATTGATAGGGAACTGCCAGTTGAAGATGTGGAACAAAGGATATCATTGCTGACTTTAGATTAATCTTGGCTGAAAGCAGAGAATACTAGAATGATGTTTACCTGTGCTTCATTGACTATCAAAGGCTTTTGACTGTGTGGATCATGACAAGCTATAAATAACACTGTGAAGAATGGGTATTCCACAAGCCTTAATTGTGCTCATGAGACCCTTGTTACATAGACCAAGAGGCAGTTGTTAGAACAGAACACAGAAATACTGAATGAGTTAAATAAAATCATGAAAGGTGTGTACCAGGGTTGTATTTTTTTCACTATACTTATTCAATCTGTATGCTGAGCAAATAATCTGAGAAGCTGGAGTTTATGAAGAAGAACATGACATCAAGATTGAAGGAAGACTCATTAACAACCTCCATATGCAGATGACACAACCTTGTCTGTTGAAAGTGAAGAAGACTTGAAATACTAATGATGAAGATGAAAGATGACCACTTTCAGTATGGATTGCACCTCAGTGTAAAGAAAAACATTCTTCACAACTGGATCAGTAAATAGCATCACAATAAATGGGGGTGGGTGGGGGAAATGAAGATGTCAAAAACTTTACTTTTCCTGGAATCACCATTAATGCCTATAGAATCAGCAGTCAAAAAAATTAAATGACATGTTGCAGACCACTTTAAAATATTCAAGAGCAAAGATGTCAGTTTGAAGACTAAGGTGCACCTCACCCAACACATGGTATTTCCAGTAGTCTTATATGCCTGTTCAAGTTGGACAGTGAATAAGGAAGATTATGGAAGAATTGATACATTTGGGTTATGGTGAAGATTATCAAAAGTAACCATGGATTGTCAAAAGAACAAGCAAATCTGTATTAGAAGAAGTACAGCCAGAATGCTTCTTAGAAACAAGGATGACTAGACTTTTCCTCTCGTACTTTGGACATATTTTCAGGAGGGATGAGTCCTGGAAAAGGACATCATGCTTGGAAAAGCGGAGGGTGAGCAAAAAAGAAGAAGTTCTCCAATGAGATGCATTGGCACAGTGGCTACAACAGTGAGCATAACAGTTGTGTGGATGATGCAGAACTGGGCAGGTTAAGTTCTGTTGTGCATAGGGTCACTATGAGTTGGAACCTTCTGGAAGGCACCTAACAACAACTTGGTTTCTTATTACAAAAATGCTTTGTTGATACAGTGAAGTGCCCTTTCCTTTAAATATGAATCTATAAGACTTTATGTTGAGGCACTAGTAAGAGTGTACTTTTCCATTTGTGCTAGGTCCTTAAATTTGAATATTTACTTCCTTTTTTTACTTTATCAACCAGATTTGATGACCATCTTCCTCTTCCAAGCCAACTGCCTCTCCCTAAATTTGACACTGTCTTCCTGGAAAAAATGTTAGATGTGCCTAGCCAGTGCTGGTGTGGTGTTGTGGGTTAATGAGCCAGACGACAAAGCCATTTGAACTGCAAGGTCTGTGGTTCAAGCTCACCAGCTGCTCTTTAGAAACCCTATACAGGGTTGTTATGGGTCGGAATCAACTTGACAGCACTTAACAACAACAACAAGCCAGTGCTGGGCCCTACTGCCTTCTCTTTTCCACACATTTTTCACTGGATTCTCGGCTCCTGCAAGAGTTTCAGTACTGGCTCTGCAGATTTCAAGCATGTATTTCCCCACCTCTGTGCAAATTGTGATTTGTAGCATTCACTGTTTACTAGTGGTGCTGTAGACAGGGGTTATAAGTGGTTTTATTTGATTTCCTTACTGATCTTCTTAGGCTTGGGAGGGTATGTGGAAAAATCTATATTTAGTTAATGTATAGCAACTGAAAGTCTGAGTATATTTATTCTTATTTTTTGAATCTTAATTAAATATAATTAGATATTTTGCATTTTTAATCTAACATGATAGCATAAGTATGTGTATCTTCTTCTCTTTTTTGTGGTTTTATTTCACATTTAATTCTTTTTTTCTGGATTCATGCCTTGGCTTACTAATATAGACCTTCTGTTGTGGTTTGCGGGCACCAATAAATTATAAAAATCATGACCTAGAGTGCTGATAAGTGGACATATGCTTAGACAAATGAGTAAACTAGGGCCCTGTCCAAATGTTGCTGACGCTTTTGAAGCAAAAAGTGGGTAAGATCAGGGAAAGGTTTGATTACAAATTTCTTTCAAAAGTTAAGTGTCAGTCTCTTGGCACTTGTGGCTTTCAATTTTGCTTAGTTTTTTGAGAACCAGCTGCCCTTCAAAGCTGGCTACTCCCCAGAATCCTCAGAACAGTTTTATAAATTACCACATCCTCAGTCACTTGCATATGTCCCAAATTCTCTATTAAGTTTTAATCTTCCTATGAACAGTTATGACTTCCTCTTCTCCCAGGGCACCCATCATGGATCCTGGCCAAAAATATTCTCTCAGGGACTCTTCAGTCACTTTTGAAAGACTGTTCTTGAGATTACTGAGAGTTGTTACATCCAAAGGAACAATTTTTCTGTTTTTTTGGAGACTGACAAAGAATGAAAGCCACCAAGCTGGAATGAATATAGTACCATGCAGCTTCAATGAGGCCTCACTCCTTAATATTATTCTAAGGCCCTTTTCATTTTGCTTAAGGGTCAGAGGCAAAAAAGGACTGCCAATGCCTGTGCGTAAATATATACAATATGGGCATACCCGACAATAGCCATCCAAATACTAGTCCGTGCATTCCCTGCAGAGCACCTTTTCAGAAGGGCTGAATTATGATTCCGATTAGTAAGCTCTACATTGCAAATCCAAAAATTCTGTGATTTAACCTGTGTGAAATTCTTATTTACATCACACACGTGTTCCTGGACTGCAGACAAAGACAGAGAAATAGACAGGGGCATGAAATTTGAATGATGTCACCTTCCCTTAAATAAAGTCATTCAGTTGTTTTCTTAACTCTTACTTAGTAAGTTCCTTAAAAGCCTCTAAGGGCCCTCCATTGGGATCCCTTGCCAGCTATCATTACCATCTCAAATTCTTTGCTTTCTGGTCACCAGACACACTAGCCTTTTTTCAGTTTCTAAAACATTCCATGTTTTTTTCCACCATAGGATGTTTGGATATTCTGTTACTGCTGCTTAGAATGCACTTGTCTCATCTCTTTACTTAGTTAATGCTTGTATATCTTCCAGATTCCAAGTCAAATATCAGTTTCTCAGAGATGTTTTCCTTGAATGTCCTGCTACCCATTCTCATGGCAACATGTTACTTCCAGGTTATTTCTTGTGGTTGTAAATTCACGTTCCACTAATGTCCTCCTCTCTCACCAGATTCAAACCTCCACTAATGTAAGAGCAGTTCCTTTTTGCCAATCTTTGAATCACATGTTCTTAGAAGAAAGACTTGCCCTTAGAAAGTGCTGAATGGGATTTATGTTGAATACATGGATAAATTGATTAATATAAAGCAAGTTGTTGTTGTTGTTGTTGTTGTTGTAGGGTCAATTCCAACCCATAGCGACCCTGTATAGAGTTTCCAAGAGGCAGCTGGTGAGCTTGAACCAGCAACCTTGCAGTTCAAATGACTTTGAAGTCTGACGCATTAGCCCACAACGCCACACAAGAGGTAAGGGCTAAATAAGTAGCTCTGGTAGTGTAGTGGTTATGAATCAGGCTGCTAATCTCATGAACAGCAGTTCAAAGCTACCATCTGTTCTGCAGGAGAAAGATGAAGCTTTTTGCTCCGGTAAAGACTTACAGCCTGGGATACCCTATACAGGGTCGCTATGAATCTGAATCATCCAAGGACTAAATGTCCAGAATGAGACAATCAAGTATAAACAATCAGCTGCTTTTCAAAAAAAAAAAAAAAAAAAAAAAAAAATATGTGGTATTCTTTGATAAAGATGCTAAAACAAATGTATATATATGTAGCCTGAGAAACAGATAACAGACAGAAAATTGAGGAAAAAAGTTAAAGAAAACCTGATAAAAAATTCAGAGCTGCTTGCTTGTTGGATCTAAAAGCGCAGTGTTCATTTCTAGTCACATCCTTGCCACAAGGAGTTTAAAGACACAGTGAGAAGAGACTTGGAAGGGTAGCTCAGATGATCCCAGATCAAATGTCAAGTAGCTCACAGAAAGTTTAGAGACTTACAGTGGAAAGTCAACAGGACTTGAAGGAGAAGTAATTATAGATCCAAAGCCCAGTTGGTATATGTGATAATGTCACCAACTTTAATTTCAACAAAGACCTGCTTACACAACTTAGATTCTAAAGTGAAGGTTCAGGAAATTCTAAGTAAATGTGTGACATATTTTTTTTTTTTTCAATAGCAGCTAAGGGCCTAAAGGCATGGGGTATTATAAGGTATTGAAGTTAATGTCTAAGGATAAAGCATTGTTGAATCTGTGATGAATTCTCTCTCCTCTCTCATGTGCACACATATACACACAGTCTTCCATTTATTTTAGAAAAGCAGAGTAAGAAAGTATCACAAAAGAGATGGTGTTAATTTATATCTTTTAAACCAAACTATTGCACATTCACCTTGCATTTTAATTAGTCTCTTTTTTTCAGTCTGAAAGAAACAGAAATAGGGCTATTGTCTCCACTCATTAATGTATTCTATCAACTCCAAAATTGGAAAGAGATTTATAAATTCTTATTGTGTACCAAGGGCTTTGAAGGAAGCCACACATGGACTCTGATATCATTGTTTAGTATACAAGATTAATAAAAGTGCATTGCTAGTAGAGTTCCACTTGTACATGCAAGGGTTTATTCCAAAGAAAACATGTTTAAACATGTCTTTGGAATCAGTAGATGTCTGCAGGCAAGCTGTCTCACTTGCCCTAGTCTTGTTAGAGTGCATTCAAAAGAAGAAGAGTCCAGTCAAAACAGTGGGTTCAGGAGAGATCAGCTGGGTCAGTCTAATTCAAGACAGAGAGGTCAACTCTGAAGATTATGGCCACTGTGGTTTTGGGAGTCCTAGTGTGGTGCTGTAGGATAATGAACTGGATCACAACGTTAGTTTGAATTGCAAGGTCTGTGGTTCAAATTTACCAGCCACTTCTCAGAAACCCTATGTACAGGTTCCGACTCATAGTGACCCTACAAAGGGTTTCTGAGGCTGTAAGTCTTTATGGGAGCAGACCGTCTCATCTTTCTCCCACGGAACCACTCACTGGTAGTTTCAAACTGCCGACATTGAGGTTAGCAGCTGGATTCGTAACCACTACGCGACCAGAGCTCCTTTCAGGATCACTATGAGTAGGAAACAATTTGACGAGACTTAACAACAACAAGGAGTAATCTTGATAAATTTCTCAAAGGACACAGGAAGATAATGGGAACTTATTATGAAGAAGTTGTAACAAAATTGACAACTTCATTGGTGAAACAAAGACGAGCAAAGTTGTGTTAAAGAATTTTTCCCAACAGGACAATTCACTGGCTTATCTTTTGAGAGTAGCAAGGGCTGTCCTATGAGAATTTCATTGGGAAACCTTGCCCAATGTAATTTATAACCTTGATTTTGCCCCTTTAGACTTCTTTTGGTTCTTACAGTCACAGAACTTCTATAAGAATGTGATTTGAGACCTTCAATGAAGCCAACACTGCCGTCTAACATGCTATAAGTGTAAGACCACAGAACTCTTTGAGGAAAGAGTAGTTGATGTTGTTTTTAGATGCCATCTAGTAAGTTCAGACTCAGAGCAACGCTATGTACAACACAACAAAACACTGCCCGGTCCTGTACCATCCCCCCAATTGTTGTCATGTTTAAACCCATTGCTGTGCAACTCCATCTCCTGGGGCTATTTCCCTTTTTTGCTGACCCTCTGCTTTACCAAGCATGATAGCCTTTGCCGGGACTGGGCCCTCTTGATAACATGTCTGAAGTGTGAGAGACGAACTGTCACTGTCCTTGATTCTAGGGGTCATTCTGGCCACACTTCTTCCAACACAGATTTATTTGTTCTTTTTGCAGTACTTTCAGTGTTCTTCTCCAACACCATAACTCAAATGTATCAATTATTCTGTGGTCTTCCTTATTCACTTATTCATTGTCCAACTCTTACATGGTATTAAAACATACCATGACTTGGGTAAGGTGCACCTTAGTCCTCAACTGATATCCTTTTTCTTGAACACTTTATAGAGGTCTTGTATAGCTGATTGCCTAATGCAATATGTCATTTGATTTTTTTTAATTTTTTTGACTGCTACTTCCATGAGCATTGATTGTGGCTCCAAGCAAAATGAAGTTTTTGACAATTTTAGTTTTTTCTCCATTTATATCCATTTCTTCAATAATGTCATGATGTTATTTATTGATCCAGTTGTGAGGATTTTGTTTCCTTTCTATTTAGGTGCAATCTATATAGAAAGCTATATAGTCTTTGATCTTCATCAGTAAATATTTTAAGTCCTTTTCATTTCCAACAAGCAAGGTTGTACCGTCTTCATATTGCAGTTTGTTAACCAGTCTTCCTCCGATCCTGATGCCACGTTGTTCTTCATATAATCCAACTTCTCAGAACATTTGCTCAGATTAAGTAAGTATGGTGAAAAAATGCAACCCTTGCACACACCTTTTCTGATGATAAGCCCTTCAGTATTTCCTTGTTCTGTTCTAACAGTTGCTTCTTGGTCTATGTACATTTTCCTATGAGCACAATTAAGCATTGCGAAATACCCATTCTTCTCGATGATATCCATAGTTTGTTGTAATCCAGTGAGTCAAAAGACTTTACAAAGTCAATAAAGCATGAATGAAAATCTTTCTAGTATTCTCTGCTTTTATCTAAGATCCATTAGATGTCAGCAATGATACCTTAGTTCCATGTCCTTGTCAAAGTCAGGTTTGATTCTCTGTCAGTTCTCTATGAATGTACTGTTGCAGCCATTTTTTAATCAGCTAAGCAAAATTTTACTTGCATGAGATATCAGTGATACATTGTTCAATGATTTCTGCATTCCAGTGCTTCACCTCCCTTTTGAATGGGCATAAATATGGATTGGTTTGCCAGGTTTCTGTCTTCCAAATTTCTTAGCACTGATGAGTGAGTGCCTATAGTATTGCATCAGTTTGTTGAAAGATTTCAATTTGTATTCTGTCAGTTCCTGGAGCCTTGTGTTTTTGCCAATGCCTTCAGTGCAGCTTAAACTTCTTCCTTCGGGCCCTTTGGTTCTTGATCATATGCTACCTCTTGAAATGGTTGAACATAGACCATTTCTTTTTGGTACAGTGACTGACTTTGTGTATACCCTTCATCTTCTTTTGATGTTTTTTCTGCACCATTCAAAATTTTGTCCATAGAATCCTTCAATAATGCAAGTTGAAGACTGAATTTTTTTCCTCAGCTTGAAGAATGTTGAACATGTTCTTTCTTCCCTTTTGGTTTTCTAACTCCAGGTCTATGCACATTTCATTATAATACTTTATCTTCTCTAGCTGCCCTTTGAAATTTTTAGCTCTTTGACGTCTTCATTTCTTCCATTCACTTTAGCATCTTTTCACTGGAGAGCAAGTTTCAGCCTCTTCTGACATCCATTTTGGTCTTTTCTTTCTTTCCTTGCTTTTTAATGACCTTTTACTTTCTTAATGGATGCTGTTCTTGATGTCATTGCACAGATCTTCTGGTCTTCAGTCAGTGTCTAATGCGTGTTCTTGAGATGGTCTCTAAATTCAAGTGGGATATGTTCAAGGTCATATTTTGATTCTCCTGGACTTGTTTTAATTTTCTTCAGCTTCAGCCTGAGCTTGCATATGAACAGTTGATGGTCTATCCCATAGACTGCCCCTTGCCTTGGTTTGGCTGATGATCATTTGTGAAGATGGTGCAGAAGTGGGCAGTGTTCACTCTGTTGTGCATAGGGTTGGTATGAGTCAACACCGACTTGACAGAATTTAACAACAACAACAACATTGAGACTTTTCACTGTCTTCTCACAGATGTAGTCACTTTGATTTCTGTGTGTTCCATCTGGTGAGATCCATGTGCACAGTTGTTCTGTATGTTGTTTTTAAAAAGGTATTTGCAATGAATAAATCATTATTGTTATGTGCTATGGAGTCAGTTCCGACTCATAGCGACCCTGTACAGGGTTTCCAAGGCTGAAAATCTTTACGGGAGTAGAAAGCCTCATCTTTCTCCCATGGAACAGCTGATAATTTCAAACTGCTGACCGTGAGATTAGCAGCCCAATTCATAACCACTATGCTACCAGAGCTCCTAATGAATAAATCATTAGTCTTCTAAAATTCCTTCATGATTTCTCCAGAATAGATTCTATCACTAAAGCAATATTTTCCAACTACAGAACCTTCCTCTTTGTTTCCAATCTTCACATTCACATGATCATTACCAGCAATTATCCATGCATCTTGATTCCATGTCTGATCAATTTCAGACATGGTAGAATTTGGTAGAATTTTTCAATTTCACCATCACTGGCTTTAGTGGTTGCTGCATAAATTTGAATAAAAGTGGTATTAACTGAGCTTTCTTCTAAGTATATAGATATTATCCTATCACAGACAGATCTTTATATTTCAAGACAGATCTTGAAATGTTCTTTTTGACAATGAACTCAAAGCCATTTCGCTTCAATTTGTCATCCCAACTTAGTACACCATATGATTATCAAATTCAAAATGGCCAATACCAATCCATTTTAGCTCACTAATGTTTATGATATCAATCTTTATGCATTCCATTTCATTTTTTGATAACTTCCAATTTTCCTAGATTCATGCTTTGTACATTCCATGTTACAATTATTAACGGAGTTTACAGCTATTTCTCCTCATTTTGAGCTGTGTCCCATCAGCAAATGAAGGTTCTAAAACCTTTACTCTATTTATGTCATCATAGTGAACTCTACTTTCAGGAGTCAGCTCTTCCCCAGTCACATTTTCAGTGCCCTCCAACCTGAAGAGCTCGTCTTCCAGCACTGTATCTGACAATATTCTGCAATTATTCATCTTGTTTCAATATTCAGTATACAAGTGGTACATGACAGTGTTCCACCGCTATTCATAAGGCTTTCAGTGGCTAAACATTCATAAGCTGCCTGCTTGTCCTTCTTACTAGTCTGTCTTAGATTGAAAGCTCAGCTTAAACCTGTCCACCATGGGTGACACTGCTGGAATTTCAAATATTGGTGGCATGCCTTCCAGCCTCACAGTCACAGACAAGCCATTTTAGTATGACAAATTTGACAAACGAGTGGTGATGAAGGGTCGTTTAAAGTGAGGGAAACACCATCTTCAGAAGTGTATAGACTTAGTCGGAGAAAATATCAAGAAACAATATCTTCATATTTTATTTTTTTTGTTTAATAAAGTGTTTGTGGTTTTTTGCAATCATTTTTCACTTACCCTTGTACTTCGTTTTGATAATAGATGATTTGACTTCTCAAAGCATAATTCTTGAGGTGTACCTCTTCTACCCTGTGAATAATTTGTGGAAAGGATTACTGAGAACATAGATGTAAGATCTAGTAAGAACAAAGATGAGTTACTTATTAGGATGTCTAAACAGTCGGGGCTAAACGAGGGCTATGAGAGAGCTGTGGTAATAGAAAGATATTAGCTAGAACTTGGCTATTACTTACCACATAAAAGAATGAGGCTACAAACTCAAATATCTATACATTTTTTTCTGCTAGAAAAAAAATGAATTTAATATGACTGGCTTATACTTTATTGATAATAGATTAAGATCACACAATGGATGTTCTGGCAAACTGGATTGCTGTGCATTTATAACCACTGCTATTAGAGCAGATATAGTACTTCCCACAGAACCCTCACAGAATTGTACATGACTTGGTTTGGTCTGAATGTCTTTCACCTGAAACACTCTAAGACCAAGGGCTCTGGGAAGAGGAAATAAGTAAACCTGAGCAAGACAGTAACTAAGGAACCAATTCTGGACAGACCTGGATTGAAGAATGGGGTGTCGAAATCATAGGTCTGAGTTAGAGGTTCATCATCTACAAAGGACAAAGGGCGGAGTGCCTAATTAATTAAGTACATACACAGATGCTGCTAAAGACTTCCAGACTAGTTTTAAAAGACAAGTGAATGTGTTTAGAATGTTCTTTTCACTTTAATTCTACCTTACCCCTGTGATAGAACAGAATAAAATCCCCCTACAAAGATGTCCACATCCTAATCTCTGGAAACTGTGATTGTGCTACCTTATATGGCAAAAGGGATTTGCATATGTGATTAAGTTAAGGACCTTGAAAGATAATTATCTTGAATAATCCAGATGAACCAACTTAATAACATGAGTTCCTAAAGGCAGGAGAACCTTTCCTGATTGAAATGAAAATCAAAGGGAGAAGTGACAAGGGAACAATGATGAAGGAGATGCAATGTTGCTGACTCTCAAGATGGAAGGGGTGAGCACAAACCAAGAAATGTAGTGGCCTCTAGGAGCTGGAAAAGACCAAAAAGTGTATTCGCCTTTGGTAGTGATGGCATTGGGGTTATGTGCTGTTGAGTTGGTGCCAACTCATAGTGACCCTGTGTAGGATTTCCAAGGCTATAAATCTTTACAGGAGTTGTTGTTGTTGTT
>NW_006408520.1:47414656-47415971 GCF_000296735.1 Chrysochloris asiatica | reverse complement strand
CTCCAAGACTCCATTAGACCCTCCAAAAAGAAACACAGCTCTGCTACCAACTTAATTTTAGTCCAGTAAAAAAAATTATGTTATGCATCTAATCTATAGAATTGTATGATAAAGCATTTGTGTTGGTTTAAGCCACTAATAACCAGTTGCTGTCTAGTCAATTGTAACTGGTGGTGATTCCCTCTGTATCAGTGTAGAATTTTGCCACATGGGGTTTTCAGTGACAGATTTTTCAGAAGTAAATCACCAAACCTTTCTTTCAAGTTGTCTTTGGGTGGAAAAAAAGCATATGAGCTTTCAGTTAGCTGCCAAGAGTGTTAAACATTTGCATGAGGGACTCGAGGCCACTACTTTCTTTTTTTTTAAAGCAAAACGAAACCCACTACCATCAAGTTCATTACAACTCATAGTGACCCTAAACAAAACAAAACAAACCCACTCCCTTCAAGTTGATTCTGACTCATAGAGCCCCGATATAGAGTTTCTGAAGCTTTAAATCTTTATAGGAGCAAAAAGCCTCTTCTTTCTCCCAAAGAGCAGCTTGCAGATTTGAACTGCTGACCTCTGTGTCAGCACACCAACATGTAACAAACTACATTACTATATTGTTGTTGAATGCCATCGAGTCGGTTCCAACCCATAGAAACCCTGTATAGGGTTTCTGAGAAGTGGCTGGTGAGCTTGAACCATCGATCTTGTGGTTCAAACTAAGTTTGCAGTCAAGCGCATTAACCCACAGTGCCACACCAGGAATCCTACATCAATATGTAAACTATTAAAATCCACTATCATTAATTCCAACTCGTAGTTACCTAAAGAACAGCGTAAAACTGCCCTATTGGGTTTCTAAGGCTATAAATCTTTACAGAAACAGACTGCCTCATCTTTTTCCCAAGGAAAAATGGGTTTCACTGACAGGTTCAAGCCAGTGAATTTCTGGTTAATCTGTCCACGCTTAATCCACTGTGCCACCAGAGTTCCTTAAGCCACTAATGTTAAATGCCGTCCGGTCACTTCCAACTCTTAGTGAGCCTGTAAAGGGTTTCCAAGGAGCAGCTGGTGGGTTTAAACTGCCAACTTTGTGGTTAACATTCCAGTGTTTATCCTACTGTGTCACACTGTTGTTGTTGTTGTTGTTAAGTGCTTTCGAATCAGATCTGACTCACAGCTACCCTGTATAGAGTTTTCAAGGAGCAGCTGGTGAGTTTGAACTTGTGGTTTGCAGTCTAGTGATGATCCTACAGCTCCCCACCAGGAGTCAACCCCCTAATTTTGGCCATTCCTATCATCATCTGAGTCACTGCACTGTTGTTAG
>NW_006408520.1:47393734-47412015 GCF_000296735.1 Chrysochloris asiatica | reverse complement strand
TTCGTTCTGCTGTGCAGGGGATCGCTATGAGTCGGTTCCGACTCGATGGCACCTGACAACAACAACAACAACAGTATATATATATATATATATATATATATAAACAATGATACATAAAAGGTCACTATGAGTTGAAACCGACTTGACAGACTTATATATATATAACATGTATGTTAAATCTCTACATATTGTAAGAGGTTTCTCAGTGTTGCAGATTGTTAGATACACAGATAACTGAAAGGTTTGCAAGTTGAGATGCACCCTAAAGAAGGCCTGACTGTCTCCTTTGAAAAATCAGCCATTGAAGATCCTATGGAGTGCAGATTTATTCTGACCCACATGGAGTCTCCATAAACTGGAATAAACTCAACAGCAACTAGTTTACATATTTTAAAGCCTACAAAACACAATTGTTGTCATCTTATACAGTCAGTCAGCATTCATTTAAATTCACCCAATTATCATTTTATTGATCTTCTTTCCTTTTTACATTTTTAACTTTCCATCTGGGATCATTTCCTTATGCCTGAAGAATCTTTGTCTATTTTTAGTGCTTCTCTTCTGGTGACACATTCTCTTCATTTTTAATTGTCTGAAAATGTCTATCTTTTTTCCTCTCTAATTTTTAAAGAATATTGTCACTTGCTATAGAATTCTAGGCTTACATATATTATCTTTAGCACATTAAAGATACAATACCATCCTGTGGTTTGTGCTACTTGTTTCTTTGGTGAGAAATTCCATGGCTTTCTAGCTGTGACTCCTTGGAAGAAAATGTATTGATTTTCTCTGTTGTGTCTTTTTTTAAATCCTATTTTCCCATGATGTACCTCTTTGTAAATATTATCTTATTTTTATTCTGCTCAAATTTTTAGGCCTACTTAAGTCTGATTTTCTTCATTTTGGAAAAAATTATTATTCATTATCTCTTCAAACATGGCTTTCCTGTCTTTCCTTATTTCTGGGACTTCAGTTGTAAAATACAACATAAACTATTTTAAGCCTTTTCATTGTGGCTTCTTGCCTCTCTTTCCTAGATATTTTCTTTTGACTTACATTATAATTCACTAATTGTCTATTCCAGTTGTCTAACCTATTGTTAAATTGAATTGTTGACTTTTAAATTTCAATTATTATAGATTTTTAAGTTCATAATTTCCTTTTATGCTTTTATTTTTGTTTCTAGTTCTTTACCAACATTTCCAATCTTTCCCTTGTTTTGTTCAATGGTAAATGCAGCTGTTTTTTACTCTATTTCTGAAGATTCTAATATCTGAGATCTGTGTATATCTGTTTTTATTGTGCTTTTGGTTCTAAATATTGTTGAAAGTGTCATTAGTCGAGAGACTAGTGCCACTTCAAAATTCACAAGAGCCTAGAGGAAAGCCCAAACCCTAGATTCCACCTTCTTAGACTTTTGAGCTTGTCTGTATGCTAGCTTGATGTCTCCTTCACCAGAGTCCTGGTGTGGCATTGTAGGATAAACAATGGACTGTTAACCTCAAGGTTGGCTGCTCAAACTCATCAGCCACTCCTCAGAAACCCTATACCTGGTCGCTAAGAGTTGGAACTGACTTGAAAACACTTAACAACAGCAATGCCTTCACCAGAATATTAAAAACTTCTTTTCAAGTTTTCTAAGTGTCCTTGATGCATTGGTTGGTCATAATTTTCTCTTTTGGAATGAATTTTTAAATTGTCCTATTGTTTTTTCTCATACTTTGTATAAGTAATGTTCAAATATCAGAAAATATAAAACATTATACAATAAAAGTTTTCTTCTTACCTTGGATCTTCACTCATCCAACTGTAAGTCTTTTTGTATTGATCCTAATAAAAATATTCTATACATATACAAGTCAATATAAGAATATATTATTTTCTCTCCATTTGTACACATTTATTTATACACACTGTTCTGTGTTCTGCTTTGTTTTACTTTACAGAATATCTTTTAAAAGGTTTTCATATTTTTGCATCAAGATCTTCATTCATTTTTTTAAATACATGAATTTCTATCATATGTAAACACTGTACTTCAACTAATCACTTATTAGCGGGATTTGGGATTATTTCCAGTCCTTTGCATTTATAAACTTGACTAACGTAATGTCTGTGTCATTTTGCACATGAAAATGCATATCCATGGAATAAATTTCTGGAGGTGAGATTGCATTCGTATAGGTATATGCATCTATCATCATCTTGCTGTTGTTGTGTTGTTAAGTGCCCTTGAGTCGGAATTTAGCAACTGACAAATCCCAGTGTTGGAGTTTGCTTGCTGCTAGGTTTACAAAGAGTCCTCTCAGAAGCAGGAACAGACCCATAGCGACCCTGTATAGGGTTTCCGAGGAATATCTGGTGAGCTTGGACTGCCGACCTTGTGGCTCTAACCAACTTCACAGTCCAGCGCATTAACCCACAATGCCACATCAGGACTCCCTTGCTAGACAGCTACAGTTGCTGTTCATATGGGTTGTATCATTGTACGCTCTCATCTCCAGTAATTGAGACTGCTTATTTTTCCATATTCTCACCCACAGTGTCTAATACTTTAATATTTTTACCATTCTGCAAGCTAAGAATAAATCAGTGTGGCTCTTTTACATTTTTCATTATGATCGAATGTGAACATTTTTTCATAAATGTAAGGACTATGTGAGATTGTTCACCTCATTGCCCATTTTTCCATTCATTTGTTAGTCTTTTTGTACTGATAGGAACTCAATTTGCATCAGGGATATTGCTCTTTTATCTGTACAGATGTTTTCCCCAGTTTGTGAAATAATAGTTTGACTTTGTTGCTAGGTCTGGTTTTGTTCTGTTTTTGGCATATGTAATATTTTCCTTTGTATATATCAGTGTCATTAATTATCACCACCACCACCACCACCCCCCAGCATATGTATCAGCTTGACAGGACCATAATTCTCAATGGTTTGGCAGTTATGTGATGATCCCTCATGATGTGATCTGATGTTATAGTCCAATAAGAAAATTCATGGAGGGACGTTGTTGTACCATTGAGTCAGTTCCAACTCATAGTAACTCTGTATAGTTTCCTAGGAGCAGTTAGTAGCTTTAACAGCGGGATTTGTTTGTTGATAAATTCCGTCAGGTTGAGTTGACTCATAGCAACCCGTATAGAATTTAAAAGAAGCAGATGGTAAGTTTGAACTGCTGATCTTGTAGTTCAAACCGATCTTGTGGTCCAGTGCTTTATCTTGCAGCGCCACACCAGGACCATCTTTAATCCCACCACAACCATGATCCAATGGCTGAGAGATTCTCAAGGGTGTGACTGGCAACCCCTTTTGTCTGGCAAGAGATAAAAGGAGAGAGATGTGAGTAGAGAAAGGGGGCCCAAGGAAAAGGAGCCAGGAGTAGTATTTCCTGGGGTCCCTATACTGTGAAGCTCCTAGATCCAGGGAATGATTGATGTCAAAACACTGGGCAATCTCCAAGGAATTTTAGGCCTACAGATGCTGAAAGGAGGGAGACAAGGAATTTTACCCCAAGTCGCTACTCTGAATTTGGAGTTCGAATCTCCAAAACTATGAAAGAATAAATCTCTGTTTGCCAAAGCCATCCACTGGTGATATTTCTATTATAACAGCACTGTTGTTGTTGTCAAGTGCCATCCACTCGGTTCCAACCCATAGCTACCCTGTATAGGGTTTCTGATGAGCAACTGGTGAGCTTGAACTGTCAACCTTGTGGTTCAAACCGACTTTGCAGTCCAGTTTATTAACCAATAGCACCACACCAGGACTCCTATGGCAGCGCTGGATAACAAGAATGTGTAACTTTTGACATCCCGCTAGGTTTAAAAAGAGTCATGTCAGAAACAGGAACAGACGATCCCGGAACCATCAAGAAAGAAGAGCCATGAGTGGAGCATGAGATCCTTACTTGGAAAATCTACAACAGCAAAGGCAGCAGCATGGAGGAACAGAGCAGCTGACTTCCCAGCCCATGGACTGAGTAAAGCTGAGTGTCTTTGGGCAAGCTGACTTGAAGAATGGACCCTTTGGGTATTTATAGACTGTGCTAAAGGACCTTTTAAAAAGTTGCCTGAGCAGGGCAGATGCTAAGATGCTACTTGGCTGAGATACCAAGGACAAGAGTGGAGCATACTGGCAAGACAGCAGAAAACAAGCATTTTTAACTGGTGCACTCCTGTATGCTGAGTTGTTTCTGATCCTGAATTGTACACTGTTCACTTCCCTAATAAACCCCAAAATTGTGAGTATTGTCTGTGAGTTCAGAGTGGCCATTGCAAAGGATTCTCAAACCCAGCAGAGAAGTAAGAATGCTGTGGGAGGGGTGGTTGGTATCAAAAGAGAATAAAGAAGGTTGAAGGGCTCAAAACATGTCTGACCTCTGCCTCACAGGAATTGGTCTTGGGCTGATTTTGAAGTTGAGTCTTATTCCTCCTTGTGAAGCCAGAAGACGTCACCATTGGTCCTCATGCCGTTTTTGCAATTGAACGATTTTAATCTCTTACTTTATAATTTCTGGATTTTTGTGTCATATTTGGAGTCAATTTCTGGGGGTCATATTAACCTTCCTCACCACAGTTATAAAAGAATCCTCCCATTTTTACTTCCAATACTTTTATGGATTTATTTTTTAATATTTATATCTTTTATTCTCTTGGAAATTTTTTCTAATATGTGTGTAGCCTGAAGGTTACCTGATTTTCTCAATGCCATGTATTTAATATAATCATAGTCATCTTTTCCCTACTGATATAAGATACCAACCTTCACTGCATATAAAAGGTCCATGTGTATTTAGATCTCTTTCTAAAATTTGTAATCTGATTGGATTGGTTTATATTTGACTCATGTGCCAGAGTCAGACTATTTCAACTACTGAATCTTTATAAAAATATTTTAATTTCTGGCAAAGCTAGTCTTCTCTGTCTTACTTGGTTTCTTAGGTATTCTAATTTATGCAATGCTCTGGTAGCATAGTGGCTACGAATCGGGCTGTTAATCTCACAGCCAGCAGTTCAACACTGCCAGCTGTTCCGAGGAAGAAAGATGAGGCTTTCTACTCCCATAAAGATTTACAGCCTTGGAAACTCTGTAGAGGGGCTATGAGTCGGAACCGACCCCACAGCACATAAAGGCAACAACAACAGCAAAGAATCAAGTTCACTGGCTATAGGAAAAATATTGGTATTTTCTTAATGAATAAGATTAAAATTGGGAAGATTAACATCTTCGTGATGTTGGACCTCATTTATTGCTGTTCTCCTTGGTGTTCTTTAGGAGTGTCTTATTTTTTTCTTTCCCAATGGGGGGGATCTTTAAATTTTCTTGGAAAATTTATTTACAAGTATTTTATTATTTTTGTTACTATTGAAATTGGAGTCTTATATGAAGAATATTGATTTCTGTATGCTAGCTTTATAGCCTGATACATTACTACATTCCTTTATTGCCTGTATAGGTTTTTAGATATAAAAACATTATTCTTTCTCCGTTCCAGTTTTCATAACTCTCCTTCTTTTTCTCATCCTTATTCTGTGAGATTGCAACTCCAGTGCATTGCTAATAGTAGTGTTAGCACTTACCTTTTCTTGTTGGGCTACTTCGATTTTTTTTCTATTAAGAATAATGTGGCATTCTTAAATTGTTAAACAATTATCCATTGATTTTATTGCATATTATTAAGAATAGATTCAGACTTTGTCAAATGTTTTTCTGTATCTACGGAGAGCTATGAAGATCATACTGGTTGTTGTTTTTTCATTTGCTATATTAAAATGAAAGATGATCCAATCATCTTTGTATTCTTAAAATAAACTTCATTTGGTCGTAATGGTATTTTTCATTTTTCAGGACAAGAATGTTTAAAGCAGCAGTATTTATTGCACTGAAAAACTTAGAAGAATCTATAAATTCATCACCAGAATGATTGATAAATTGCAGTGTTTTCATACATGAATTAGAATGAACAGTTTACAATATCTGCACCAAGATGGATAAATCTCACAAACATAATTTTGTCATCCTTCCCTGCCAAAAAAAAAAAAAAAATCGAAACACCATGAGAGAATATATACTACATGCTTATATTTATATAAAGCTCAAAATTGGACACGACTAAACTATAGTGTTTAAGAATGCACACTTAGGTGATAAAAATATAAAGAAAAATAATGAACTAATTACCATAGAAGTCAAAATAAAGAGAAGGGTGATTGCTTCTGAGGTGCTGGCAATGCCTCAATTCTTGACCTGAGTGGCATTTACATAGACATGTGCTTTATAATAATTCATGGGGCTTTACATTAATATTTAATGCAGTTTTGTAGGTATGTGTATGTTGAATTGTGAAAAAGTATAAAATTATGTGCCAATACCTTACTTAAGAGAATCCTGGTATGGCGCTGTAGGAAAAGTATCTGACTCTAACCACAGGTTGGCACTTCCAGCCCTTCAACCACTCATAGGAAACCTTATACAGGGTCAATATAAGTCAGAATTGACTGATGGCCCCTAACAGTAACAGTCTTACTCAGGAGTTTTGCATCACAAACCAGAAGTAAGATATGTCAGTAATTTCCTCTTTGCCAAGATTTGTTTACTGGTTTCATTTAAAGAATTGGGAGATTTTCTTACATTCTCTGGGCTGTGAAAGTGTTAAAATTACACTAAACAAATCTACTCTTTAAAGATGTGGTCTAATTCTCCCGTGAATTCATCTGAACCTATTGTTTCTTTAAAGAAGACATAGTTTTTTTAACAGTTTTCTATATTTTTTTCTATGAAAATTGGTGTTCGGTTTCCTGAATCTTCTGGGTTACATTTCTTAAACTCTATTTTCCTAGAAAACTGTTCATTTCATCTAGTTTTTGTGTATTTACAATGAAATAAACAAACAGCTTCTTCTGATTCTTACAGTTTCTTCTATTTCTATCATTTTTGTCCCCTTGTCATTTTCTAGTTCTAAATTTATACTTTCCCTCCTGATCAAATAAACTAAAAGGATATTTTTAGTTATTTTTAAAGTACTAATAACAATGGACTTTCTTTCTTACTTTATCTGATTTTTCTGATTTCTTATTTTATAAGCCTCGAGTTGCAATATATATTGATTTAAGGGAAAATATTGAGTGATGCAAGAAGAATCCAAAGTAGATGACTGGAATTCACAGAGTCACTGTATGAAAAGAATTTGTCAACATTCAGTCATTACAGAGAGTAGCATATAAAGAACTGATGATATTGAATAAAGATGTCCACGCTACTCTGAAGGCCTTGGAAAAAAACAAAGCTCCAGGAATTGACAGAATACCAATGGCAACATTTCAACAAACTGTTGCAGCTCTAGAAGCACCTGCTTCTCAATGCCAAGAAGTTTAGAGGACAGCTACTTCATCAGCCAACTGGAAGCGATCCATATTTGTGCCCATTGCAATCGAAGTTATAGTAGAATGTGGAAATTATCAAGCTACATAATTAATATCATGCAAGTAAAATTTAGTTGAAGACTAATCTAAAAACAGTTGCAACAATATATTGATAAAGAGCTGCCAGAAATTCAAGCTGGATTCAGAAGGGCACGTGGAACAAGGAATATCGTTGTTGATGTCAGATGGTTCTTGGATGAAAGCAGAGAATACCAGAAAATGTTTTATCGACTTACTCATGAAATTATTGACTTTGCAAAGGTATTTGACTATGTGGATCCTAAGAAATTATGGATAACATTGTGAACAATAGGGAGCTCTGGTAGCATAGTGGCTATGAATTGGGCTGCTGTTCTCATGGTCAGCAGTTCAAAATTACCATCGGTTCCATGAGAGAAAGATGAGGATTTCTGCTCCCATAAAGATTTACAGCCTCAGAAACCCTATATAGGGTCACTGTGAGTTGGAATCTGGTGCTGACAGTGTCCTACTGCTATTCATAAGGTTTTCAGCGACTAAATACTTGGGAGTAGTTCGTCTCTCCTTCTTCCTAGTCTGTCTTTGTCTGGAAGCTCATCTGAAACCTGTCTACCGCAGTTGGCCCTGCTGGCATTTAAAATACCAGTGGCATAGTTTCCAGAATCACAGCAATTCACAAGCCACCACAGTACAACAAACTGACAGACAAGTGATCTTTTCAATAGCCTCATATACATGTGAAAGTTGGATAGTGAAAAGGAAGACTATAGAAACCTTGATGCATTTGAGTTATGGTGTTGGAGGAGAATATTGTAAGTACAATGCACTGCCAAAAAACAAATAGATAGATCTGTGTTGGAAGAAGTACAGCCAGAGTGCTCCTTGGAAGCCAGAATGGCCAGACCTCCTCTTTCATACTTCAGGGTCAGTAGAGACGACTGGAGAAGAATATCATGTTTTTTAAAGTAGAGGATTGGAGAAAAAAAGGAAGTGTAGCAATGATAGTGAGATTAGCTGGGGACGGGGCAGTGTTTCATTCTGTTATGCATAGGGTTGCTATGAGTCGGTACCAACTTGATGGCACCTAACAACACCAATAGCATGAGTTAGAACTGACTCCTGGGCACATAATCACCACCACCACCATTGTAAGAATGGAAATTCTAGAACAATTAATTATGTTCATGAGGAACATGTATATAGACCAAAGACCATAGTCAGAACAAGGGGATACTGCATGGTTAAATTCAGGAATGGTTGCATACAAGGGTGAGTAAAAAATTATCTGCTTTCCAATTACATTAAAACTTTCATGTCTTATCAGTGCTTTCCACTCAAGGTTACTGCTATGCAGGTGTAAATGCATACATCTGCAAACAAAATTTGGATCGACACGCAAAGGAAAGTAAAATTATTGCTGGTAACAAGACAAGGAATCATCACTACGAACTTGAGAGTAAACCACAGAGTATGGAACGGAAACATCTTCGATTGCCAACCAAAAAAAAGTTCAAAAGTCAACCATCAGTTGGAAATTGATGCTTATAATTTCCTAGGGTTCTCAAAAGCCAGTATTGGAACACAATCAGACAAACATGATCAGCAATTAACAGTGTTTATTACAGTGAGATGCTCACTAAACTTCGATTACAAGCAGAGGCCTGCTATCCAGTGGCATTGTGATCTTGCATGACAATGCACATTCACACACTTCTGCCCACACTGTTGACACTGCAAAAACTTCATTTTGAGGTGTTAGACCATCCTCCCTATAGTCTTGATCTTGCTCCATGGAACTTTCACATGTTTGGTCTCCTGAAAGCAAGCCTTCGAGGAGGAAGGTTCACCTCTGATGAAGAAGTGAAGATAGCAGTGCATTGGTGACTCACAGCTCAACCTAAAGCCTTTTTAAATTAGGGAATATGAAAATTGACAGATGCACAAAGTATATTTAAAGCAATGAGATTGTGTCGAAAAATGATGTATTTGTCTCTCCTTAAAGTTGATTAATCCTGGTGTGGTGCTGTGAATTAGTTTGCTGGACTGTAAGATCGGTTTGAACCATAAGGTTGGTGGTTCAAGCTCACCAGCCACTGCTCTGAAACACTATATAGGGTCTCTATAAGTCAGAACTGACTCAAAGACACTTAACAACAACAACATATACATATATATTTATTTATAAATACACAGATACATATATATTGATTCTGACTCAGGGAAGAATGGGACAGAATAGAACTGCTACAATGGACTTTCTTGGCTGTAATCATTATAGAAATAAATTGCTAGTAATTTCTGCACAGTACTGCAGGGTGGGTTCAAACTACCAATGTTTATGTTAGCAGATGAAAACAAATAATGGGATATGCAATCAGTGTACTAACTTGATACATTTTTTTAATATAATGAAAACAATTGAATAAAATGGAATGGGATAGAATAGAATAGACAATATCAGCGTGCACCCCATGCAAAGCAAAGTATTTCCTGAAACCTTTCTTTTGGCTTTATGCATATGAATAGATAAATAAAAAATATACGGAGTTTCTAGGAGACTTGTGGAGCTTTAGGATAAGTACTGGACTGCTCACCACAAGGTTTTCAGTTCAAACCCACCAGCTGCTCTTCAGGAGAAAAATGAAGATTTTTGTTCCTGTAAAGATTTACAATCTCAGAAGCCCTATGCAAAGTCACTACAAGTCAGAAATGACTCTACAGTACACAACAGCATTGATGTTTCTAAAATGTTTGGGAACTAGGGGTTGTGCTTGCACAAAGAGTGTGAGCCAAAAATTATCCACAATTGGGTTATATTAAAACACCCACTCATGTCCACAGCTTAGGACAATAGTGACCATGCATATGAAATAATTCTATGGACTAGGTAAGTGACGGTGGATTATGGGGCAAATCATTTTCAAATCAGCCTAGGCTCTGCGTTTGAATTAATCCACAACAGATTTGGGTTTCGAAAAGTTTGTGCAAAATGAGTAGTGAAACAACTCATAGTAAAAAGATAAACAACTCGTAAAAGAACATAAACAGACATCTGCAAACAACATTTGGACTGATACTCAGAGGAAGTTAAAAATTTCTTCAGAAAATTGTTAATGGTGACAAGACATGGATTCATCACTATGAGCCTGAGAGTAAATTGCAGAGCATAGAATGGAAACATTCTTAATTGCCAACAGAGCAAAAGTTTAAAAGTCAACCATCAGCTGGAAAATTGATGCTAACAATTTTCTGGGATCCTCAAGGGCCAGTATTGGAACACTATTGGGAAAAATAGTTCAACAATCATGGTGCTTGTTACAGTGAAATGTTCCCTGAAGAGCTGAAGCTTAAACTTCAGATTAAACACAGAGAACTGCTCTCCAAAGGCATCATGATCTTGCATGACAATGCATGTCTGCACAGCTCTTCCCACGCTTTGACACTGCAAAAACTTCATTTTGAGATTTTTAACCATCCTCCCTATAGTCCTGATCTTGGTCTATCAGACTTCCTCCTGTTTGGTTCCCTGAAAGCAGGCCTTGAAGGAGGAAGGTTCACCTCTGACGAAGAAGTAAAAACAGTAGTGCATTTGTGACTCACAGCTCAGCCTAAAGCATTTTTTAATAAGAGCATATGAAATCTTGTTGACAGATAGACAAAGCAAGGGAATTATGTTGGACAATGATGAATTTTTTTTCTAAAAGTTGATTAAAATAAATTCTACAGACAGAGTGCAGATAATTTTTTACTCACCCTCGTCATTCACTATATTCAATATGCATGCTTAGCACATAACCCAAGAAAATGGGTTCTTCTATGTAAAGAATAACTTGGCATCAGAATTGTAGGAAAACTCAGTAACAACCTCCAATATGCAGATGACATTACCTTGCTTGCTGAAAGCAAAGATGACTTGAAGCACTTACTTATGAAAATCAAAGACTACATCCTTCAGTATGGATTACACCTCAGCAAAAAGAAAACAAAATTCTCACAACTAAACCAACATACAGCATCATGATAAATGGAGAAAATATTGAAATTGTCAAGGATTTCATCTTACTTGAATCCATAATCAATGCTCATGGAAGCAATAGTCAAGAAATTAAGTGATGTAGTGCATTGGGGAAATCTGCTGCAAAAGACCATAAAGCAAAGCAAAGATGTTATCTTGAGGGCTAAGGTGCACCAGACCCAAGTCTGGTACACCTTAGTCAATTGTTTCATATGGATGGGAAAACTGGACAGTGAATAAGGAAGATCGAAGAAGAATTGATACCTTTGAATCAGGGTGTTGGTGAAGAATATCAGATATACCATTGTCAGAAGAATGAACAACTGTGCCATGGAAGAAGTTTGACCAAAACTCCTTAGAAATGAGGGTGGAAGCAAGACTTCCTCTCAAGTACCTAGGACAAGCTATCAGGAGGAAACAGACTTGGTGACAATGAGCAGAGTTTGCTTAATCTCTGGTCTTCATAGCAGTGACCTAAGAATTTTGTTAAATACAGATTCTAATTCCATAATACTGAAATGTGGGCTAAGATTCTTGTATTGGAAGGTGTGTATGTATCTTTGTTCTGTTCGTTCTTTTTATAGTTATAAATTGCTCTTATTCCACTATTTAGTGATTGTCTGCTCTTATTTGCAACCAGCTCCCAGGTGATACTGACGTTGATGATCTGTTCCTACACTTTGAAGAGCAAGATGATAATTCATTTATTCTTACTTTGTATTTTTATCTATATTAATTTATTCTTTCTTAATTATGTGGGACTTTTGTTCCACCTCTAATTTTGAAACAGATATTCAATCCATTTATCTTCATTTTCGTTCTTTTTATTGACAAAAAAAATTCCATTTATGAATTTTCTGTGTAGCATAATTTCACGCTGTGGAGATTCCCTTTTCAGCCTTCACAAAAATAAGAGGCTTCTACAAATATATTTTGCCTCTGGGAGCCTTCATTTGGTCTGGCTTCCTCCATTTCACTGAATCTACCACATCCTATGGAAATGAACACCTTCTGTTTCTGCACACACTTATGCAAACAGGAAGCATAGCTTTTGCCTCTCAAGGTATAGTTCTCACTTTCAGGGTCAAAGTTTGTGTGTGACACCTCAAAATCTGTCAGGGCTGGATTCCTACTGCCAGGGTCTTGAGATCTTTCCTGAGCCTCTCTGTACATCCTCCTGGAGAACTCAGTTGCTTTTAGAAAATCTTAAATATATTAGACTCTCTCTTGAACTTTAATTAAAGATTGAGTTTGCGTTTTTATTTTACCATTCTTCTTTTGCTTCCAGGTGGTTTCCAGGTAGTAAAAAGCAAGGCTGTGTGTTCCATAACCATGAATATTCTGAAAGTTTTCACCCCATTCCCAATCTTCACCAAGAAGATTCTCTTATGCTTTTGAAGATTCTTTCTCCTGCTACCTTGGTTTCTTTGTACTGGAGCCAAAAGTAGCACAATAATGTCTTCTTTGCACCTGCAGACATTGATCATTGTATGGTAACCTGATTTATGGAACTTTTTCACCACAAAATTGATGGTTCTGAACATGAACTCAAACAGCAGTTACTTGAAAATCCAGACACATGAGATTTCATTGCCCAATCTGTCAGTTCTGTCAGGGTGAAATGTGCACCTTCTCAGCCTTCTGTTGTCACTGCTGCTCAGTTCTAAATGGTTGAGTAGGAATGCTGCAAAGGAAGAACCTCTTGGCTCTGAATCCAAGATCTCTGTGCAGACAGCCAGACTCTACAGGAAGGCAGACCTGTCCCTTCCCCTGATCCATCACTACACCCTCTACTACCTAATCTCAGTCCATTCGCCACTTAGTGCTAGAAGCCAATGGAAAAATGGACTGCACAGATGGCATACTAAAATTAAGCAATTTGATAATTTTCTAAAGAAATTATTAATTAACCATGTAAGACTATAAACCCTGTGTAAGGGTTTAGGGAAAACAGTCAAGAGACAGGTCAGTATCTTGGAGCTTGTTAATGGCAGGGAGTTTTAACAGTATCTTGGGTTTAAAAGAGTGGTTACTAGAACAGAGGGTAGTTGTATAGAGGGCATTCTAAAAACAATTCTGGCCTTCAGCAGAGGGAGGTAGTCAACTAGGATGTCCCCATCAGAGAATAGGAGGTGGGGACTTTCCGGAGAGAAAATCCCAACTTTCCACTCACTTTCCCAACCTCTGTCAGTACCTCCCACTGGCAAACCCAAATGAAAGCCTGAGGTCAATGGGACAATGGTCCACCCATAAAGGTCAGCCTCCTTCTGGGTCAGCATGAAGGGGAGTGGGGAGTGGATCTGGTGGGGCAGAATGAAGATAAACAGCATCCCAATACATCCATTAATTGGCTAAACACAATCCTAAAGGGACATTGGGAGGACTGGCGTGTTGCTGTAGGATAAGTATTAGGCTGCTAACCGCAAGGTAGATGGTTCAAAGCCACCAACCATTCTTAGAAATCTTGTACTATTTATCAGAACAGACTCGCTATGAGTTGGAACACACTCAACAGCACATAACAACAACAACAAAATGACATTATTCTGTAGCAAACGTGATTCAAACATTGCTGGCTTACAGAAAGAAAATACAAGGTTATTGTAGAGAAAATCTAAATTTGAGGCCATATGTCAATTAAAATTTGACTTTTAGGACTCACCATTTGTCTCTTTTGGAGTCTTGGCATGGCGCAGTGGGTTAATGAGCTGGACTGCAAAGTCAGATTGAACTGCAAGGTTGGCAGTTCAAACTCACCAGCCACTACTAGGAAACCCCATACAGGGTCTCTACGGGTCAGAACTGAATTGATGGCCCTTAACAACAACAATAGTTATATCTTATTAAATGCAAATGAAAAAATATCTGGATTTGGTAGCAAAGACCAATTATTTAGTCACATATCCACTGAGAATTTTCTGAAACTTACCAACTTTTTATTACCACTTTATCCTGAATTCTCCCCACTTTTCATTCAATTTCCATAAACAATCTTCCTATGGTATTTTAAGCACTGCATTTCCTATCCCAGCCCTCATCTTTGCTAGTTCTACTGCTCTCTCCTGGGCAGGTTTTTTCAGTTCTTTGATGTCTGTTTCCACATCTCTTCTAGTGAGTCCCCAAACTATTTCTGTAACTAAGCTCTATCTCATGAGTTTCATGTCCATAGATCTAGCTGCCTATTGGACATTTTCATCTGGATGCTTTAGAGACATCACATATTTGCATGCTCAAAATCTAACTCCTTACCTTAAGGCTTTCCAACATACTCACACCTATTCCTGTTTCTAAATTCTCAAACTTGTTTAACATTTTTGTTCCTAATTGTGATTTTCTAACAGAAATAGGTTAACATATTGAAGGGATTTCTCTTTTAGTAGAAAAACAGATAAATGTTCTATATTGTTTATTGATAACATTTTTCACTAGTGCTTTTCACATAAATGTCTATAGCATATGCAGGGGTGAGAATGTCCAAAGGATTCCAGAAGTAACCCTCAACTACCCTCTCATTTCCCACATCCAGGTAGTCACAAGCCCATTGTATAAGAACCCATGTCTATGCTTCTTGATAATATATCCCTGGTACCTGACTTTGAAACAAGTATTTCAAGATTAATTAATTAATTAATTAATTATTCTATATCTTTCATTTCTATCTTTTAACTATCACCACCTTCTATCCTTTTTCATCCCTCTTGCTACTTCTTAAACATAGCGCCTCAGCATATTTTTCCTACAACACTGAAGAACCTTCCAAGGGTCCTTCCTAATCCCAAAACTTTCCTCACTACTCCCTTCTTCTCACTGAAGCCAATTACCTTTCTAAGATGCAATTCTGACTTTAATATCTTAAGCCTTAGGTAATAAAATAAGACTAATCATTTTTCCCTTGTTTGATGGCAAGTCCTGTGTATTTGCCCAGCAAAATGCCTTACATTTGAATTTAAATGCCTTTAAGCAAGGCAGTTACCTTTTGGGCTCCTTGTTACCTTCTGGTCTCTGAGTTACCTGGAGTTATCTGATATCTAGGATAAAGACTCATTTCTTCAGTATTATTGGTCAACTTGTCTTTCTAGCTTCATCTTTCTGTTTACCTATCCACTGTCTTAGAACTTTGACACCTTATGGTTTCACAGTACCCTAAAATACTTTCTGTATGTCTTGTACCATTTTCTTTCCCCTTTAAAGTACTAATATGGGAAGTTCCTACTCATACTTTCAAAAACACCTCCAATAGGATTTCCACCCTTAATGCCTTTATGAACTCTCTCTTGTTACTTGCTTCTTCCTCTGTGGTTTTGTGGCATTTTGTCTATGATGTACTGCACTATAACTACTTTACAAGCCTCAAAGGACGATATTGCAGTGTCTCTTTGTCTCTCTAGCCCCCGGTACAAAATTTGGAAAATAGAAAGGGTCCAATCAATGTTTGTTAAATTAATGAAAATTTTATTAATTTCAGAGCCCTGGTAGTATAGTGGTTTGAATGTTGGAATGTAACTTCAAGGTCAGCAGTAGTAATCCACCAGTCACTTCTTAGGAGAAAGATGAGGCTATCTGGTCCTATAAAGATTTACAGACACAGAACCATGTATAAGGTGACTATGACTCAGAATTGAATAAATAGCAGTGGATTTGGTATTTGGTTTGGGTCACTAACTTGCATTTATTGAGCATTCTTTGTTGTTGTCATTGTTAGTTGCTGAAGAGAAGGTTCTGACTCATAGCGACCATATGTGTAACAGAACAGTCAAATCCTGAACTATCCTCACAATTGTTGGTACGTTTGAACCCACAGCTGTTGCCACTGTATCATCTACCTTCTTTGGGATCTTCCTCTTTTTTGGTGATCCTCCATGTTGCCAAGCACAATGTCCTTCCACAGGAAATGATCCTTCCTGACAACAATTCCAATAAATTAGACACAAAGTTCAGCCATCCTTGCTTCTAAGGAGCATTCCGGATATATTTTTCCAAGACAGATTTGTTTGTTCTTCTGGTAGTCCATGGTAGCTCAGTATTCTTCTCCAACACTACAATTCAAATGCATCGATTCTCCTAAAATCATCCTTATTCATTTTCCAACTTTCACATGCGTATGAGGCCATTGAAAATACCATGGCTTGGGTCAGGTGCACATCCTCAAATGGACTCTTTAACACTTTAAAAAGGTCTTTACAGCATATTAACTTAATACAATCCATGGTTTAGTTTCTTGACCACTGCATCCATGATAGCTGATTATGGATCCCAGCAAAATAAAGTCTTTGACAACTTCAGTCTTTTTTCCATTTTGTTGTTGTTGTTGTATGCTGTCTAGTCAATTCTGATTCACAGTGACCCTGTATAGGATTTCCAAGGAGCAGCTGACAAGTTTGAACTGCAGAGCTTGCGGTTAGCTGTCCAATGTTTATCCTACAGCACCACATGTTATTTATTGGTCCAATTGTGAGGATTTTTGTTTTACTTACCTTGAGGTGCAACCCATACTGAATGTTGTGGTCATTGATCTTTATCAATAAGTATATCAAGTCCTCTTGGCTTGCAACAAGCATGGTTGTGTCATCTGCATATCTGACGTTGCTAATGAGTTCTTCCTCTAACCCTGATGCCACACTCTTCTTCATATCATCCAACTTCTCAAATTATTTTTTCAACATACAGATTGAATGGTGAAAAGATACAGCCCTAGTGCACACCTTTCCTTATTCTAAACCATTCCCTTGTTCTGTTCTAACAACTACCTCTTAGTCTATGTACAGATTTCTCATGAACATAATTCAGTGCTCTAGAATACCCATTCTTCACAATGTATTCTATAGTTTCTTATAATTCAAAAGTCTAATGCCTTTGCATAGTCAATGAGCACAAGTAAACATCTTTCTGGTGTTCCCTGCTTTTAACTAAGATCTATCTGGCATAAACAGTTATTTGCTTCATTCCACATCTTCTGAATCCAGCTTGAATTTCTGGTAGCTCCCGGTAAATGTACTGTTGCAAATATTTCTGAATGATCTTCAGAAAAATTCCACTTGTATCTGATATTAATGCTATTGTTCAATGATTTTTGCATTCTGTTAGGTCACTTTTCTTTGGAATAGGCACAAATATGAACCTCTTTCAACCAGTTGGCCAGGTAGCTATCTCCCCAATTTCTTGGCATAGTCAAGGGATTGTTTCCAGGGCTACATCAGTTTGTTGAAAATTTTCAATTTGTACTTTCAGTTACTAGAGCCTTGTTTATCACCAATGCCTTCAATGCAACTTGGTCTTCTTCCTTTGGTGCCATCAGTTCTTGATCATATGCTTTCTCTTGAAATGATTGAATATCAACCAATTATTTTTGTTACTGTGAACCTGGGTATTCCTTCCAACTTTTTTTTTGAGGCTTACTGCATCATTAAAGATTTGGTCCATTTATTAGTTGTTGTTAAGTGCCATCAGGTCGGTTTCAACTCATAGTGACTCATAAGGTTTCCGAGGAACAGCTGGTGGGTTTGAACTGCCGACCTTGTGGTTTGTAGTCCAGTTCTGATCCTCCAGTGCCACACCAGGAATCTTTCAATCTTGTAAATTCAGACATGAATTTTTTTCCTTCTGTTTTTTCAGCTTGAGAAATGCTGAGCATGTTATTCCCTTTTAGTTTTCTAACTCCAAGTCTTTGCACATTTCATTATAATATTTGAGTTTGTCTTCTTGAGCTATCCTTTAAATTTTTTTGTTCAGCCCTTTTACTTTCTCATTTATTCTAGTTTCTTTACCTTCTCTACACTCAAGAACAACTGTCAGTGTCTCTTCTGACATCCTCTTTGAACTTTTATTTCTTTCCTCTATTTTTAATGACTTTTTGTTTTTTTT
>NW_006408520.1:47391898-47392714 GCF_000296735.1 Chrysochloris asiatica | reverse complement strand
AGTGAATAAGGAAGACAGTAGAAGAATTGATGAATTTGAGTTATGGTGTTGGAGGAGAATATTGAAAATGCCATGGGCTGCCAATAGAACCAATAGATCCGTTTTGGAAGAAATGCAGCCAGAGTGCTCCTTAGAGGCCAAGATTGCCAAACTTGGTCTCTCATACTTCGGACATATTGTCAGGAGGGACCAGTCACTGGAGAAGGATATGATGTTTGGTAAGGTGGAGGGTCAGAGAAAAAGACTCCCATCGAGCTGGATTGGCCAATTGGCACCATCGATGGACTCAAACATGGCAACAGTAGTGAGGTTAGCCCAGGATCGGGCAGAGTTTCGTTCTTCTGTGCATAAGGTCATGATGGGTCGGTACCAACTCAATGGAACATAACTACAACAACAGGGCTGAACTTGCATATGAGCAATTAGTAGTCCATTCCACAGCGAACTAATGGCCTTGTTTTGGCTGATGATATTGAGCTTCTCCATTGTCTTTTCCCACATATATAATCAGTTTGAATCCTGTCTATTCTGACTTGTGAGGGTCAGGTGTATAGTCACCTTTTTTGTGGTTGGAAAAAAGGTATTTGCAATGATTAAGTAGTCGGTCTTATAAAATTTTATCATGCAATATCCAGCATCATTTCTATCACCAAGACCATATTTTCCAACTACTGATCCTTCCTCTTTGTTTCCAACTTTCACATTCCATTCATCAGGAATTACCATTGCATCTTGGTTGAGTATGACATCATTCCTCTTCAATTTTTTTGTTCCCAGCAGAGTAAACCATGTGATTGTCAGGTTCAAAATGACCAG
>NW_006408520.1:47388052-47390506 GCF_000296735.1 Chrysochloris asiatica | reverse complement strand
CAATGGGCTGAGTTTGATTTTGGTTCTCTGGTCACATGGGGTCTTAATTCCTACTTATATTTTCCTTCTATTACTAGAAATAATGACTGTAACTACCTATTTGGCAGGTGTGTGAGATGCCTGCTTAAGGAAATTGTGATTGTTGAAGTAATGTGCAAAGCTTGACTCTGCCAAGCCCTTACTACTTGTATCTAAGCAGTTAATTCTGTCTTGTGTTATGTTTAGCTTTCAGCTCTAGAAAATGTTTGCTGTAAGCCTCCTTTGTGTAGATTTCTCCAACTGTCTCCTCTTTCTTTCATTGAGCTCTCCCAGTAAGACCTTATTCCTTCTGTTTTCAACTGTGAATATTTCTTCTTCAGAGCTTCCTAACTTAGAAACTAATTGAGGAAGCTTTGATTGAAAAAGAACTTTAGAGGAAATGAAATTGTTTTTAAAGAATCTTCCTTTTTTGCTTAATATTAGAGGAAAAAATTTTCTAGAATTAAATAAGCTTACTAGAAAATAACATACACTGTGAAATATACATACAACCACAATGCCATTATAAATATATTCTCCTTATCAGAGAAGGCAACAGGCAAATCAGCCCTTCTTACAAGGTCATATTTCACAAAGACAGCTGAATTCACCCGGTGTTGAATTATGTTATGAAGCCAGTGATTTAGCATTGTCATCTATTTTGATTGACATCAAAAGCCTTCCAGGACAGTAAGTGTAAAGACGTTAGGGAAAAAATCACTTAGACAATGGCTTGAGAGTGCCTGTTAATGAGTTTTAAAATGTGGTACAACAACTTAATCAAATCAGACAGCTCCATAAAAGAATTAATTTGGTCATTGGCTCTCTTTCCAGAATGACTTTGTTTTACTCAGTGAGGTGAGAATTTTTCTATGGCTAAAATATTCACAACTAAACTCAAGATAACCATGTACGACCTGAGACAAGTAATGGATTTCTCAAAGTTTCTTAGGAGCTATTTGTATGTGACCTCCAGTTGAATGAACTGTATACCTTTTCTTAAGCTTCTTCAAAATGAAATAAAAACGGGATGTGAATGACATATACTGAAAGTCATGAGAATACACTTAGTAACTCCATTTTGGAATACTCGTGTGCTGAATGTTAGACATCAGAGTGATGTTGAGATGCTAAGTGTGCCACCAATGTAAGGGGATTCCAGAATATCTCACAATGGCTCAGAGCACAGCAGTCCTTCATGCAAGTTCAAGAGAAATACACACAGATAACAATAAATTACCAGCTAAAGGAGATCCGGTGTCCAGATTAGAGGCCTAAAGAGACTCATTTATTGCCTACTCAAGTAGAATATTATATGTGGTCAGAATTTCCTACCAAGTCATAAACCACTAAGCATTGGTACAGATCAATGTGTAGCAGAGCACCAGATTAAGTAGTCAGCTTGCATTTGACTGTTATATGAAATTGACGAGAAATATCATTGCCAAGTCAGCTGATGGCTGAAAGTAAAGAATACCAGAAAGATGTTTGCTTGTGCTTTATTGACTATTCACAGGCTTTTGACTATATGGATCATGACAAGCTACAGACAACATTGTGAAGAATAGGTATTCCAGAACACTTAATTGTGCTCATGAAGAACCTGTACATAGACCAAGAGGCAGTTATTAGAACAGAACAATAAGATACTGAATGGTTTAAAATCAGGAAAGGTGTACAAGGTTGTATCCCTTCTAAATACTTATTAAATTTGTATGCTGCATGCTTTAATCCAAGAGGCTGGATTATGTGATGAAGAATGTGGCATCAGGATTGGAGGACGACTCATTTGCATCTGTGATATGCAGATGATACTGCCTTGCTTGCTGTAGGTAAAGAAGACTTAAATACTTACTGGTAAATATTAAAGACCTTCAGTATGGACTTCACCTCAGTGTAAAGCAAACAAAAATCTTCGCAACTGGATGAATAAATAACATCATGAGAAGTGGAGAAAAGATTGAAATTATCAAAGACAGTTTTTCTTGTACTCACAATCAACCCTCAAGGAAGCAGGAGTCAAGAAATAAAACGTTGTGTTTCATTAGGCAAATCTCCTGTCTCGTGGATGACACAGACATAAACTGTGTGTGTGTTGTTGTTGTTAGGTGCCATCAAGTTGATACCAACTCATAGCAACCCTATGCGCAATAGAATGAAACATTGCCCAGTCCTGGGCCAACCTCACAATCCTTACTATGCCTGAACTCATCACTGCCACCACTGTGCCAATCCATCTCATTGGGGGACTTCCTCTTTTTCTCTGACCCTCCACTTTACCAAACATGATACCTTCTCCAGGAACTGGTCTCTCCTGATAATATGTTTGAAGTACGGCCATCCTGGCTTCCAAAGAGCACTCTGGCTGTTCTTCATCCAACACAGATCTGTTTTTTCTTTTGGCAGTCCATGGTACTTTCAATATTCTCCTCCAAC
>NW_006408520.1:47386929-47387952 GCF_000296735.1 Chrysochloris asiatica | reverse complement strand
TGTTAAACACTAATCTCCTTGCGCTATGGCCCTTAAGTCCGGCTCAAAGGTGGGATTTCTGTCATCGGATGTTGCGTCAGTCAAGAGGCGGAAGCGAATCAGGGGTGACAGGGTTGTAATGAGACGCTTTGGGCTGTGCTTCTGGGGAAATAGCCACCACCAAAATAACCAAAGCCCCTACTCTTATGGGACTTAAAGGCTACTGTTGGTAGAGAAGTTTAGGGAGCATTATGGTTTGAAATGTGTACCCCCAAATATGTTGTGGATCCTAACTCCTATACCTGTGGTTATAATCCCATTTGGGAATAGCTTTGTTTGATATACAAATGAGACAGTATTAGTTAGGGTGTGTCAAGTCAATCTCTTTTGAGATATGGTTGTAGTGGAGTAGGTTCTGACTCATAGAGATCCTGTACAGGGTTTCCGAGGCTGTAATCTTTACAGGAGCAGAAAGCCTTATCTTTCTCCTGTGGAACATCTGGTAGTTTCGAACTGCTGACCCTGCGGTTCGCAGCCCGATTCATAACCACTACACAAACAAGTAGAGATGGAGAAGATGGAAGCAATGCCACATGAAGATCACCATAATGCCACAGTGCTGGCAGAGAGAGAAAGCCTTTCCCCAGAGCCAGTGCCCTGAATCTACACTTCTAGCCTCCTAAAGTGTGAGGAAATAAATATTTGTTTGTTAAAACCATCTACTTTTGGTATTTCTTTATAGCAGCATTCGGTAACTAAGACAGGAAGTCCTGGTGCGGCACCGTAGCATAGGCCCTGGACTGCTAACCACAAAGTTGGCTGTTCAAACCCACCAGCTGCTCCTCAGAAAGCTTATGCAGTGTCGGAACTAACTTCATGGCACTGAACAACAACTACAGATAACTGAGACGGAGTTAGATTTAGTGTATTTGGATTCCCCTCTCATGTCCAGTGTCGAGATCCTATGTCGGGGTCTAGCCTCGACAGGAAGTGTGGGTGTCACGAAGAAGGGAGATCTGGTGGTGAAAGGGATAGAGACAGAGA
>NW_006408520.1:47380692-47386829 GCF_000296735.1 Chrysochloris asiatica | reverse complement strand
AGCAGATTTGCCCAATGCAATACGTTGTTTGATTTCTTGACTGCTGCCTCCATGAGTGTTGATGGTTGATCTGAGCAAAATGAAGTATTTGACAACTTCAATCTTTTCTCCACTGATTGTAATGCTACTATTTGGTGCAGTGGTGAGGATTTTTGTTTTCTTTACATTGAGGTGCAAGCTATTCCGAATGCCGTAGTCTTTGATATTCAGCAGTGAATCTTTTAAGTCTCTTTGCTTTCAGCAAGGAAGGTTGTATTATCTGCATATCACAAGTTGTTAATAAGCCTTCCTCCAATCTTGAGGCAATGTTTTTCTTCATGTAATCCAGCTTCTCAGATTATTTGCTCAGCATACAGATTGAATAAGTATGGTGAATGTTCCCTTGTTCTGTTCAAACAACTGCCTCTTGGGCTATGTACAGGTTTCTCATGAGCACAATGAAGTATTTCAGAATACTCATACTTCACAATGTTGTCCATAGCTTGTCATGATCCACACAATCGAAAGCCTTTGCATAGCCAATAAAACACAGGCAAACACCTTTCTGATATTTTCAGCCAAGATCCATCTGACATTAGCAATAACATCCCTCGTTCCATTTCTTCTTAATGTTACTTGAACTTCTGGTAGTTCTCTGTCAATGTATGGTTATAGTCACAGTATAGCTTCCAGAATCACAGCCATACACAAGCCACCACAGAATGACAAACTGACAAATGAGTGGTGGAGAAGAGGGTATAGAACAAATTATTTCATTTCCTGCTTCAGACTGATTTTAGCTGAAAGAAAATACCAGAAAGATATTTACCTGTGATTTATTAACTATGCAAAGGTAGTGTGGATCATAACAAATTATGAATAATATTATGAAGAATGGAAATTCCAGAGCAGTTAATTGTGCTCATGAGGAAACTGTACCTAGACCAAAAGGCAGATATTTGAACAGAACAACGGGATGCTGCATGATTTAAAATCATGAAAGGTGTGTTTCGTGGTTGTATTCTTTTACTCTGTTTATTCTATCTGTATGCTGAGTAAATAATCCCCCAAAACTGCACTATATAAGGAATAACGCACATCAGGATTGGAGGAAGACTTGTTAACAATCTGTGATATGCAGATGACACAGTCTTGCTCGCTGAAAGGACTTGGAACACATACTGATGAAGATCAAAAACTGCATAAACATTCAGTATGGGTTACACCTCAACATAAAACAAAAGTCCTTGCAACTAAACCAATAAAGAACTTCATAATAAATGAGAAAAGAATGAAGTTATCAAGAATTTCATTTTACTTGGTTTCCACAATCAACTCCCATGGAAGCATCAGTGATGACTTCAGATGGCATAAAGCATTGAGAAAACCTGCTGCAAAACACATCCTTAAAATATTAAAAATCAAAAGACGTCACTTTGAAGACTAAGGTGCACATGAGTCAAGCCATGATATTTTCAATTACTTAATATGCATGTCAAAGCTGGACGATGAATAAGGAAGACAAAAATGCAACTGATGCATTTGAATTATGATGTTGGGGAAGAAAATTGAATATACTGTCTTCTAACAGAAGAATGCACAAATCTGTCCTGGAAGAAGTACAACCAGAATGCTCCTTAGAAATAAGGTTGGCCAGACTTTGTCTCTCATGCTTTGGACATGGTATCAGGAGAGACCAGTCTGTAGAGAAGAATATCATGCTTGGTGCAGGGTCAGAAAAAAAGAAGACACTCAAGGAAGTGGATTGACACACAGACTGTAGCAATATAGCAATGGTTGTAAGGATGGTGTTTGTTTAGTTGTACATAAGCTCACTATGAGTTGGAACTGACTCAGAAGCACTTATCAACAATAAAGCTTTCAGGTGACAAACATGAGTGAGATGTGGTCCTTACCCTCAGAAGCACTCACAATCTGTAAGATGCCATCATAGTGTTAGAACAAGGACATTTTCAACGCATATTGTTCAATTTTTTGGTGATTGAAATACTATTCTTCCTGAAAGTACAATAATATGCAGGTTAAATGAGAAGAAAAGCAAGGCTTGGTGACTTGTAAATGCATTAACGGTTATGAATTTAAGTTTGAAACAAGATTTTAACTAGTCTACACATGTGCCTTAGATTTTCACAGCAATGTGTATTTGCGTGGCTGAGACCACGAGGCTTAAATTTTAGATATAGCTATGGAACTTCTTTCAGGGTATTTACTGGAATTGCAATCTCAGAAAATTGTTCAGGAAATTCTAGGCAGTGAAAGCATTTTGTCTTATCCCTTAGTTCAGTGTTAGTGTCCCTATAGAATTCCACATGAGTACAGAGCCTACAAAGGTGTGAGGCGGAAGTCTCATTACAACATTCAAGGTGGTGAGATTATTGGAGCTGATGGGGAGAAAATGGCACTTTTAATAAATAAAAGTAATCTTACAGGGTTTGTAACAAGAAGTGCTATATTTTAATAAGAAAAATTCCCAGAAGGGTCACTTTCAGGAATATCACATGAGCCCCTAGTGGTTGCCCATCTGTGATGCTTGCAAGTTCCACATCAATGTGGAAAAGAGATGAGGTCCACGTAGTATGAAAAAAGTCTGCCTTTTTGTTGGTTTGTTTCACAATAGATTACTTCAAAACAAAACGAAAAATAGTCCTGTAAGTGAGCAGGAATTCTGTAAGTAAAATCAAATGATAGCGGATTCGTTTTCACAGATAGGGAATTAATAAAATTTGCATGGTTTTATAAAGGTGATAACTCCTAATGCCCAAAAAGGGTAGAATGAACAAAATCCGTGAGGAGACATTCTAAGCAATGGTACGGAGGCGTGAAGGAACATGACAAGATTAGGAAGAGCCCTGGGGGAGTAGTTTTGCATCAAACATGGAGCATGGCCAAATGAGGCTGGCTTTAGCTTAAAAACTACTTGAAAACCTTCCATATCAGGTTTCCAACCAAGCAGCGCTATGCTATAGAAGGCTTTGCCACATGGATTGAAGTATTTCTGAGAATTGTTTTGTTGCTGTTGAGTTGGTTCTGACTCATAACGTTTTCATGTAGAAGATAATGAAACACTGCCTGATCCTGCGCCATCTTCCCGATGATTGGTATATTTGAGGCTGTTGTTATAACAACTGTATGTTTTTAATGCCTTCCAACCTAGAGGGCTCATCTTCCAAAACTATACTGGATAATATGCTGTCTGTTGAGATCTATAGAGTTTTCATCGACAAATTTTTAGAAATAGCCCACTAGTCCTGCTTCCTTGTCCTGGTCTGTCTTAGTATGAAACCTCCACTGAAATCTATCTACTATGAGTGACCTTACCGGTATTTGAAATACCAGTGGCATAGCGTCTAGCATCATAGCAACAGCAAACCACCATAATATGACAAATTAACAAACAGATAGTGGGGGAATTTTTATTAATCCATTCCATTAAACAAGATTCATACCCCTGATTGAATATTATACTGAGTCACATTAAAAGGCAAGGTTTTCTTCCCATTTTGTATGAAAGAAATAAAATTAAATGTCTATCATAAAAGGTTACATTTAAGATGAACAATTTTGGATCATACTAATGTAGAAACACTATAAATTACATATTAAGGAAAAATTGTTTAGGACAATTACATTATGCACTTGAACAAAATGCATTCTTCTTTCAGATTCAATAGCAGTCTTCAATGACTGTGGACAAGGAGATGAATTATGTTCTATGCTGAGTAGAATGAAGGACATTATTTGCAAGAAGAGAGCACCTAATTTCCTTTACATGCCCCTTATATCGTTTCTTTTCCTCATTATTAGAACTAAATTTTTTAAGTTAGCATTTTAAGATTCCTTATAGACTTTTGCAAAATTCGAGCCATCATTGAGTAATCCAACAAAAATCCAGAGGCATTAAAAGTTCCATAACTAATATGTGTGAAATGCTTGAAGATGAAACTCTCTTTTGTAATTACATACCACAGAATATGGAATAGTTTCTGCTGTGTGAATTACCTACCTGAGGATACTATTTGAAAGTTCTATCTTGCGTAAATAACAGTCAGCCTTTTATAGAAAGAGAAGCAATGTTTTCATACCTGGAATGGAAATTATTTTAGAATCATTTCCATGCAACGTTTTTTTCATTATTACATAGTTCTGGTGACTATGAAAAGGAAGTAAACTCATACAACTGACTTTTTCAGAAAGAATGATCCAATTTATTCTTGCTCCAATTCTGTAGAAAATAAAAAGGTTACAATTACCTTTTGTATTCAATCTAGCATTTCCTCTGGATGACTAAAAAGGGAAGGGAAGCAACTTTGCCAGCCTTAGACTCCAGTGCAATACGAATTTCAGTTATGCAGTGTTTATCTGAAATGTGGCCCTTCTTTATAAGAACGTGAGCCAATGTCTTGTGACTTTTTCAATTTTTCCCCTAGATTATTAAGAGGGAATTTAATTTTATTGAGTATGTTCTGTGGAATTTTGCACCAATACATAAAATAATTTATGAAATAAGATGGTTTTATTCAGTGTCCAATGTAGTGGTTATGAGTTGGGCTGCCAACCTCAAGGTCAGCAGTTTGAAACTACCAGCTGTTCCACTGGAGAAAGATGAGTCGTTCTGCTCCCATAAAGATTTACAGTCTCAGAAACCCTGTGCAGGGTCACTGTGAGTTGGAACAGACTCCACAGTATTTAACAACAACAACAAATTCAGTGTCCCAAATTTGTACTTGCCCTTGGGATGGTGACTTGGTAGATTTGGTGTGGGATCCAAGATTGTGTGGTTTTTAACCAGCACTCTAGTGGTTCTTTCTACGAAAAAAAGTGTGAGAAACATCTATTTATGATTTATCTTTTGCTACAAAACAAACCACCTTGGAAGTTAGTGACTTAAAACATTGACCATTTATGTAACTCACAATTTATGGGAGGTAATTATGAGCTAGAGTGGGCTTCTTTGATCCCTACTGGTCTCAATCATGCATCTGCCGACAGTTTGACTGAGTAGTTAGGTGCTGGTTGATCTCAAATGACAAGTGACTAGCTATTGGCAGGGATAATAGAGTGCCTGGACCTCAAATCTTTCATCATCTAGAAGGCTAGCTCAGGCTTGCTTACATGGCAGAGGGTTTCAAGAGCAGCAAGAGAGTGAGGCCCAGTGATGAAGTACCTTTCAAATATTTGTGGAAGCTCAATGAAGAAGAACTTTTCAAATATTTTCCTATGTTATATTTGCTTCTTCCATTACCCAAAGCAAGTCACCTGGCCAAGCCCCAAGTCAGTGTAGAGGTTATCACCATAGTATATAGATATAAGAAGGCAGGAAAAAGTAGGACCATTGTTACAATCATTCTACCACAACTTGGACTTCTGGTGTGGCGCTGTAGGATCAGAATTGGACTGTGAACCACAAGGTCAGCAGTTCAAATCCACCAGCTGCTCCTAGGAAACCTTGTACAGGGCTGGAACTGACTCTCTGACACTAAACAACAACACAACTTATCTGCTTTATTCAGTTTTCTGATAAACTCTAAGTTCTCTGAAAACTTTCTCCTGCCATAGTAGGGTAGGGAATAGAGCTTAATAGTGTATGAAGTTGTATACATATCTCAAAATCATATGTCTTTGAATCTCTAAAATGCTATCCTATTTGTGTGTTCTTTCATTCATTTAATATATACTTACTTCACATAGGAAACTCTTGTTTGTAGTAGTTGATAAGTGCTATTCCTACTCATAGTGACCCTGTATTGGGTTTGCAAGGAGCAACTGATGGGTTTGAACAGACGACCTTGCAGTACAAACTGACCTGAGGTCCAATGCGTTGTCCTGCAGCACCACACCAGTTGTTTTGAAGTGCCATCGAGTCAGTTCTGACTCATAACAGCCCTGTATAAAATTTCCAAGGAGCAGCTGTGGTTCAAACTGACCTTGCAATCCAGTGCATTGACTTAAAGTGCCACACCAGGATTCCACCACACCAGTAGGCTCTGGGGAAATGTTGTTGTTGTTGTCAGGTGCCATAGAGTCGGAACCGACTCATAGCGACCCCATCCATGCCCAGCAGAACGAACCAATGTCTGATCCTGGGCCAACCTCACTACCACTGCCACATTTGAGGCCATCAATGATGCCACCTGGCC
>NW_006408520.1:47370784-47375340 GCF_000296735.1 Chrysochloris asiatica | reverse complement strand
TTTGCAAACTTTTGTTTGTGAGCAAGATCTCAGGCACCGGGCTTCATTTATCTATACCTAAAATGCTACATTGTTCTTAATTATCACATTCCTATATACTTTCAGGAGGAAGAAGAACATCTGGGTTAAACTGATTAATGGGGCTGCCACTAATCAACCCAGGGTCTGCGTATGCTGTCCCCAGCAGTCCAGGAAGTAGTTTTCTAAAAAACAAAACCAGAAGAATATTCTTCATTGCCTATTCTTCACACTTTTGTGCTTTTCTGAATATTTGAATATAGGAAATTAGTTTAATTAATTGAAACTTCTAGGAAGTTGGGTGTTAGGAAGGATATAAGAAGTTATATATGAATATGAGAATTAACTTTTAACTTTTAAAAATATATTTGCTTCTTACCCTCTTTATATTCTGTACATGGATTGGAGGCTAAAATTTTGGCCCAGCAGCTGCCTGAGGGAGGATGGCTGATTTTTACAGCTCAAAGGGTGCTAGAGTCATACACAGCTGAATAGTGATGGATGTCTGGAATAGACATTTTCTTTGGACATATCTTTCTATTTTTATTATTTTGTGTGTTTGGTCCTGTGGGAGTAGACTGAGAGTCTGTATTTTGAAAGTAGCATTACTTTGCTGGAAAGGTTGATTTTTATAGACTAAAAGTATTTGTCAGCACCTGGAGAGGAGACCCATTTAATGGCTAGTTGATGTCTCTGAGGTGCTGGGACACTCCACACTTGGTTGCTTTGCCAACTAAAATTCACTTCGTAAACGAGCACTTTTCATTGGGCACCAATGGAAAGTCAAGCTTCATGTTTCTCTGTAATTAAGCATTATTGTGAAAGAATTAGAAAATAGCACATGAGAGGGTTCAAAGCACATACTCCAGAGTCCAAGATGTGTTAGTTACTCCCATGGATCTTGCACAGATGACTTGATCTTTCTGGATATCAGTTTCTTCATCAACAAAGTGAAATAATAATACTGCCCACCTCATGAAATTTGGAAATATTAAGAGAATATGTGTAGATCTCTTAGCACAGTGCTTGCCAAACAGTAGCACTTGATAAAAAATATTAGATAAAGACTGCTGTCTTAATGCTATTCTAGCCTTCAGTTTAATTACCACAGAAAGTTGCCTTTGGCCTGACTATCTATTGCTTAGCTGAAAACTGGGCTGGGAGGGTGAGTTCTGTTCCAGACTTGAAGGGTGCCCAAGGCCACAGTCTCAGGTTCCTGCAGTCTCTTTCTAACCAGCAAGTTTGGTCTTTTTATATGTTTATAATTTTGAGTTTGGGCCCACATTTTCTCTACTCTATCTGTGACCTTCTAATGTGATCCCTTTAAGAGAAAGGGTGTAAGTCTTATGGAAGCAGACTGCTACATCTTTCTCCCTTGGAGCAGCTGGTGGGTTTTGGTTTGCAGTTGAGCACTTTAGCCACTGTGCCATCATCAGGTCTCCTCTATGAGCTACCCTGTTGTTAGGTGCTGTCTAGTTGATTCCAACTCAAAGCAACTCTGTATAGGGTTTCTGAGGATGGGCTGGTAGATTTGAACTGCTGACCTTGCAATTAACAGTCCAGTGCTTAGTGCTTATCCTACAGTGCCACATCAGGTCTCTGTGAGTCACCCGAGCAGCAATAAAAACTAAGATAAAGGTATTTATAAAGTTACAACTTGATGTTTGTCTGCAGCTTGTCAGGAATTTCTGTTTGGGCTATGCCAACTGTTTGAACAGTTTTTCTATGACATAGAGCTGTCACAAAGCAACTGAAAAACAATCCATTCTCATCCACAATAACAAAAATCAGAACTCCAAACATGAACAATACTCATTCAGTACCTTGCATTGAATGCTCTCAAGGGATGAGAAAGAGACCTTGAAATATCTTCATTGTAACTTTCCACCAGATTGCCTACCACCAAACTGAATTTTTTCAATCTTGTGTTTTCCTCTTTGACCTTAGTTGAAAATTGCAGTTGGTTGAAGCGGGTGTTTGATTGGAAATAGACATTGATAGATGGAACAGAAGTTTCAATGGAAAAGAGAAGAGGAGAGGAATATAAGAACCATATAACCCTTGTTTTCTGGGACAATCTGAATTCACTATGAACTGGACACTAGGGAGAGGGGTCACATGCTACTTTTGGTACCTAAAGGAATTATAAGATTTTGGTGCTGGAGAGAGCAGGGAATTAGAAGGAAAATTTAATAGCTGCTTTTCCAGAAGTGAATCTCCAGGGCTTTCTTCTGAGGTGCCTCTGGGAAGATTCAAACTATCAGTCTTTTGGTTAGCATCCAAATACATTAACCATTTGTACTACCCAAGCCCTAGGATTCAGAGAGGAAATAAATGAAGGGGAGAGGCAAACTTTTCAGCTGAGTTATATGAGGCACATTAACTGTAACTCAATCTGAAAAAAATACCATCTGCCTGTCCACTCCCATGTGACAGGAAGTTGATCTGCCTCCCTGGATTTATTTCCCTCTGGGACTATATTTCTCTTCTCACTTTTTGTTTCACCTCCTACCTTATAATCAGTGATCATTTTCCCTGTAAGGAAATCATAATTTTATTATTCTGAATATTGAAGTGTCTTCTAGTTTCTTACTAGTCTTAGAATATTTTAAGACAAATTGCCAATTTCCTTTTTAATGGAAAATACAAGAGTGCTTTTTTTTAAAAAAAAAAAAAAAATAGAGTGACCTTGATCCCTTCTGATTTCTAAACCGGAAATAGCAAATTTGATTTGAAGGGGTCTTCAGCCTGGTGGAAATAACATTGAACACATTAAAATGGTTTGCTCCAAGAAACAGAGTCCTTGGGCATTTTACCAGTGGTTGTCCATGAATTGGCAGCACTATAGATAGACATGGGACTTGGTTGTGTTATTTTATCCAGGACCTGGTACCCAGTCAAGTGTTTGGTAAATACTTACTCAGTCATTGAACAAATGATCTATGATGTAAAATAGTATCTTTCCAAATGCAGTTGCAAATCATTGCAGTTAACATCTCCAAGAAGTGATCCTTTGCAGCTGTGTTCTGGGAAACTCTGTTCTGTCCCTAGAGCAGTCTCCCTCATTCTGAGACGTCAGCCTTCTGGTAATGTATGGCCCAGGGTTTCCACTCTAGGAAGCTGGAGGCCAGCACAAGACTGGTGGCTTCTGAGCCTGTGGCTCTAGGGTACCTGGGCACTCCCGGCTAAATCCCTGCCTAGTTAATCCTCTCATTACAAATGTTAAAGATCATGCTCTAATTGGACTGGGAATGGAAACTCTTAGTTTGTAAAAGCATCTCCAGCCTAGGGACAAATTGATTCAATTTGACTGTTCTTCTGAAAATTATGTTGGAAAGGAAAATTGATCTGTCTCTCTCTTCCCAAAGAAATTCGCATGTCATTCAGATGTTGGAGCTCCTAAGGAGGCAAGACATTTCTTCATCACCTGGTGTCTCAGTGTAGATCAGAACCTTTGATCGTTTCCCTTGTGTCTTAGGCTGCTTCTTTTGGCCTTTGAAAAGCACAGGAACAGAATGCCTTAGCACTTTCTGAAAGATAATTTACTCTTGACTGGGAATAATCTCCTGTCTTTTCAAGATCTGCCATGGCAGGGTGGTGCAAACCGTTCATGTATACAGCTGCTAAGTAAAAGGTTGATGGTTCAAGTCCACCAAAAAGAAAGGCCTAGGATTCTACTTCCCCGCTCAAAAAAACCATCCACTGAAAAGTGTGGAGCATGGTTGTACTCTGGCACACATGGGGTCACCATGAGGCAGAATCACCTTGGCAGTAACCAGCACCCCAGCAGGGGCAATAACCTGCGGCAGTCAGGAGGACAACAGTCCTTAGTGCTGATGAGAGCTTTTCCCATGGGAAGGATTCAGAGACGTAGAAATATTTTTGTTTTATGTGCCTTGGTGTCTAGCCTGTACAAATGGCCACCCACCCACACATTCAAACTGGAGTGTTAAAAACGAAGGCCTCAGAAGTGTGCTTATTGAAGACTAGAGTAAAAGAGTGTTCGTTTGTTCTCAGGGGACAGAGAAGCAATTAAATAATAATGCTTTAAGGATACAATCCAAGGGGATTTTGTCAGCCAATAGTCCAAATGATTCTAACTCACCCTATGAGCCATCTCCCATTTGTAGTTTACATAGTTGAACCTGTGTCTAATTGAGTTTGTTTTACTTTCATTTTATGTATAGGAGTCCTGGTGTGGCACTGTCAGATAAACACACTGGACTGCTAACCACAAAGTCGGTGGTTCAAACCCACCAGCCACTCTTCGGAAACCATAGAAAGGCCAGTATCAGTCAGAACTGACTAGATGGCACTTAACAATAACAACATGTAAAAATAACAAACAATAAGAGTATTCAGGGAAAGATAGAGTCCCCACTGAATAGTTTTCATCTTGTCTAGATGGGTCTGGTGAAAATAAATGGAGATAAGATTCTTAAGATTCAGTAGTGGGTAATTGTTATCATGACTAATTGTGACTGTCACAACTGTAAAGGTAGAAGTTTTATAATAAAAATGGAGTAGTTAATCTTATA
>NW_006408520.1:47349820-47370539 GCF_000296735.1 Chrysochloris asiatica | reverse complement strand
AAAAAACAGGGAATGGAAGCAAATACTGTTGAACGATGATGCACGGAGGAGATTGTATTCATTGCAATGAAACGATGGCGTAAAGTTGATGTTCTCCTGTGTAAACTATCACTCAGTTCACAATAAATAAATTAATTAAAGAACACATACTGATAAAATAAATACATAACAAATCTGTCTTGGAGGATATCTAGGCAGAATGCTGCCTAGAAGAGAAGATGTCATCTCATACTTTGTACATCAGAAGGGACCAGTCCTTGGAAAGGACATCGTGCTTGGTAAAGTAAGGGTCAGTGAAAACGGGAAAGACCCCAATGAGATGAACTGACACAGTGGCTGCAACAATGGGCTCAAACATAACAACAATTGTGAATATGGAACAAGATAAAGCAGGGTATCTTTCTTCTGTATATAAGGCTCCTGTGAGTCGGAACCCAACAATCACAACAATACAATATTTTATTTTGCATATATACTATATAATACAATATCTATAATTAGTATGCAGCATTTTTAATACATATTACTGGTGTGGTGTTGCAGGTTAATGGATTAACCTGGATTGCAAGGCAGTTAAAATTCACCAGCCACTCCTTGAAAACAAGGTCGCTGTGAGTTGGAACCTACTCAATGGCACTCAACAACAATAAAATTCCCATTGTATCTGTAGTGTTTTAGTCTCCACAGCCTCTGGAGAAGGGCATGATGCTTAGTAAAGTAGAGGGTCAGCAAAACAGAGGTAGACCTTCAGCAAGATGTATCTACACAGTGGCTACAGCAATCAGCTCAAGTATAGCAACAATGGTGAGGATGGCACATGACCAGGCAGTTAGTTCTGTTGTATATAGGGTCGCTATGAGCCAGAACCTACTGAAAGCACTTAACACAATTTTTATCTGTATTTGTATTTTGTCATATTATTACTGTTGTTAAGTGCCATTGAATTTGTTCCAACTCATAGCAACCCTGTGTAGGATTTCCAAGGAGTAGTTGGTAGGTTTGAACTGCTGACCTGTGCAGTTAGCAATCCAGTGTTATCATATAGTGATGATAAAAATTGATATTAACTGAGTATATAATAAACACTGCTGATTTTATACATATATATACTGCTCCTTGGAAACCCTATACAGGGTTGCTATGGTACTTAACAATAACAACAACAAATACATGTGTGTATATATATATATATATAGAGAGAGAGAGAGAGAGAGAGAGAGAGAGAGAGAGTTCCAAATGCTTTACATAGTTTATTACAGTCAAAGGAGATGGCATTATAAACTACAATTTATACTTGAGGAAATAGACACAAATAGGCTAAGTGACCTGCCCAAGGTCTCATTGCTAGCAGTTGTCAGATTCACACTGAGATTCACATCGAGACCTGGCTGACTCTGGTGCCTGTGCCTTTAAATACCACACTGCACTCATCCAAGTGACCAGAAACATACAGAAATTTGAGAGGAGACAGTTGTATTACAAGTTTATTGTTGCTGAGTGCCATCGAGTCAATTCCTACCCATAGCAACTCTGTAGAGGGTTTCCGAGGAGCAGCTGGTGAGCTTGAACCGCTGACCTTGCAGTTCAAACAGCTTTGCAGTCTGGTGCATTAATCCACAATGCCACACCAGGACTCCTACTAGATAGTGGAAAGCTATAAATCTATACAAGGGGAAAGAAAAAATGTCTTCTCTGTAGTAATCATGTCTATGAGTAATTTGAACCTCAGATAAATTTAGAGCATCTGTTTGTGGCCACTAGCATACTTAGTTGACAATTGGCCAAACCCACAGAAAAGTGGAATTTTCAGGATCAGCAGCAGGTTTCTAAGGTGTCTATGGAATCCACATGAGGTCCAGGTCAGTACTTGCTCTGGATATGAGGAAGGGAAAGCATAAATATGAAGCAGCTCATAGGCTTCACTCAACCCGGGAGTGAGTAGGAATGGGAAGATAACATACCTCTGGATGCCAATTAAAGCTAGGAACAGCAAAGAAACTGGTAAAAGATGTGATGGAATCATTTAAAGCCTTGATTTTAAAAAAGCCTTGTTAGATATACTGTTTATTAAACCCTTCTATGCTGATAGAAAATCTAGAAGAACAAGTCCTAATTGGATTTAATGGATCTCCTCTTGGTTGGAGTCCTAATGTGGCTCTGTGGGCTAATGCGTCAGACTGCAAAGTTGTTTGAACTGCAAGGTCAGTGGTTCAAGCTCACTAGCTGCTCCTTGGAAACCCTATACAGGGCTGCTATGGGGTAGAATTGACTCGACGGTTCTGGTAGCTTAGTGGTTACGAATTGGGCTGCGAACCTTAAGGTCAGTGGTTCGAAACTACCAGCTGCTCCATGGGAAAAAGATGAGGCTTTCTACTCCCGTCAGGATTTACACCCTCGGAAACCCTGTACAGGGTCGCTATGGGTCAGAACTGACTCGACGGCACTTAACAACAACAAAAGTGATGAGAAACTATCTTGTTAATGTTGTTGGATGCTGTAAAGTCCCTTTTTGACTCACAGTACTCCCCCTACCCCCGTGTGACAGAACAGAACTTCTCCATAGGATTTCTAGGCTGTAATTTTCATAGCAGCAGAATGTCATATCTTTCTCCTGTAGAGCCACTGGTGGGTTCAAACTGCCAACCTATTTGTTAACTGTCAAATTATTAACGGTTGTACCACCAGGTCCTCCCTCCTTTTATTTATTTATTTTATTTATTACTTTTAATTATGAATTGAGTTTGTAGAGCAAATCATTAGTTTTACATTCAGCAAATCATATATATTGTTTCATCTCAGTGACGACATCACTTATCCCATGTCCTCCATGTTGTGTTTCTTGTTTCTATAGTTTATCAAAAGAAAAACCCTTCTGAATTGTTCCTTAGATAAACGTTGCTCTTTTGATCTTGAAAGGCTGACCATTCTATAGTCTAGTGGTATGGGCCCCATTGTTGTTGTTGTTGTTGTTGTTAAGTGCCTTCGAGTCGATGGGCCCCATTATACATCTATATATTACTTGACTGAAAATTGAGCAATGGAGGGTGAGGTTCAGTTCCAGACCTGCAGGGAGACCAAGGGCCATAGTCTTGGGGTTCCACCAAGCTCTATCTAACCAGGGAACCTAGTCTTTTTTATTCTTTTGAGTTTTCCATATTTTCTCCCACTGTATCCAGGACCATCAAATGTGAGCCCTTTCTGAGCAGTTGATAGTGGTAGCTGGGCACCATCTATTTCTTCTAGTCCATTATTCCATCGAACTAATTATTTTCAAGCATCTTTAATTTTCATCACTCTTATGTCCTCCAGATGGGGAGAGAGCCATAGTTGTGCCTTAGAGGGCTACTCATAAGCTTTTAAGATCCCAGTTACTACTCACCAAAGTAGGGTGTAGAACATTGTCTTTACAGACAACGTTCTTATATATTCTCTTTTGATGGAGTGTTTAAACCCAGATCCAGAGAACCCCAAGCCAGAGTCCATGTCTCAGTTCAAAATCAAACCTAGTGTCTCCTGTAGCTTCTGTAAGTCTATGTATAATTTCATATACTACTACCTGGACAGGGGATGATACTAAACGCATCTAGCCCCTTTTGTGAAATTGGAATTGCAAAGGAGCTAATGTTTCTTGATTGTTGCAAAATACCCAGGGTAGTTGTTTGGGGTTCTGTTTATTGTTTCTTTTTGTTTTTCTTTGTGTTTGTTTGTTTCTCAGAACATCCTTTTTTAGCAGTTTTCTCACCAGCCTATAGCCCAGAGACACTTGGTGGCTCCTGCTTACTCTCTGGGGTTGTATTTGCATTTAGCTATATCTCCTTCCTCTGTGAGGAATATTGTTGTTGTTAAGTGCTGTTGAGTCAGTTCCAACCTAGAGCGAACCTGTATAGGGTTTCCAAGGAGCAGCTGGTGAGTATAGTCATCTCTAAATCCTAAAGTTACATTGTATTTTAAGCGGCTTGCCTCCTAAACCCACTACTAACTGAGATTCATCTCTTCCAGGCTATTCAATTTCTATAGTGACTCACTGCCTTAAGTATAAAGAGAAACAACTAGTGTCTCAGCTCCACGCAGCAGGCTGGCCTTTCTGGGATGCCATTAGGACTTGTCTTGAAGAGGACTGTACAAAATAACTGTTCAGACTGAACTTTAATTATTCATTCAACGATTTGGCAGGTCAGTCAATGGGTAATGACATACAGCCAGTTGAAATTTGTGACATTTCAAAAAAAAAAAATTGCCATTGAGTCAATTCTGACTCATAGCTATCCTACAGGACAGAGTAGAATTGCCCCCAGGGTTTCCAAGGCTGAACTTTTATGGAAGCAGACTGCCACATCTTAATCCCATGGAATGACTGGTGGGTCCAAATCATCCGTCTTTCCATTAGCATCTAAGGTCTGTGTCACCTGATCAAACTTCATTTCCCATCAATTGTCAAGCCAAGTTGTGGATAAGTCATAAGTAAAGGATCATTGCCTATCCTTCTTGGGACTGTGTTTTTGTTATCCTCTTCACTTACTTCAAAGAGCCCTAGTAGCACAGTGAGTTAAACTTTGGGCTGTTAACCACAAAGTTGGAAGTTCAAATCCCCCAGTCACTCTATGGTAGAAAGATGAGTCTGTCTGCTCCCATAATGATGCGCAGTCTTAGAAACCCTACCAGATCAGATCTACTTCTAAAGCTTCTGTTCCTATACTGTCTCTATGAGTCAGGATTGACTCAATGGTTCACTTATGTAGACCTCAGGCTGATAGATAAAAGCAGGAGTCTTTTGCTTTGACAGAGGGAACCAATATAAAATGTTTACCACCATCTGAGATGAAAGGGGAAGAAAGAGTATTTTCTATTTCATAATTGATGCTGCTACCGTCATATAATCCCCTAACTTTGTCAGGCAGCTCAGATGTGGAGGTTGAATTTAAAATCCCATGATCCATTATGCATCACTGGCCTCTACATCTTTTATCAGTCCATCAGCCAAATGACAGCATTCCCCACCAGGGCCTTTGAATATGTGGGACCCTTCAACTTTATGCTTGTGGATAGGCATGTGAAACTTCACACATGGGTGATTTACAAGCAATTAGCAGGAAGCAAATGACAGATTTAGTGTGGCTCTTCTGAAACTTATGAGTAAAAGATGTGGAGAGAAAGATTCTTCCCTACAAAAAGGGGCTTGGAATGATCCAAACAATGAATGTTGTATTATTAATTACTGCCCTCTCACAAGATACTATAAAATGGAAGATGCTGTTGACTGGCAGATTCTAAAACCCCACCACTGACCTAAGCTGGTGGGACCCTGGTGGACACAAAGGGGTCATGGAGAAAGAGGGATATAGCCTCAGATTTATATGCATGCCTTCTCTTCCCCCTGCCCCCAAGGCCTGATGGATTCAGGTGCAAAGAAAGCCTCTGGAACCAGGGCAGTAGCACATCAGGAAATAACTGAGAGGCACATTTTCTGGGAAACATGGCACTTTTAAGTTTTGAAAGACTCTGTACAAATATTATCACAATTGTGTTTCATCATAATTTGTGAAGTAGAAAGAGTGATTGTTTGTTTTCAAAATATACTACTTTTAGTTTTGGAGTTAAATTTTATTTTTGTGTGACCAATCTTACTTTGATTGACTTCTCTAAAGACTGTTTAATTATAAAGCTGAGTCTAGATTCCAGCTCTCTTGGACTAGATACTTTTTCAATAATATTTTCACAGTCATAGATTAGGATGTCCAAGATTGTTCATGTTTGTTGCTGTTGAGTCAATTCCCACTATTGAGAATCCTGTGTTACACAGTAGCACTGGTACTTAGAGATATCTTGTCTGTAATCTGAATGGAATCAGATCTCCAGGCCTATCTTCCATGGTACTTCTGGGTGGATCGAACTGCCAACCTTAAATTAACAGTTGAAGGTAAACTGTTTGTACCACCTAAGCACCTTGCTCACAAAGCTTGTTGTTGTTAAGTGCCATGGAATCAGTTCTAAGTCACAGCGACTCTGTCTGGGATTTCCAAGGAGCGACTGGCGGGTTTGAACCACTGGTCCTTTGGTTAGCACATTCTAGTGCTTATCCTACAGAGCTACACCAAGGCTTATGTTAAACATGAGCATTAGGCACTTGAGTCCTCCCTCAGGGAACTCATTGTCTTTTGAAAGAGATCAGCAAGCGGGTAAAAATAGTGCCTTGTGGAAAATACTAAAGGGGTTGAGGCAGGTGTTTCTGGAGTACAAATTTCTTGGGGAAATTTAGCAAATAAGGAAATGATGTAATTCTGCAAGGATACACAGGAGTGTGCTAAGTTGAGAGAAATTTTCAAGTAGAGGAATAGACGTACAAAGATCAGAAGACAGAGTTTTGCAAGAGCTGAACTAAGAGCAAAACAAGACCAAACCCACTGCCATGGAACCGATTCTGACTTATCACGACCCTGTATAGGGTCTCCAAGACTCTAAAGCTTTCTGTCTCTGAGTGGGTGGTTAAACTTAGAATTGTTGTTAAGTATTGACAAGTTAGTTCCAATACTTAGAATTTGTGTTCTTACAAAGTAGAAAATGTGGAAGAAGCTGGAGAGAGCATCGGGTCAGTTCCTAGAGGTGCTTGCTTGTAAGTGGCAGCCTCCTTCCAATATCCCTGAAAGGCAGTGGCTCAGCCTCAGTTCAAATTGCAGCCTCTTCCTCCTCCTTCCCAAGAGTAACCAAGACTTACTCTGGTCACCATCAAATCCTTCTCAGAATAGCTTCGGCAAAGGTAAAGCTTCAGCTGCAAAGTACACAATGTTGATTGCTCACTCAAACATTTATTCTCCCAAAAAGGCCATATAGGCTAAGCGGTTTGACCGAGGTCATTCTCAGCTAGTCACGAAAGAGCTGGGATTTGCGGCCAGGCTTCCTGCCCCAACTCCTTTCATAGTGGCATTTAAACACTGCTTTGGCCTCTTCGTATATCAGCCTTTTCAGTCAGAAAGCCCACTGGGATGCACATCCTTTAAATTACATCTTTTTCTTTTCCAAATTGTTTCATATTGAAGAAAATAACATGATTCACAAGCCTTTAAACTGTCCCACATCCAAGTGAGGGGAACAGAGAGGATATTGCATTGAAATTAGGGTCTGCAGCAAGTTCTTAAATGTTTCCTTTTTAATTGAGTGAAAGTCATATACTCATAATTGTTTCAAAAACAATGTGAAAAGCCTCATTATTAAGACCTTTTGTTTCTGCGTTGACATGAAACAATTTAACAAGAAGGAGAATTAGCAATGATGTGAATGGTACATTATGTGCTACAAGTCTGGCTGCAATCATTCAAAAAAAAAAAAAAAAAATGAGACTGAGCTTTCTCATAAGGTTTCCAAAGTTGATGAGCAGGAACAGCAAACTTCATAAAAGCTCTGTGTTACTGGCTTTGTAGCCTAGCAAAGAAAATGGAGACAGTATCATCCCACCCCTCTTCCCCTTTCTCTCCCAGGCTATAAACACAGGGCTCTTGTAGACAGAGCCATTCTCCAAGTACACAGTGTCAATTTCTATTTCCTTCAGCATCAGAATGTCAATGAAGTAAAAGAGAGATTGTTTCCACAAGATATTAAAATGCTATCTGAGTTTTATACTTTCTGTTCACTTGTAGCTATCTAATTGGTATGGTTTGGGGGATTGGAAAGGAGCCCTGGTAACCTAGTAGGTTACATGTTGGACTGCTAGCTGTAGGTCGGCAGTTCAAATCTTCCAGTCACTCTACAGGAGAAAGGAGAGGCTTTTTGCTCTCGTAAAGATTTAAGACTCAAAACCTCTATACTGGGTCGCTATCAGTCAGAACTGATTTGATGACACACAGCAGCAACAGCAGAGGTTGAAAATGTAAATACCTCCAGGATCCAGACAGGAACTACAGATAATGTGAGACTGCCCAGGGTGAGTGCCAATGACACAGGATTTGCTGTTCAGATCCACATAACCTTTATCACAATAAAATAGGGACCCAGTGGTCCAGATCCTCTGAGTTTTAAAGAGAAGCTACAATTCTGGTTTTTGCTTGTTTGATTGAATTTTTAAAAAATAATAAGTGAGTGCCTCGTTTTTAAATGTTGCAACCATTGGTTTATGTACTTATTTAATAGGAGAAAAACTAATGCTATATCCTATCTATATATTATTGGCAATCCCTAGGTGGGATTTTATAAATCTGAATAATATGAAATGGGATGAATGTGGGATAAGAATTTTAGTAATAAATTGACAACAAGACCTTCAAACTTGAAAGCCAAATTTCAGAGATAATATGTAAAAAATTAAGTTGTTGTTGTTAAGTGACATTGAGTTGGTTCTGAGTCATAGAGTTTCAAAGATTAGCTAATGGATTTGAAATGTGTGGCTAGTAGTCCAGTGTTTCTCCTATAGTGCTACTCCAGGTGTGGTATAATACAAAGAGCATTGGACAGAAAATCAAAATTTCTGAGTCTAAGTGGTTTCATGGAGTAAAGTCTTAGCTAGCCCCTTCCTCAATTTCTTCTTCTATAGTGCCAAAGATGTGATTCAAATTCTATCTAACCTAAGCCTCAGTGACCTCCAGATATAATCCACATGGCCCCCCATCAGCCATCCTCCATCAGTCCTAAACAGTTTTTGCTTCATTCTGAATTTCAGGATTCTCTTCCATTTTGTAACTTCAGACAAGAATGAGAATGCAGAGAACAAAGAATGAAGAGAGGAAGAGGGCAACATCAGAGAGTTCCAGAAAGAGCCACCCCTTGGAAAAATTCTGGTCCACACTTGTCTTTTTGACACAAGGATTCTCCCTGTTCTCTGCTTCCTAGTCTTCTTACTTTACAGACCATAATAAGCCTTCATCAGCAAGTATGTGCTGAGCACTACCTCATGCAAGACATTGTGCTAGGTACAAATGTGCATATTACTCACAACCAGAAGTGAGAGGTTTGTAGAAAACTGCTCCTGTGTGCATTTTGCAGATTGGAGAACTGAGGCTGTGAAAGGAGAAGTCAATTGCACAAGGGCGCACAGTAGTGGGTGGGAGGCAGAACACTCAGCACCCTAACTTCTACACTTGTGAACTTAATCACTCTCAAGAGTCAAAAACATGTGCAGCATTGTTTGGGCTCTGGGAGGTGGGACTGAGTTTAAATCCTGCATCTGCCACTAACTGAGGGTCCTTGGGGAAATAACTGGACCTCATTAAAGCCTTAGTCTTCTGATCTGTAACTAAAAAATAAAAGCATCTGACACATGTTTTGAGGATTAAATGAACTAGATGAGGTAAGTCAGGTGCTCAGTCCAGCAACTGGCACACTTTAAGCGTTCAGTAAACCATGACAACAGCATCCAAACCAGTTGCATCAAGTCAATTCTAATTCATGGAGAATCCACATATTAAAGAAAATAATTTGCTCTGTAGGGTTTTCAAGGCTGTGATCTTTCAGAAGCAGATTCCCAGGTCTTTCTTTTGAGGCATCTCTGTGTTAGTAGTTTTTGGTCATTAGTCTATCGCTTAATTGTTTGCACCACTCAGAGATTCCTGTTTATATATATAGTCCAAATATATATTGAATAATTGCAATTTTATGTATGTATGATTGTTATGAGTTAGAACCAACTCCATGGCACACACCACCATTATCGGTATTATGGGTATTATGAACAGAACTGGTTCAATGGTAGATTTCTTACCTTCCATGTGAGAGCCCCAGGTTTGATTCCCAGCCACCATACCTTATGTGCAGGTACTGCTAACCTGTGTGTAGTGGGAGCTTTCCTGTTGCTATGATGCTAAGCCAGTTCAGTGGGAGGTCCAAACTAAGGCAGTCTAGGAAGAAAGGTCTAGAGATCTACTTCTGAAAATGAGTCCAGTCCATTGTGTACATTGTGCGTGGGGTTGCCGTGAGTCAGGGGCCAACACAGTGGCAGCTAACAACAGTAATAACATTGTGATTAGTGTTCATCCATTAGTATGCTTTTTTTCTCACTGAACTGCCCTCAGCAAGAAGCTGCAAGGTCATCCTGCCAAACTGGAAGGCAAAGGAATACACATAACTTTTAACAAGAGATTCTGAGAAAGAGGCTTAGAAAGCACCTAAGCATCCTCGATCCAGCTCCTCACCTTTGCCAACTGGACAGGTCACTTCTTTCAAGGCACCAAAATTCAGAGAAAGCACATCAATTTTCCTGACCTACTGGGAGGGAAAGTACCATCTCTTGTTTGAAGATGTGATTCCATTGTATAGAAATCACATCCTTTACATGATAAGATTGGATCTTCACAAATGAAACATATCACAGGCAGACGTGTCTCCCACAGTGCAGTGGAATGAAACGTTTGGAATCACATCCTTTCTCTAGATTGGGCCTGTGAAAGGAGGAGGAGGAGGCTGAGTGATGCTGAGCGGGCCAAGTGCTTTCTTGTCAGCGCAGAGATATGGCTTGTAGCACAGAGGTGTCATGGTGGCAGGATAAAGCCCTTGCGCCCTAAGAAATGGCCCAGTCAGGTCTTCACTACTGCACTCCTCATATCTGTGATGCGGAATTCTCAAACCCCCATTAGTTTTCACAGTGGGATCCTGCATTTTCATAGCTAAAGGAGAGTAAAGAACTGAAAGTGGTTTATGCAGGCAATTCAGGCAGAAAGCTCCCCTAACTATCTGGAGTACCATCTCAATTCTCCATGTTAATTCTAAAGGTTGGCCTAGAGCAACTTGTGCACAGAATATATAATTAGCCTAGCTTTATGAAAAAGTTATGTCTGAGTCTTTTGTTCACAATGATATGAGTAGCAATAGAGTTAAGGAAAGGACTTCTGGTGTGGCACTGTAGGATCAGCACTTGACTTCAAACCAGAAGGTCAGAAGTTCAAATCCATCAGCTGCTCCTTGGAACCAACTCAACAACATTTAAAACAACAACAACAACAGGGTTTCTGAAAGTTCTTACCCAATTGCATTTTTTAGGAGGATAATTCCTTTTTGCAAGAAAACCCACCTTGGATTTCCCTATGGTCCTGGTATATGCTTTTGTTTGTTTTTTAAAAATATGCTTCTTACTTTTTGAAATTTCTGTTTTGCTCACAGTTATAGGAATGTGGAAATACTTCCTGTTGCTTTATTTATTCCCTTTAACTTTAAACTAGAATCCTAATGTGGTGCTATGGGTTAATGTGTTGGACTGCAAAGTCAGTTTGAACTGCGAGGTTAGTGGTTCAAGCTCACCAACTTCTCCTCAGAAGCCCTATACAGGGTCTCTATGGGTCAGAACCAATTCGACAGCACTTAACAACACAACAAACTTTGTAAATTGGCCAGAAATGTGAAAGGCCTTAGAGTCAGAAAACAGACATCTGACCATGTTATCAACATGCCACCCAGACTGTATTGACATGACAATTCATCAAAACAATTCAAAGAAAATGGCTGAAATGGCAAGTGTTTTGTTTTTAAATTGTCTAGAGTATTGTTCTAAGAAGTATTTGAAGCTGTGTACTTGCAATTTGAAAGTATTTTCAGTTTCTTTCTAATGATAATTCAGTGATTTGGGATGAAATTTAAAATTTTATTTATGCCAATCTCTTACTGAATGTATCAATTATGTATTGCTACATAACAAACTGCCCCCAAATTTAATATGAAACCATGAGAATCATGTTTTATTAATGTCACCTCTCAGAGTTCTGGGAGTTGACTCAATCCAGGTAGGTGGGTTGCACTAGAGGTCTCTTGTGTGGTTGTAGTCAGTGTAGAGTGGTCTGAAGACTCCCCCTCTCTCAGTTCTGTAAGCTGCATTTGGCTGTTGACTGGAAACTCAGCAGTTGCTGTTGGCTGAAGCACATACGAATAGCCACCTTGTATTGCTTGGGCTTCCTTACAGTGTGGCAGCTGGGCCCACAAATCAATCGTCCTAAAACAGAAAGCTAGGCACAAATCCACATTACCATTTCTAATCTAGTCTCAGAAGTCACAGTTTTTGGAAGCAAGTCGTTAAGGCCAGCCCTTTTTCAAAGCAAAAGGAATTCAACTCTACCTCTTTATAGGAGCAGTGTCAAAGGATGTGAGGATTGGAAGAACTTTAAATCAGTCTTTTAAAACATGTGATTAAATGAAATGTTGAATGTACGTACATACAATAGAATGTTATTCCACTATAAATAGGAATGAAGTTCTAGTATATGCTACAACACAGATGAACCTCAAAAACATCATGCTGAATGAAATAAGGCCTAGACAAAAGACAAATATTATATGAAGCCATTTAAATGAACTATCTAGGATCAATAAGAGTATAGAGACAAGAAGTAATTGGTAGTTAATATGCGCTGGAGGGAAAGAAGAGAGAGAAGTTACTACTTAGTGGGCTTAGAATTTCAGTTTGAGATGATGAAAAAATTTTGGGACTAAATAATGGTGATAGTCATACAACATTGTGAATATAATTAGTAGCAATAATTGATGCCCCTGGCTTGTATACTTAAAATGATAAATGTTGTGTTGTGTACCTTATACTAGAATGAAGACAAAGTAGTCAAACCAAACTCCTTCCCTCCATTCACCTGCTTATCAACTCAAATCCTGAGGAATTACAGCTCAAATAAGCCTGCTAGAATTACACTAACAAAATTGAGCTGAGATATATTGCTTTTATCTTTTCAAGATGAAGTTGTTCAGCAAACTAGAGTGCTGACTTCCCTTTCAGAAGTCTCTCAAATTAGCAAATAATTCTTAAGTAAGCTAGGCAAGTAAGACTCCTGGTTGGTAATGGTTTCATTGCATTTTGGTGCTACCGTACTTGGAATCCGACCGCTTGATGTGATATGTATGTCTCTTCGCATTCTCCTTAAGATAAGCAATAGGCAATAACCATTGCTTGAGAACCTGCATTGTTCACATGAGCCTTTGTCCTGGATAACAGCGCCTGTTCATCAATATGATACATTGCACTCTGATTTTCTACTTCTGTCTTTCTTTGTGGATTTTTCTTTCTCCTCCCTGATTGCTTTTTCTTCTTAGACCATTACTCTAGTTGATAGTGCCAGGTTATCATTGGACCCCATCTCCCTCTCCAATAAGCCTGTGATTGATACTAATCTTCCTCGTGGGACACATTTTATAGGATGCACAGTGGAAACCACTCTCTAAATCTTAGCTTTATATGTGCTGACAATTTACAAGGTTGCACCTCACGCTCATCTCAGAGCTTTAAGGGGAAATTTGAGAACCATGTAATCAGACCTCCTAATAAGAACAGAAATGCTTTTCATACTCAGACGTTGTTGTGCCATTCAGCAGTCTGCACTATGCCCCGATTTGTCTTTTCTCCTTCTTCTCTCCTCCCAACCCCCCAGTCAACAAAATGTACATCTAGGTAAGTGCTTTTTGAGATGTGGCCAGTTTCTAGAAGCCCAGCATGCATCACTTCTCTCTTCTAAGGAGAGTGGTGTTTTAATTACTCTAACAAAAGCTTTCACTTGCCATCAATTCCATAAGAACAGAAAATCAAGTTGGTTGCAAACACCTCACAGAAGCCAGAGGTGTTTGCAAAAGGAGCCTTGTTTTGTAATATAACTGCATCTTTTCTAGAAAAAAACTAAGCTCCTGGGAGATTTAGAGAGACAGAATGCCTCCCTCTTGATTTGACAGCCTAAGCTTAATTTTCTTTTTCGTCCAGATTCAAGACAATATTTTGTGAAAAGTTTTAATTTCTCATGAGAAGTTGGTACCCCTAAAAAATATCAGGCCAACAGATAGCCAATGCAAGGTTATATATGACTGTAATAGTAATAGAGTAAGTGTGTTCTTTAAATGTTTACTTGTATCTGGAAAATAGAAGTAGTATGTATCAAGTCCAAAGATTTTTAGCAACACAGTTAGACTCATTATTTGCTAATTAGTTTACATAAAGCTCAAAGAAGAGTCTGTCTCTTATATCTCAACATGGCCACACTGTGAACCATTAAAGAAAAAAACAGTCCTGATACTGGGACTTGGTATTTATTTTCATTCAAAATTCAGACCCAGTTAAATATCTTAGGGGAAATAAGCATGCATAAAAGCACAGTTTTTTTGAATAGCTAGGTTCTATTCCCAATCTTGGAAACGGTAAGGCCGGTTTGAACTGCAAGCTCAGCAGTTCAGTCTCACCAGCTGCTCCTCAGAAGCCCTATACAGTGAGTCAAAACCAACTCGATGGCACATAACAACAATAACTTCCAATCTTGTGTTCATGACTGGAAGTAAGATATTCCTTTGGATTGGTCTAATTGTTGTCTGTTGCCATTTAGTAGGCTCTGACTTATGGAGACCCAGTGTATGACAAAATAACACGCAGCCCTGTCTTGCACATCACCATGTTCACTTTGATGTCCATTGTTGCAGCCATTGCATGTTGTTGTTAAGTGCCCTCAAGTCAGGTTCTCACTCATAGCAACCCTGTATAGATTTTCGAGGCAGTAAATCTTTGTGGAAGCAGAAAGCCTCATCTTTCTCCTGTGGAGCGGCTGGTGGGCTCAAACCACCAACCCTGTAGTTTGAAGTCCAGTGCTTATCCTACAGAGGCATCACTCTCCACTTAGGAAGCTAAAAATTCAGAGAGCCAGCTTTCACTTTCCGTATCTGTAGGCCGGCATTGCTTGGAGATCTCCAAGTGTCTTGCATAGTACCTTGCAATCTAGGAAGCTCATCTTCCAGCCCCATATCAGACAATATTTTGTTGTGATTCGTAAGGTTTTCATTGGCTAATTTTGGAACTAGATCGCCAGGCCTTCCTTCCTAGTTTCTCTTAGTCTGAAGACCCTGCTGGTGTTTGAAATATGAGTGGCACAGCTTCCAACATCAAGCAACACGCAAGTCATCACAATATGACAAACTGTCCAACAGATGGTGGTGACTATTGTGAAAGATGGTATTCTTCCTCTAGGCATTTGTATTCTTTTATAATGAAGATTTCTAAGCAAACTGGGAGCTTGCCCTGCATATGACGTAAACTTATTTTTCTAGGGAACCAACTCAAAGCCCCTTTTCCATTTTCAGGTACAGCTCTGTGCAGGGTGACAGTGGGACCAGCCTACTGTTTGGAGTTTAAACTGTGGCACTCCTCCACGATTCAGTCTCAGCTCAGCAGAGTCAGGCAGAGCCTGTGTAACAAATGCCACAGAAGACTTCCCAGCACAGTCTCCCACTGAGAGGTGTGGGTGTAACTGAGGTGTGTGCTGATGGAATGGCATCAAGTCTAGGTCTACAGTCCTTCTGAATTATGAATGGCACAGTACTGGGTGGGAACCCCATAAAGCACACCTGAAATCTTTGGTACTCTTAGAAATCATGGCAAGGAAAGTGACAGGGTTCTTCAAGTTTGGAATTTGGGGTTGGCATTTTGTGTGTGTGTATTAGTTGTACTTTTTTATACCATGTTCACTTAGCTCAGGAAGAGAAGAGAGACTTAGCATGGTGGTATGGTAGAATTGGGTCACCGTAGGAATGCTAACTGTAAGTTCGGTGGGTCAAACTCACCAGCTGCTCCTTGGAAACCCTATGCAGTTCACTCTGAGTCAGAACCAACTCGACAATACTTAACAACAACAAAGCCTTCTTAATTTCCTAGGGCTTCCGTAACAAAGTACCTCAAAGTGGTGGGTGTAAAACAACAGAAATGTCTTCTCTTACAGTTCTGAGTTTAGGGTGTTGAAAGTAGCTCCCTAGGAAAGAACTTTCCTTGTCTCTTCCAGCTTTTGGTCTTTGGCTTGTGGTAGCATAAATTCAATCTCTGCCTCTGTCTCCATGAGGCCATCTTCATTCTGTGTCTGTTTCCTTTTTATAAGAACACCAATCATACTAGATTAGAACCCACCCTACTGGTTTTATCTGCAAAGACTCTATTTACAAATAAGGTCACATTCACAGGTGCCAGGGATTAGGAATTCAAGATATCTTTTTGGGGGGATTCAATTCAATCCATAACAAGAACCAATTAGAAAAATTTAAGCTACAAATTAGATGGAAGAGTTTTTAAATGGAGCCAATCTGAGTAATTTGAAGCCATAGGAAGGTGTCTTGTTTCAAAGCTAGCTCAATACAGGGTGTTTAGATAAAAGGGTCACCAGCAGGGGTCATTTCTGACCCAGTCTAGGCAACAAGCCTCAGCCCAGACTCAAGTCAACAGAGGGAAGGGCTGCTTTATTCTTGTGAACTAGAAGCTTGGAGTCTCAGAAACCAGAGCCACATCATGACTCCATCTCCAGCCACCACACTGAATCAGCTTCACATAAGCTTCCACTAATAGATGGAGTTCTTCGGCCCAGGCATCAAATCTGAGTCTCCACTGAACTAGTACTGTCTTATTTGAAAAGATTACCTGGAAACAATTTCTTCTGTAGGGTCACCTCTCTGGGTTTCTGGAATTGTCATGAGAAAAAGGAAAAAAAGGGACATGGAGAAGATTGATTTTGATGAGGAAACTGGGTTAAGAAAGGTCTGGAATGTGGGATCTATGGGTGTTCAGTAGACAGGCTGTGTGAGTGTGCTGGTTATGGGGTGGGGTGAAGCTTAGGGACGATGCAAGGAAAAAGGAGAATGGAAGAAGGGGCCAAAGGGAGAACAGTTCACAGCTCTGTCCACTGTGTGAAGACCTGTTACTCAGGTCCCAGTGCATGCCTCCCCACTTCATATTGCCCCCAGCCACCTTAAAGAGTCTCTCCTTTCTGCTCAATTGCTCACCATTGCCCTGTGGTTCAGAAGGTGGTAAAATGCAAATACAGGCAGGTTATTAAATCTTCCTTCACTTAGCTCATTTCACCTAGACTTGTCTAAAGCTGATTTCAGGAAAGAACCATTCTTCTCCAAGTTGTTCTATTAGGAAGCAGCATTATATAATGTGAAGGTAACTGGGCTGGACTTTTCAAACCAAATTCTAGTTTGGCCTTCAGTGTTGATCCATTGTATGACCCTAGACAAATCTATCACCTCCTGGAGTTGCTCTTTCTTCCAAGATTCTTAAGGGAGTTATATTAAAGGTCTTGCCACCATTGACCTGTTTGCTGCCCTTTTCATGGGAAAAGGTGGCCTGGGAGATTTGATTGTGGAGAGACTCCCAGTTTGTTAGTCAGGGGAGAAGACCTTTCTCCTCAAAACCTGGAAACATGTTGGATCAGTCTCAGCTGCCCTGTGATAATTTTCTCCTCTTTGTCTCCGATCTTGCTGTTTCTGGGTACAGCATGGCCAATTGCATTTAAAATTGCTTTGCTAAATGACACACATGCACCTGGCTGGGCTGACTTTGTGTGGAGCTGGGACTAATTCCAGCCTTTGCTCTGGCTGGCTGAGATGCCATCGCAGAGAGGTTCAGAGGGCTAGTCTTAAGTGACTCTACAAAAACAACAAAAAACAACCCAAACCTGTTAACCATTAGGTCATTTCTGACTCATGTGGACATGGTTGCTCCATAGTGTTTTCAATGGCTGTGACTTTCCAGTAGCAGATCACCAGGACTTTCTTCAAGATACCTATTGGTGAGTTCAGACTACCAACCTTTTTGGTTAGTAGTTGAGTGCATAACTGTTTGATCCAGGGCTGGAAAAATATAGCCCAGGCTCCACATACCCAGGACCCTGCTGGTGGCGCCTGTGGTCATTCTTCCATGGGCAAGTTAAGAAAAGAACTTTGTCCTGGTCCAGGCATTAAGTGCTAGGTCTCAAGCACTCAACACATTTTATTTATTGATTGATTTACTATTCATCTCCCCCACTTAGTGTGTAACCTCCATGATGGCAGAGTTTTGTGTCTGTTTTTTTGCTCACTCTTGTATCTTTAGCATATGGAACATAGTGGACTACTAGGAAATCGTTCCCGAATGAATGAACAGGAATGTGTTAGGTACATGTGCTGTGCTGTGAAACACATTCTTAGAGTCTGGTCCCCACTTCCCAGACCTATCTCTAAAACGATCAATACAGGCTATAGTCCTAGCATCAGGGACATCAGCCATCCAAGAGCCCTTTGGCTATACCTGACTGTGTCCTCAGGTTCTGGAAGGAGCTTTGGAGGGAGAGTGCTGACACCTCCACTCTGCAAACAGTAAGTAATTAATGTGAATGATATCAGGAGAGCAACCAGGGGCTAGATCTACTGCACAGTGTTCATGGGTCATAATGCCCTGTACTGGATTTCCAAGTAGCAGCTGGTGAGTTTGAACTGCCGTCCTTGTGTTTATTCTACAGCGCCACATTAAGAGTCCTTACAGGTCTCTAGAATGTCATTGGAAGGAGCTCTGGTGGGATGGTGGCTAAGTAAGTGCTCAGCTGTTAACTGAAAGGTCCAGTTGTTTAAACCCATCAGCTGCCCCACAATAGAAAGGTGTGGCAGTCAGCTTCCATAGACATAGACGGTCTTGAAAACCCTATGAGGCTGTTCTGCTCTGCCCTGTAGCTTCATTATGAGTCATAATCACTTCAGCCACAATGGGTTTTAATCATTTACAACCACAATAAATATTGTTCTCTATATTGAAGTAGGCTTGGAAGATGTTCAGGTTCTTTTGTACTTGGATTTTGGGTTTATGACCCTACCTTAGAGGACCTACAGTTGTGTGATGGGTGAAGGTTTTCATGGGTTCCTGTTGACCTCTTTAGAATTGCTGGAGTCATGGGTTCAAGATGGGTAATCATTTACTGAGCAACCCATGAGTTGAAGAGGGCATGGTGATGCAGTGGTTAAAGCATCTGTTGCTAAGCAAAAGATTGGCAGTTTGCACCCACCAGCCACAGGACATATATGTGGCAATTTGCTTTCGTCAAGATAACAGCCTTGGAAATTCTATTGTGCTGTTCTACTCCGACCTGTGCTTATCCTTTGGCACCACAGAGCCATAGCCAGAGAAGAATCTCTGAGTAAAGCATGAATTTGAATGAAAGACAGAATGGAACTTTCATTCATACAAACAGCATTAGAAATTCTTATAGTTATTCATTCATTCCCAAAATTTTATGTAGGGTCACTATGACTCAATCAACTTGTTGGCAATGAGTTTGGGTTTTTTTCTTGTTCATTACGTGTTGTATACTGGATAAGACCACATTCCCAACGAGTTTTCAGTCTAGTGAGGGTTCATGGCAAAAACACAGCACTATAATACAGAATTGCTGCAGTTCAGGTGAGAGATATTGGAAGGCTCAATTGAAATATATTTATAGTGGAATTGGAGAGGACTGAATGGAACTGAGAAAAATTGAGGATGAAGGATAAGAGGACTAAAAGATTGCTTAGTTGAAATGGAGAAAGAAAGGGAGGGCTTAAGGATATCGACCATGGGCATTGGTCATTTTTTGTTAGAATTCTTGCTTCCCATGTGGGAGACCCAGGTTCAATTCCCAACCATTGTACCTAATGCACCACTATCATGCATCTGTGAGAGGTTACTTGCAGATTTCAGCAGTGTTTCCAGACTAAGACAAAATAGGAATAAAACCCTGGTTTCAATTCCCAAACTCAATCTGATCTGCAACCAACCAATCATGGGGATGTCACAGAACTGAGCAGCATTTCATTAAGTTGTGTGAATTGGAACCAACTTTGAAGTCAGATAGCAACAACCAACAACAAGAAGAAGGGTAACTCCCTGGTTTCTGCTGTGAACAATGTGGTGGAGGAGGTACCTTTACTGCATGGGAGAAAGAGGAGCAGATTTGTCCAGTCTGAAGATGAGTTCAGCTTTAGGTACGTATGGGGTGAATCTCCTCTGTGCTATCCAAAAGGAAAATTCCACTAGGAAAGTGGGATGATATATGTTATATTTAATTTAGTGACTTTAACTGTATTCACCATGTTGTGCAACCATCATCACTCTGTCCAAAATTTTCCATCACCCCAACAGAAACTCAGTACCGCCATAAATAATAACCCCTCACACTCCCCTGGCAGCCATCAGTAAACTTTTGTCTCTATTCATTTGCTTATTCTAGATATTTCATACAAGTGAGATCTAAAATATTTGTCCTTTTTTTTCTGACTTATTTCACTTAGTATAATGTTTTCAAGGTTCATCCATGTTGTAACATAATTCAGAACTTCTTTTCTCTTTATGGTTTAATGACATTCCACTAGACGTATGTACCATAATTTGTTTATCCATTCATCCGTTGATGGAAATTTAGCTTGTTTCCACCTTTGGGCTTTGGGGCATAATATAGCAATGAACATTGGTGTACAAGCATCACTTTGTGTTTCTGCCTTCAAGATTTTTGTACACTTAGAAGGGAAATTGCTAAGGCATACAGTAAATCTATGTCTAATTTTATGAGGAACTGCCAAATTGTTTTCCATTGCAGCTGAGGAACTGAACTAGTATAATCTAATATCAACTTTTTTAAAAGACTAGAAAAGTTTCACTGCTTTAATATTTTTTAAACACCAATAATGCTATCCTTTGTTTGATTGAGTATATAACTCCTAAGAAAGTCTGATTTTTTTAAACAAACAATTCACCAGCCCTGAGTATAACTAAATATGAGCCAGCCAGATCAGAAGGGAATGCATTCGGTCTGTATTTAGAAGCACCTTACTACCATGATCCCTGTCCTCCTCCTGGTCTCCTGCACCATTAGATCTGAAGGATAATTGGTCCTTATAGCCTCAAATTATTTAACCCTTCTATACCTTTGCTTACTGAAAATGAAGAGGACTTAAAACATTTACGGATGAAGATCAAAAAGCACAGCCTTCAGTATGGATT
>NW_006408520.1:47347544-47348875 GCF_000296735.1 Chrysochloris asiatica | reverse complement strand
GAGTCAAAACTGACTCAGTGACACTAACAACAAAAAACATGGCCTCTCTATAAAAATCCCCAGGTATCTCTGAAATCTCAAGCATTTCCAGGTATAAACACAGAAAAAGAAAATGACCACCTCTGCTCAGTCTGACCAGAGAGACTCACTAAGTCTCCTGCCTAAAAGCCAAAACAAAATGTTCCGGGAAAACAGGCCCCATTATCAACGGGTAGACAATTTCATTGCAGGAAGGAAAAATAGTCACAACTTCTTCAATACATCTGGTTATTTAATACACCTGTGCATGTAGTTCTCTGATTAGAATTGTGTTGTTATTAAGTGCCTTTGGGTTGGTTCAGACTGATGGTTACACTGTTTTAGGGTTCCTGAAGCTGTAAATATTTATGGACACATATAAAGGAATATTTGGAGGATTGGAAGGCTTACAGCTAGGGGAATTTGTAGGAGAATCAAGAACTCCATTGTTTTCTAATTCAAGATGCTCAGCTATTCCCGGAGCTGCCATCTTGGGAGAGAACATCTTGATTGTATCAAGATTGATATCAAAATTTAAAGTGACAGTTTCGACATAAAACCAAACGGCCAACCCTTATCTGTCTGTCGTGCTATGGTGGCTTGAGTTGCTGTGATTCCGGTATTTTAAATAACCAGCAGGGTCACCCATGCTGGACAGGTTTCAGATGATCTTCCAGACAAAGACAGAATAGGAAGAAAGAGTGATGAACTAATGCCAAATCTTTAGTCACAGAAAACCTTATGAATAGCAGAGAAACACTATCAGATACAGTGCCGGAAAATGAGCCCATCAAGGTTGGAAGGCACTCAAAATGCGACTGGTGAAGAGATGCCTACTCAAAGTAGAGTTGACCATGATGACGTGAATGGAGTTAAGCTCGTGGGAGAAAAGCCCACAGAACATTTATTTGCTGATGGGGCACAACTCAAAATGAAGAGAAACAGCTATAAACATTCATTGAAAATCAGAACACGGAATGCATGAAGTATGAATCTGGGAAAATTGGAAGTTGTCAAAAATGAAACAGAATGCATAACATCGATATCTTAGCATTAGTGAGTTGAAATGGATTGGTATTGGCCATTTTGAATCTGACAACCACATGGTTTACTATGCCAGGAATGACGAATTGAAAAGGAATGGTGTTGCATTCATCGTCAAAAAGAACATATCCAGATCAGTCATGAGGTACAATGCTGTAAATGATAGGATAATATCCATGCCCCTACAGGGAAGCCCAGTTAATACCACTATTATTCAAATTTATGCATCAACCACTAAAGCCAGTGAGGATGAAATAGAAGAATTCTAC
>NW_006408520.1:47299520-47345279 GCF_000296735.1 Chrysochloris asiatica | reverse complement strand
AAGTGTGGCAGCGGTAGTGAGGTTGGCCCAGGATCGGACATTGTTTCGTTCTGCTGTGCATGGGGTTGCTATGAGTCGGTTCCAACTTGATGGCACCTAACAACAACAACAACAACAAATATTTATGGAAGCAAAAAAACTCTTTATCCTGGGGAGCAGCTGGTAGGCTCGAACTACTGACCTTGTGGTTAGCAGATCACTGTTTATCCTACAGAGTCATATTGTTAAGTACCATCAAGTCATTTCTGACTCATAGTGACCCTGTATCGGGTTTCCTTGTGGTTCATACTGACCTTGCAGTCCAGTGCTTATTCTACAGCACCGCCAGGCCTTATCTGGAGAAGACCCTCACAGCCCTCATAATGAAGCATGAATTTGAATGAATGAAAGAATAGAATTGATACATGCATCATTGTTGTTGTTGTTAAGTGTCGTTGAGTCAGTTCCAACCCATAGCAACACTGTATAGGGTTTCTGAGGAGCAGCTGCTGGGTTTGAACCACCAGCCTTGCATTCAAACTGACCTTTCGGTCCAGCACGTTGTCCTGCAGTGCCACACCAGGACATGCAGCATTAGGAATTCTTATCGTCATTCATTCCCAAAATTTTGTTAACCACCTTCTACATTTGAACTTCTTTGTGAGGCACAAAGATAAAAATTATTCTGCCTCTCAAGGAAGTGACACTGGAACTTTCAAGACTGGTGTAATATAAGACAGGATATGCTGATGGCAGAGAAATGGTGAACTGACTCTCAATGACAAGCAAGGGAGGCCAGAAGTGCTTTCCAAACAGAGGCTACACTCTGAGCAAAGGCAAGGTAAGGCCAGCATACATTTGTACAAGTGAGTGGTGGTCCAATTTGTTGTTGTTATTGTTAAGTGCCAGCGAGTCATTTCTGACTCAGAGCGACCCTGTATAGGGTTTCTGAGTAGCAGTTGGTGGTTTGGACTGTTGACTTTATGGTTTGCAGTCCAGTGCTGATCCTACAACACCAGGGTCCAGTTTGGGGGAGTAAAAACTTCTTAAACAGATCAGAAAATATAAGATATGGATAAATACATTCATACATGTAGACTTCTCTCTGTAGCCAGTAGGAGCTACTAAAGATATTGAGCTGGGGTGATGTCACCAGAACTGTACTTAAGAATGAAAACATGGTTCCTTCGCTGCAGCTATTTCGTCAACAAGTGGGAAGGGGGGAGTTCCCTGGCTGATACAATAATTGCAGCTACCTTGGCTGCTATCACAAACAGCCAAAAAACGTATAATGGCTCAAAAATGGCAGTTTCTTCTTTCTCACATAGCTGAAAATGTGGGGCATCCTAAGACTTCCTAATAGCTCTCCATCGAGCAATTCAGGGACTCTGTCTTCTTCCATTCTGTGTCTCTGTCGTCTTTAACCCATGCTTCCAAGTGCACTGTGCACATGTATACCAAGGCATCAAAAGGGGAAGAGCAGAGAAGGGGTCTGTTCCATACGCACTTCCCTGACTCCTACCCAGAATCCAATCTCCATGCTCTCCTAGATGCATGGGAACGAGAATTATAGTCTCTGGCTGGGCAGTCACGTCCCTCAGTGATTTATACTGTGGAGGGGAAACATAAATTTCATTGGACAGTTAGCCATCACCATCACACCTGAGTGAGAAAAGAAAAGCTTATTTATGCTCAGTAATAACTTCAAAGTGTCTAGCACCTCATTTTGAAGCATAGCTGCAGAATTAGTTTTACAAGCAAGTGAGGCTTAAAATAACATAAACACAACCCTTTTAGCACTAAATCTTATTTATCTAAATTATTTTTGAAGGTTCCAAATTGATTTTATACTTTCTTACCTAAGTGAACAAAGCTTAATTTAAGCTTTTCTTGATGAATTAGGATCCCCATTATGAATGTCACTTATTGTAATGCACTGTGTTGTAAACGCACGGCTTTTGAATGGTGTGGAAATGTTTGTTCTTACACTGAATGCCTCCAGAATTCTAGGCTGTGCTACTCATTCTTTTATAAGTTTTCTGGCCCCCACAGTATTTGTACAGTCACTGTGTCTTCTCAATACCTCTAGTTTCTACATTTTTCAAGGCTTTCTAATTTCTTCTGCCATTTTTGGTATTTTATTAGTTCCTTCCCTTTGTAGATATCCTTTGTGCTTCCTTTGAGACCCTTAAGTCTTCTTTTCTTTCCAACCCTTCCACTCATCTGTCTTTTGGCATGCTACGTATGGAACAAACATATGCTTTGGAATGGCATTAACCTAGATACCAACACAGCTATGTCTGAGAAACTCTATGAGCTTAAACAATTTAAGCACAGAACCTTTTCTGTTTCTTCAAATGAAAACCAAGGTGGTAATATGCAGCTTGCAAGATTACCTTATGGATGGACTGACATAATAACATACAAGGTTTCTCTGTTTAAAATGGTGGCGATAGTGTTAAGTGCTGTTGAGTTGGTTTTGACTCATAGCAACCCTGTATGGGGTTCCCAAGGAGCAGTTGGTAGGTTTAAACTGCCAACCTTGTGGTAAGCAGTCCAGTACATATTCTATAGTGCCACACCAAGACTCCCAAAATTGGTAGTCATTATTAATGTTATGGAGTCCTGGTGTGGCACTGTGGGTTAATGCACCAGACTGCAAAGCCATTTGAACTGAAATGTCGGTGGTTCAAGCGCACCAGCTGCTCCTCAGAAACCCTAAAAAGGGTCGCTATGGGTTGGAACTGACTCGACAGCACTTCACAACAACAACATTATTGTTACTTTGGCACTAATGAGGTCTAGTTTTTATTGGCATTAACAATAGAAAGAGCAGTAACCCACATGACTTTAGGGAGTTGTTTTCTAGGTAAGGATTGAGGAAGAGAGAGACACCTTCATGAAGCACACAGCTAAAGCCATGAATAAGGCTCCTGAAGGACTCCAAGGAGTGAGATGTTTGAGCGTAATCTAAAGAAAGAGCTAATATAAATGGATAAAGCCATCAGAGGGGTAGCATGAAAAGAAAAGCACTGGATAAAACTCCTCTTTGATTCTTGTTAAATGCCATCAAGTTGGTTCCAACTCATAGTGACCCTGTCTAGGGTTACCAAGCAGCTACTGGTGGATTTGAACTGTCGACCTTGCAGTTCAAATTGACCTTGTGGTCCAATGCATTATCCTGCAGCACCACACCAGGACTCCTTCATTCTTAAAAATAAGAAAAATGTACCTCCTGCTCCCAGTAAATAAAAAGGTGGGAAAGGAGACTCTTCTAAACTCAACAATTCTCGTCAGCTATTAATTGTATGGCTTTTTGTTGAATGCCAGGCTTCTTAAAGAAGCTAGGATACTTCCTTCTCTTTTGCCAGAAGTTTACAGTTTCACTCCAAGTCTAGTTATATCCAGAGGAGCAAAGCTAGTTGTACTGGACAGCCTGCCTAAGAGGTTCTAATTCACAAACAGTAGGTGCTTAATAGCTGTATGTTGAACAAATGAGAAAGAAAAAGAAAAAAAGGTAATTTTTTTTTTTCTTTTCACTAATGCAGTATAAGCCCTTTTGTGGTCCAAAGGATGCATCATGCTTAGCAAGATTAAAGCAGGTGGCAAAGTGTCTCCCCAGTGTTTACATCACAGCTAATGTCCATCCGTGGTCAGCAAATGAATAAACTGTGCCTATGTCGATAATCCTGTTCCCATGCTCATGCTTTATTTATTTAACTAATGGCTGCCTTGCTAGCAGCTCGTCAAGATGGTGTTTACTGAGCTTGGCAAAACAAAAAAAATATTATTTTGTGTACTCGTGTATTTCCAGCTGGGGTGCTGAGTTGTTATCTACCCTGCTGATGACCATTATTTCTCTCAGAGCCCCAAAAGCAGACAGTTCAATAAACAAACCATCAGCTTGAAAACCAAAATGTCAACACTGACACAATCTGGTTATTTACTACTTGGCGGTAGTCAGTGTCCAGAACCTCAAATAATGGTTCACTTTAGAAACGTCTTTATGCTTAGGTAATAAAGTGAATAGAAGTCAGGATACACCGCTACATTTTTTGTTGTTATTAGGTACCATTGAATCGGTACCAACACATAGCGACCCTATCTATGCACAAAGAATGAAACACTGCCCAGTCCTGGGCCAGCTTCACAATTGTTGCTATGCTTGAACCCATTGCTGCTGCCACTGTGCAAATCCATCTCGTTGGGGGTCTTCCTCTCTTTCTCTTAAGCTCCACCTTATCAAACATGATATCCTTCTCCAGTAACCTGTCCTTCCTGAAAATATGTCTGAAGTATGAGAGACAAAGTTTGGCCATCCTGGCTTCCAAGGAGCACTCTGGCTGTACTTCATCCAAAACAGACCTATTTGTTCTTTTGGCAGTCCAGGGTACTTTCAATATTCTCCTCCAACACCATAACATCCTTCAGGATCATTAGCTATTGGCCATATGCTACCTCTTGAAACAGTTGACCATCAACCATTTCCTTTTGGTACAGTGACTCTGTGTATTCCTTCTATCTTCTTTTAATGCTTTGTGCATCATTCAGTAATTTGCTCATAGAGGGTTCCCTCTCCAGAATTAGCTCATTTATTTATTTATTTTAGTGAGCAACTACTCTCTATTAAGTCATGAGGATATTGTGAAGACCGAACCCCAACTCAGGAAGCTCAAGTGGTGCAATGATTAAGAGCTTGGCTGCTAATCAGGGAGAAAAGACCTGGTTATCTTCTTCTGTAAAGATTGTTGTTGTTGTTGTTAAACACATAGTGACCCTCTATAGGATTTCCGAGGAGTGGTAGATAAGTTTGAACCACTGACCTTGCCGTTCAAACCGACCTTGTCGTTCAGTGCGTTATCCTGCAGCGCCACAGATTCAGCATAGGAAACCCTATGGGGCAGTTCTACTCTGTTTAGTTGGTCATTACGGGTCAGAATAACTCAACAGCACACAACAAAATCCACTCAGGCATAAATCCAGTTGTTAAGAATCTTACAATTTTGTCGTTAGGAGAGACACTGATTCAATGATTGCAGCTATGATCAGAATTTCAAAGGTAGAAACAAGGTTGCTAAACTAGTCTTGTGTTTAGGAAGGTTCCCTGAGAAAGATTGATCCTTTGAATGAAAGAGGAAGGATTTACAAAATTAATGTAAGTTTATCAGGGGATATACTTACTCTGGTAGCGTAGTGGTTACGAATCAGGCTGCGAAACTTAAGGTCAGCAGTTCGAAACTGCCAGCTGTTCCTCAGGAGAAAGATGAGGCATTCTGCTCCTGTAAAGATTTACAGCCTCAGAAACCCTGTACAGGGTCGCTATGAGTCGGAACTGACTCCAGGGCACATAACTACCACCATCAGGGGATGAGGCAAAATAAGGAAACTTTTATTATTATTATTATAGTTAAGCCTCTAAATTACTTTGCAAGGGAGCTATTACTGTTAAGATTTACAACTGAGGAAACTAAGGTTCCAGGGAAAGCATATGCAAATGCATCAAGACAATGCCTTATCTCAACACCTTATAAATGGTGTCACTTGGTGCTATCAGGAACCATGAGGTCACACTGGGTCTTTGTGATGGGAGTGTAGAGAGCCTTGGGGGAAGAAGAAAGGAGCTTGGGGAGCTTGTAGGGCCTCCTAAGCCATAGGAAGGATGTCATCCTCAAAGCAACAGGAGGCCATTGTAATCAAGGGTAGATCATAATTACATATGCATTTTAGAAAAGCCTCTGGGTGCAATGGAGAAGAGACTAAAGTGGATGAGAGAGGATTGGCTATGAGACATGGCAGTGTTCTGGGCGGATGAGGGAGGATTTGAAATGAGACATGGCAGTGTTCTGGGCGGATGAGGGAGGATTTGAAATGAGACATGGCAGTGTTCTGGGCGGATGAGAGAGGATTGGCAATGAGACATGGCAGTGTTCTGGTGAAGATAATGGTGGACTGAACCAGGGCTTGGGTTCAGAAAAAGCTTTGTTTGAGTGGAGAGAAATGATCAAATTCAACAGAGATAGGAGGTTGAATCAACAAGGTTAACAAATGACCAGACATGATGGGAGAGGATATGGCAGGTTACTCAGAAGTCTATTAGGAGATAATATTAATTAATACTCCTTCCTGGTAGGATTAGCACTGGACTTCAAACTACAAGGTCGGCAGTTCAAACCTCCAGCTGTTCCTTAGAAACCCTAAACAGGGTTATGGTGAGTCGGATGGCACTTAGCAACAACAACTTTGAAAGTTTACCATGGTCATTTCACAGATGAGAAAACTAATGTCAAGAATAGGAAAGTACCTACTAATGTTGCTGTTGTGTGCTGTCAAATTGGTTCCGACTCTTAGAGACTGTATATAGTGTTTCCAAGGAGCAGCTAGTGGCTTTGATCTGCTGACCTTGCAGTTCAAATTAACTTTGCAGTCCAGTGCTCTTCCAGCAACACCACATCAGGACTCCATACCTACTAATAATGCACAACACAACTGCGATTCAAGCTTAAACCTGACTCCAAAGCCTTCTCGTTCCACTTTAACACAACGAATGTATTGTTCTGTTCAATTTATTTTTTTCTCATTTGACCAGCTAAGTAAAACCTTAGATTCCCCTCCACCCCATGCAATTCAGGTATGATGTGCAGCTCTTAAATCTCATGTGAGAATTGATAGCTCTCATAACTTTCTCTCCTTTGACCCTAAATTCTTCGTTGACTTCCCAGATTTACACTATGTTATAGCATAGTGGTTACGAATTGGGCTGTGAACCTCAAGGTCAGCAGTTCGAAACTACCAGCTATTCCACGGGAGAAAGATGAGGTTTTCTGCTCCCTTAAAGATTTACAGCCTCGGAAACCCTGTACAGGGTCGCTATGAGTCGGAACCGACTCCATGGCACATAACAACAACAACAACATATTTATTTTAGAGTCCTGGGTTAATGCACCAGACTATAAAGCCATTTGAACTGCAAGGTTGGCGGTTCAAGCTCACCAGCTACTCAACTCGACAGAACTTAACATGTTTATCTTGGAATCCTGGTGGTAGCACTGTGGCACTGAACTGCAAAGGTGGTTTGAGCCGCAAGGTCGGCAGTTCAAGCTCACTAGCTGATCCTCAGAAACTCTATACAGGGTTACTGTGGGTTGGAACCAACTCAACCAAAGGCACATAACAACAACATTTATTTTAAGACCCTTTCAAATGTTACTAAATACCACCTTCTCTAATGAAAATGGCAGTTTCATGTTGTTTTAATGAATGCAGGAGGCCTTTAGGTCCAATACCTTCATAGGGGAAATAATTATTTCGTGAATGACCTTTGAGGAAATTCACATTGAAGAGTTATTTGACAGGTCCCAAGGTAAGTCAGTGCATAAGATCAACCATTGCACTGGTTTTCCAGAGAAGAAATGGGGGCTCCAGCTTCAGCTGTCTCACCAACAACTCATCCGTGCATCTTTGGACAGAGGAAGCTCATTTTCTGAGGAGTGGCTGGATTTGAACTGCGACACACAAGCTTCCACTGACAAACAGGCGATGGTTGTGCATGAAATACATTGGCCAGGACTCGAACCCAGGTTTCCTTCATGGAAGACAGGAATTAAACCACTGATCTACCACTGCTCCCCCCTCCCCATTATTAGTACTAGTCCCTTTGTTTTGGCAGAAGTGGGATGAGGCCCCTTCAGAGTAGAACAGTGAGGGAGTGTCTCTGGGGGAGATGACTTTAAGCTGGGCCCTGAAAGATAAGAAGGGGCTCAGCCAGGGAAGAGCTACAGAAGCAAAGGCTTGTTGTTGTTAAGTGTCATCAAGTCAGTTCTGACTCATAATGACCTTGTATAGACGTTTCTAAGGAGAAGCTGGTGAGTTTAAACTACTGACCTTTTGGTTCACACTCCAGTGCTGATCCTACAGTGCCAAACCAGGAGTCCAAACAAAAGCAAAGGAGCAAAGGCTGGAGACCATAAAAGGAGTGCCTGGTGTCTCCCAGGCACACAAAGGAGATCAGCTCAGCTGGAGAACCAAGAATGAAATGGAGAGTAAAGAAAGTGACAGTGGTGAGGCAGGCAGGATGCTGATGAAGTTTGCATTTTATTCTTCAAGCAGGATAGGGAGTGGTGTGCTTTATGCTTTACGTTATCACTGTGACAGATGTGCAGGGAATGAATTAACTGTAAGAGTGAAACTTGTAAGACCAGGCAGGAGCATCAGTGGGTTTTGCTAAATGTGGAGAGGATTAGGAAGAGAACAGAGACCTTGTCTTAATGCTCTTCTGCATTCAGGTTAGAGGTTCAGATCCATCCAGAGGTACCTCAGAAGAAAGTCCTGGCAATTACTTCTGAAAAATAGTTATTGAAATCACTATGGGGCGTAGCTAATATTCTGATGCATATGAAGTTGCTGTGAGTCGGGATAGAGTCAACATCTACTAGATTTTAGAAATTTTGACAGTGGCAAATAAGTCCAGACTGGCCACAACTCTGAGGCACTATGCTGGTCAGAGAGAAGCTCTGGTACCCAGCGTTTGGGTTAAGAGCAGCCCCACTATGCAAATGCACCTTTGCTGTAATAGAAGGTTCAGATGCTCCACAGATACTCCTGGTTGCAGATCTTATCAGGCGGGGCTGAGGCAGGCAGCGCAGCCTTACTGAGGGTGGTATGTCAAATAAGGTACAATACTTACTGTTTACCTACCTCCAAAAAACCACATCCATTTTAAGACTGCATTTAAAGTATACTCTTAATTTCATGATAACTTTTCCGTAAATTCTAGTGACTTTGAAAAGACTTTGAACACAGGTGAATTTCTTTACATTTTTGATAGTGAGGAGATCTGGGTTTTCAACTCAAGTGCTGTCTCTAGCTGTGAGACCTGAGGAAATCATATAACCTCGTAAGTCTCAGCTTCTTCATCTGTGAAATAAAGGTATTGGCCTAGATCAATGTCTCTCAGATTAAATGGTGTATCAAAATCCCTGGAAGGTTTTGTTAAAATTGAGCCCTGCTCCAGAGCTTGTTTCTGTAGGTCTGAAGTTAAGACCACTGTCACGGAGTTGATTCTGACTCACAACTGCTTCATAGGGTTTCTGAGACTGTAAATCTTTATGGGAGCAGACAGCTTCATTATTCCTGTGGCAGGTTTGAACTACCTACTTGTTGGCACTTAACAAGAACAACATCTAGTCCTGGTGTGGCACTGAACTACTAACCAAAGTATCAGGTTCAAATTCACCAACCTATTGCTAAGAGACCCTATACAGAGTCCCTGTGAATCAAAACTAACTCAATGACACTAACAACAGCACTTGAGAACATTGGTGGCTCCATGGTGGAAACTTGTCTTCTATGTAGGATCCTGACCAATGAACCTCATATGGAGTCACCCCCTCTCTGTTAGTGGAGGTGTGTTCTCTGTTAGCTTGTTGCTGTGATATTAAACTTGCTTTAGTAGAACTTCCAGACTAAATGAACTAAAATGAAAAGTCTGGTGTTGTATTTCCAAAAATCAGCCAGTAAAAAGCCTATGGTTGTTCTTTTGGGCATCCTGCAGTGACAAGAACATCCATGCACTTGAGAGTTAGCCACATTCTTGGAAGCTATGGAAAGCTTGTGCCAGATCCTGTCTGATATGCCACACCACTTGTATCCTTTCTGGTTTAAATAAATGGGTAATTCAAACTGCCATTTTCTGAGTGACACCATAAAGAGGACCACATGGCCAAAAACAAGAAGCATCTGACCAACAGCCAGTGAACAACTGATGTCTGCCAACAGCCACATGAGGGACCTTCAGAGTGGATTCTCCAGCAGTAGTCAATCCTTGAAATGAATGAAGAGACCTTGAGTCAGAACCACCCAGCTAAGCCATTCCTGGATCCTTGACCTTGAGAAACTGTGTGAGATAATCAAACTTCTAAGCTAAAAAAAATATATTTAAAAACAACAACAAAAAAACACACCTTATGATCACAATTGTCTAATCCCCAACCAACCATGCAGATGATGCAGGATCCAACATTGTTTCATTCCAAGATACATGGGGTTACCATGAGTCAAGGCCAACTCAATGGCTGCTGACAACACAATCTAGTTCTGGGCTTTGTTGTTACTGCTGAGAACAATACTATATAATTACTAGGCTACATAGAAAGATTTGTGCTAGATATATTATTCTATAATTCTGTGATGCTCATTTCAATTTAATATGACTGTTGTTGCTAGGTTCCAACCCATAGCGACCCTATGTACAGCAGCCCAGCCATACACTGCCCAGCCCTGCACCATCCTCATAACAGATGCTATGTTTGAGATCATCGTTGCAGCCACTGTTTAAATCCCATAATGTTGTTGTTGTTAGGTGCTGTCAAGTCGGTACCGACTCATAGCGACCCTATTAAAAACAGAACAAAACACTGCCCCCTCTTGCGTCAATCTCACAACCATTGCTGTGTTTGAGCTCATTGTGGCTGCCACTATGCCAATCCATCTAGTTGGGGGTCTTCCTCTTTTTCTCCAACCCTCCACTTTACCAAACATGATATTCTTCCCCAGGGACTGCTCCCTGCTGATAATATATCTGAAAATAACAAATGAAGTCTGGCCATCCTGGCTTCCAAGGAGCATTCTGTACTTCTTCCAACACAAATTGGTTTTTTTCTTCTGGCAGTCCATGCTATTTTTAATATTCTCTTCCAACGCCATAACTCAAATGCATCGATTCTTCTACAGTCTTCCTTATTCACTGTCTAACTTTCACATGCATATGAGATTATTGAATACCACGGCTTGGATCAAACATGTCTTTGCTCTTGAACACTTTAAAGAGGTCTTGTAATATGTCATTTAATTTCTTGGGTGCTGATTCTATGAGTGTTGATGGTTGCTCTGAGCAAAATGAAGTCTTTAACAACTTCAATCTTTTCTCCATTTATATGGATATTATTTATTGGACCAGTGGTGAGAATTTTTGTCGTCTTTCCATTGAGGTACAACCCAAACAGCAGGCTGTGGTCTTTGATCTTCATCAGTAAGAATTTCAAGTCCTCTTTACTTTCCGCAAGAAAAGTTGTATTATTTGCATGCTGAGGGTTGTTAATGACTCTCCAATCCTGATGTTACATTCTTCTTCATGTAATCCAGCTTCTTGGATTATGTGCTCAGCATACAGGTTGAATAAGTATGGTGAAAGAATACAACCCTATCACACACCTTTCCTAATTTGAAACCATTCAGTGTCCCCGTGTTCTGTTTGAACGACTGCTTTTACCTCAATGTACAGGTTCCTCATGAGCAAATTAAGTGTTCCTGAATACTCATTTTCCACAGTGTTGTCCATAGCATGTCATGATCCACACAATCAAAAGCCATAAGACGACTAGGTAAAGTGAATTTTCTAACTGTTAGAAAAGTTTAGCTTAAATATGTCATAGCCATTGCTCACTTTTCCACTTTGGATTTAATTTCTCCACCCCCATTCCCTCACTTCTGCAGACATAGGGTAAGGATTAAATAGACTCTCTTTCTCTCAGCTCTCTACACATGTGAACCAGCCGCTCTCTTCTGGCCATGGAGTCTTGCTTACACAGTTTGCACATGCAGAAGTCAACAAAGGATGTTGACTCTGTGCCCAACAGAATCACCTACCCTTGGTGACACTTATTTGAGATTAGAAAGGAAGTACAATAGATGGCATTAGGAACCTGAAAAATAATGATATCAAGAAGCCCATGAAAGGATGTTCAACATCATTAATCTTCAGGAAAATGCCAATCAAAAGCACAATGAGATACTACTGCTTACCCACTAGATTTTTTTTTTTTAATGTTTTATTGTGAATTATGTGATAGTTTACATGGGAGAACATTAGTTTTACATTCATCCTATCGTATATCGTTTCATTCCCATGGTTACAATCCTCCATGCATCATCAACCAATCAAAGGGTGTATCCCACAAGCCTGCCCCCTGGTCATCAGCACACAGCCCCTCTCCTTCTCTGTGTCTAAAGTCCCCTTCAAACACACAGACAATAACAAGTATTAATGAGGATGTGTAGAGAATGAAACCCTAATTAACTGCAGGTTAGAATGTAAATGGTGTAGTCACTTTGGAAAGCAGTTTGGCAATTTCTCAAAATGTTTAACATAAAATCATCATTATTGTTTTTGCTGTTAAGTGCCCTAAATTGGTTCTGACTCATAGGGCTTCCAAGGTGCAGCTGGTGGCTCTGAACCATCAACCTTATGGTTAGCAATCCGATGCTTATCCTACAGCACCACATCAACAATTCCATTCATTGGTATCTACCCAACAGAATTGAAAGCATATGTCCACACAAATATTTGTACACAAATTTTCATAATGACATTATTTATAATAACCAAAAAGTGAAAACAAACCAAATGCTCATGAGCTGCTCAATGGATAAACAAAAGTGATTTATTGTGCTTTGGAATACTACTCAGCAATAAAAAAGTACTTATGTATGTTACCATATGGATGAACCTCAGAGTCATTATGGTAAGTGAAAGAAGTCAGCTACAAAAGCAATATATTATTCCATTTATATGAAATGTCCAGAAAAAATCAATCTTTCGAGGCATAGAGTAGATTAGCGGTTGTATAGAGCTTGGCATGAAAATGAAGCTTCTTTTTGGAATGATTCTAAAATTAAATTATGATGGTGGTTGCACAACTCTATAAATATAATAAAAATCATTGAATTGCACATTTAAATGGATTAATCTTTTAAAAAATAAACTTTAACAGTAGAATGCAATTGAAAAGCATTGAGATTTCCTGAGCCTCTATTGGAAGGTTGGTTAGTGCTGAAGTTGGTTATGATATTTGCATGAGACTCAAAATACTGTATTCTAAAAAAAATAAATAACCAGACAAAAAATATCAGGGATTCGTTACTAGTAGAATGGGGATAAACTATGAGTCCATTCTGACTCAAATAAACACTACAGAACAGAGCAGAGCTTCTCCATAGGGTTTCCACGCTGTAATTTTTATGAAACCAGTCTACCACAGCTCCTGCAGAACAGCTGTTGGGTTAGAACCATCAACTCTTCTGTTAACAGCCCAGTGCTTAACCCACTGTACCACTCTTATTAAGGGGTTGCATTTAGAGTTTGCTTTTTTTCTTCTCTGTGCAATAGGATTGAAGCAGGTAGCACAGGATTTACATATTAAAATTCATCACAAAACTTCTTGAAGACAGGAATTGTAAGGCAGGGAGAGAATGAGACAAGTAAAGTTAAGAGTTAAGAATGCGCTGTAGGAGTTAAGGAGAGATGATGGTGGTTTCGATGAAGGCAGTAGAAGCAGAAATGGTAGAAGGTAGTAGGATTTGACAAAGATGTAGGAGAATTGCTGTTATTAAGTGCCATCAAGTTGGTTCCGACTCACAGCAACCACATATAGGGTTTCCAAGGAACAACTGGTGGGTTTGAAACTCCTACCTTATGGTCAGTAATCCAGTGCTTATCCTACAGTGCTACACTAGAACCCCATGTAGGAGAATAGACCCAACAAAATCAGGTGGGCTAGAGAGAGGAGCGAAATCCCTGGGTAGGGGAGAAGGTTAACCTGCTCAATTACTAACCGAAAATTTGGAGGTTGGAGTACACCCAGAAGCACCTCAGAAGAAGAGCTGGCAATCTGCTGCAGAAAAACCAGTGATTGAAACCGCTATGTTCTATTCTCTTCTACTGTGAAAACTCAACTTTACTCTGATATACAAGAGTTGCTTTGAATCAATTCAACTTGTAGGTAGATAACTAGTAGGTAGAGAAAAAGGGGTATCAAGGGTGACCCTTGCTTTGGGAGTTGATCAGTTGGGTGGGTAGATGCATCATTAACTGAGAAAGCAAACCTTCCCTGTGAAATTGACTTTACTGTATCCATCTTAGAGATGAGGGAGCTGAGGCTCAGAAAAGTTATATTTGCTCAAAAATATCTGTCTAAGGAGAATAAAATCAGATTCAAAGCAGATGACTCTAAAGGCCATATTTTAAATACTGCTGAGAGCTGCCTCCTTGACAATGGAGCACTTTTGTCCTTAACCAACCAATAGACAGAAATTGTATAAGGTGGCCTTGGGTAGAGGGAAGAGGATTGCTCGAAAGTGAAGGCTGGTAGATGGGCTTGTCATTGAATAAGAGAAAAATGAGCAACTTGGAAGAGTAACATTTTTCTGGTGAATCACATTAAATAATCAGAGTGGCTTAAACCCAGTGTCAGGCTGAACTGAGACTGACAGCTAATAAAAGCCCAGTAATTACAGGAAAACATCAGATTGGAAAGTGCAGAGATTCTCAAAACACCTGCAGCCATTTAATATATCTTATGTTTGCTCCATACCAACAGGCAGCTCCCAGAGCAAGACTGCTCTCATTACTGAGCTAATAGACATTATGCTCTGAGGTACCTTTTTCTCTGCCAAATAAATCCGAATTTTAGAAAGTGAAGGCTGCTATTGCCATGCTACCAATGTTTGCAAGGACATCCGTGTGTTTTAAGTGTCAAGTTCAATTTGACTTGGTCTGTTCTGTTCTCTTAAGAAACGCTCAGGAGGCATCTGCTATGTCACAGGGAGAATCCCTCACAGCTCCTCAGGCTGTGACAGAAATCAGACCTTGATTCTTGGAGCAACATTCTCCACATAGGGATTACTCCCATCTCCACAGCCCAAAGGAGTAAGTTGTGATGAAAGTTGTCATGCTTGCCTATTCCCTGATTTTTTTTAAGTTGGGTTGGGGGTGGTGGTGAAGGAGAGATAAAAAGATTCATTCACACATTATAAAATCTTCATGAAGCCCCACAAAGTGGCAGAAACGATCCTAGGTTCTGGGGACGATGACAAATGCTTGCACATTATCAAAGAATAGGAGTGACAGTACAATGAGATGGGACGCTCTGTATGTGTGCACACACGTCTGTGTGTGTATGTAGCTTCCCTTGAGACAGCCAGTCCACCTGTGCCTCACAGGAACCTGAACAGCAGCTTCATGTTGAGTAGACTGCCGTTCTGAATATCAGCTGCCTGGAGAAAGGGCAACTCCTCCATGCGCTGTCGATTTTCCTGGGCATTTTTCACTTCACAACAGCTCTAATATCCTTGGCACCAAGCTCTTACTAGGGATTAATAACTGGCTGGGCTTAATGGCCCTGTCTGTGTCCTGAGCCATTTTCCCAGCCAGCCATTAATTCCAGGCAGTGTCCTGGGCCCTGGCCATTATGGTCCCCCAAGCCTGGAAGCTGCTCTGAGGCAAATGGCCTTCTCTGCAGACTAGGTTTCCACAGCCTACTCTCCCTTCCAGTCTCCACAGTATCAGTACTAAGGGCTGCGGTTTATAGGCAGACTCTAGCTAAAGACAACACATTATGTCTTGTTTTTTTGTCTCAGAAGGTAGGTTTGCTCAAAGGACAGGAAGCTGGTTTTCATTTCCTCATTATCGACTCATCCATCTATTCAGTATTAATTATTTTATATGGGTCAGGAGTCCTTAGCTGGTGCAAATAGTATATGTGCCCAATAGTAAAACAATTGGAGGTTTGAATCCATTGAAGTTTCCTTAGAAGAAAGGCTGGTGATTTATTTCCAAAAGATCAGCCATTGAAAACCCTATGGAGTACACAGTTCTACACTGACACACATGGGATCGCCTTAAATCAGAATCAATTAGACAGCCGCTGGTTTGGTTTTGTTGTTGTTGTATATATAAATTAGGAAGGGAAAGAGATTCCCAAGATTGAAGTGGCCTACTAGTAGTATCTACTTGTCTTGCTAGTGGGTGGAATCAAATGGAGTTTAAGGAAAGGGCCCCCCAAAGATTCAAGGAGGCTCCATTACTATGAGGAAGAAACCAGAGAAAAGGCCTTTCCAGGCAGTAAGGAAAGGAGTCCTGGTTGCACAGTGGGTTAAGTGTTGTGTCACCTGAAAGCCCACCACTCACTCTATGGGAGAAAGTTGTGGCAATCGCTTCTGTAAATATTACAACATTTAAAACCCTGTCGGGGGAGTTCTACTCTGTCTACAGGGTCTCTTCAAGTTGGACTCCAAGGGACAGCAGGAGTTTGGGTTGGGTTTAAGCAATGAGGGCTCTGGGAGTCTCCTCCTCTCCTGAGTCCTCAATGGAACCACAAGTTCACCTTCCTGCAGATCGCTTAGTGATTCATCAACCCAGCATATGTGTGCTTAAGGGCAGTAAAGGTAAATACTGCATCAGATTCTTAACTCACCAAGGCATGAATATTTCCGTCCATATCATTAAGACACTAAGGATAGTGGTTCTGAGATGTGTTTCTACACTTTGTGGGGGTTCATGAAGATTTTATAATGTGTGAATAAATCTTTTTGTCTCTCCAGCCCTCCTTCACCACCACCCCAACCCAACTTAAAAAAATCAGGGAATAGGCAAGCATGACAACTTTCATCACAACTTACTCCTTTGGGCTGTGGAGATGGGAGTAATCCCTATGTGGAGAATGTTGCTCCAAGAATCAAGGTCTGGTTCCTGTCACAGCCTTAGACATTCTGAGAAAACAGGACCACACAGTAAAAGTTTTTGTTATTCTGCCTCCCAAGACATCATCATTCCCTCTGAATGTAGAGAATAGACTTCATTTCCTCCTTCTTTGGAAATGATTCAGCCTTTGGTACATGCTCTTCCCAACTACAGGAAGTGAAGCATTCTGTTTAGTGTAGCTATTGTCATTTTATTGGCACCACTTACCAAAAGGTACTTAAGGTATAATTTAGACTTTCATCTTTTTTGCATTGTTTTGGTGCATTTGCAGAACTCTATAAGTGTCATACCAAATCAATGCCTGAGAGCTAAGGCAGATGGGCAGGAGTCACGTGGGAGGAACTTCTGAGACAGGTTGGACTCAGCATGTTTTTTAGGTTCCTGGGCATCATAGGTCTTTTGGGAATACATGGTTAGTGTTCAATTACTAATGAGAAAGTTGCAAGTTTGAATCTAACTCAGAGGCATTGCAGAAGGAAGTCTTAGCACTCTATTTCTGAACAATCAGCTGTAGAAAACCCTATGGAATAGAGTTCTACTCTGACACACATATTGGTCCACCAGGAGTTGGGATTGACTCACTGTCAACAGAGGGTCAATATGTCGTGGTCAGTAACTTTGCCTTTTCCTTCAAAATGTCTTCACCTGACTGGTGGGAAAAGGAGAGAGGTCTTTGAGTTTTCCGCTATAATGGAGTGTTCCATATGCTTTCTGAGTCTTGATATGGTGCTGGGCGGCAAAGTCAGTGTAAGCCACGAGGTCAGTTTCCAGCCATTCCTTGGAACCCTATGCAGGGTCTCTGTGAGTTGGAACGGGCTCAACAGCACTTAACAACAACAACCAGCCTCCAACTGTGAGAATCACAGACAGAATATTTAATTATGAGAGAAAGAGTTGCTGCTGGGACCTAACTTCATTTCTTTCTTTTTTTTAGTAATATTAGCCATAATATACTGAAAACTATAAATCCAACTGGAAAATTCAGCATGATAGCTCTAGGAAAGACTGATGAGAAAAAGCAGGGTCCATGACCACCGAGTCCATTGGGATGAAATCTTACAAAGTGGCCTTATTAAGTAAATGTAGTGCATTAACAGAGTACCTCAGGGGGATAGTAAGTGCTCAGTAAGTGTCCTTTGAATGAATGAACAAGTGAATGTCATTTGACCACAAGTATCTAATTGATTTCCCCACCGTTTTTTAACTAGTAAGAACTCAAAGTACTTCATTTGTTTTTGTTTTTCAAAAATTCTGATAGAACCTGGGAATCCTAACCCTGACTCTTATTCTTAACATGGGAACCTGGGACTCCTAACCCTGACTCTTATTCTGAACATGCCCTTTGCAGATACTCCTTGTCATTGTACCACTTTTCTCTCTCTCTCTTTCTCTTTTTTTAAGTGGCAATAAGGTGACGAACTGTCTCATTTTGTCTGTGATTGAAAGGTGCCCCAAAATTTAGAACTTTCCATGTTAAAACTGGGACAACTACTGGTAGCTTCCACCTCTACATTCTGCTATAGAGCATGAAATTTGAAGGCTTTTTGCATGTGAATAACTCCAGTCAGGCAGAGCTTAATTAATTCCATTTTGTGCTTAGGTTTAAGTGCTCAGATACCAATTTTTCTTGAGTACCTCATGCACCTCTAACGCTGAACTGCCAGAGATAGAAATAGTATATTGTGAGTCTTTCCCATGCAGCTGTTTTCAATACCAGTAGTCAGTTGTCTCTGCCCTACTTCTCTACCACCTGTGTGAGCCACCACCCCATGGAAGACTCCATGGATATGGACAGGAGCCCTCTGAGGTCCCAAAACTATCTTTTTGGGTTTGAACTAAAAGCTGACAAAGATTATCACTTTAAGGTGTATAATGATGAAAATGTCATTTGAACTGCAAGGTTGGTGGTTCAAGCTCACCAGCTGCTCCTTGGAAACACTTTACAGGGTCACTATGGGTCAGAATCGACTCGACAGCACTTAACAACAACAATGATGAAAATGAGCACGAGTTATCTTTAAGAACGGTCAGTTTAGGGGCTGGTGCCAAGGATGAATTGTACATTGTTGAAGCAGAGGCAATGGATTATGAAGGTAACCCAATTAAAGTCACACTGGCAACTCTGAAAATGTCTGTACAGCCAACAGTCTCCCTTGGGGCGTTGAAATAATACCGTAAGTGGTCTTCCAGTTGAAGTGTGGCTAAGGGCCTGTGCATATTAGTGGACAGCACTTAGTGGCTGTGGAGGAAGAAGCAGAGTCAGATGATGAAGAGGAGGAGGATGCGAGACTCTTAAGTATATCAGGAAAGTTATCTGCCCTTGCAAGTGGTAACCAGTTTCCACAGAAAACAGAAAAACTCACTGCAGATGAAGATGATGACAACAACGATTTTGATGATGATGAAACTGAAGAAAAAGTTCCAGTGAAGAAATCTATACTGGTTACTCCAGCCAAAAAAATGCACAAAAGTCAAACCAGAATGGAAAAGACTCAAAGCTATCAATAACAAGATCAAAAGGTCAAGAATCTTTCACATACACACACACCAAAAAAAAAAAAAAAACCCACAGGAAAAAAAAAAAAAAGTTCAATAAAAGACATTAAAGTAAAATGCAAGCAACTATAGAAAAAGCACACTGGACAGCCTTAGGCACCACTGGTAAATTACCAATGTTGAGAATCTTCTACATTACAGACTGAAGTCTTCTGTTTTAATCTCAATCTCCTTTTCTGATATGCTACCCACCCACACCTCCTTGGAGGCTGGAAGCAATCTAATTCTTGATTTCCTAAAGTACTTTGTTTTCACTGCTGTGATTTGGTGAACATATTCTGCTCTCGATTACTTATGTATTTACCTCACCTTTTTGACCATGCTTTATAAACTTTGTACCTCCCTAGCTGTTCAATGAATTTTTTTAAGTGGATTTTGGGTCACTTCCCCCAGCTACTCCCACCAGGACCATTTGTGGACACATCCCATTTTAATGGTCGCCTAGTTGTGATGTCATACACAACTGTACACTTTCCTATCTGCTTTTGACCCCTCTCTACTCTCCGTATACCTGCTGTCCATAAGTCCAGCATTTTATGAGACACTTGGCTGCTGCTGGAAGTCATGGTTGTGGAAGGTGATTCCTTTGTTTTTTTGTGCCTTAACAAAGGTCATCATGAGGAGATGGAACTTTGGAAATTCATCATGTTGTCTATGATTTCCCTCACCTGGGTAATCTGTGTTTTATTGTATTGTGTTTACTCCTATTTAAGACGTAATAAAGAGTCTCTATATATTCAAATATGGAGTCTCTTTGCACCCCTAAGACAGTCCTCAACCCCCATCACAATCAGACTCCTGTCATCCTCTGCTCACCAGAGACTTTTGTCAGAAGCCCATAAAAATTCCTGCTGTCATGTATTAGTCCCTTTATTAAGATCACCTCGAGAAGCTAAAGCCAAATATTACAAAAAAATGTGCAAAGATCTGGAGTCAGAAAACCAAAAAGGAAGAACACGCTCAGCATCTCTCAAGCTGTGAGAACTGAAGAAAAAATTCAAGGCTCAACTTTGTTATTGAAAGATTCTCTGGGCAAATTATTGAATGATGCAGAAAGCATCAAGAGAAGATGGAAGGAATACACAGAGACACTGTACCAAAAAGACATGGTTGATGTTCAACCATTTCAAGAGGTAGCATATGATCAAGAGCGAATGATACTGAAGGAAGAAGTCCAAGGTTCATTGAAGGAATTGGCAAAGAACAAGGCACCAGGAATTGATGGAATAAAAACTGTAATCTTTCAAGAAAGTGAGGCGGCACAGGAGGCACTCACTCATCTCTGCCAAGAAATTTGGAAGACAACTACCTGGCTGACTGATTGGAATATATCCATATTTGTACCCATTCCAAAGAGAGGTGACCCAATGGATGCGGAAATCATCAGACAATCTCTTTGATATCCTACGCAAGTAAAGTTTTGCTAAAACTAATACAGAAATAGCTGCAAGCGTACATTGACAGAGAACTTCCAGGGGTTCAAGCCAGATTCAAGCCAGAAGAGGCTGTGAATGGATCTTGGCTGAAAGCAGAGAATATCAGAAAGATATTTACCTGTGCTTCATTGACTATGCAAAGGCTTTCAATTGTGTGGATCATGACAAACTTTGCAAAGTATGAGTATTCCAGAACACGTAATTATGCTCATGAGGAATCTGTACTTGGACCAAAAGGCAGTTGTTCGAACAGAGCATGGGAACACTGAATGGTTTAAAATTAAGAAAGTTGTGCAACCGGGTTGTATTCTTTCACCATACTTATTCAACCGGTATGGTGAGCAAATAATACGAGAAGCTGGGTTCTACGAAGAAAAATGTGGCATCAGGATTAGAGGAACACTCATTAACAACCTGCAATATGCAGATGATACAACCTTACTTGCTGAAAGTGAAGAAGACTTAAAATATTTACTGATGAAGATCAAAGAGCCGAGCCTTCAGTATGGATTGCATCTCAATGTAAAGAAAACAAAAACTCCTCCCCAGTGGACCAATAAACAACATTCTTATCAACAGAGAAAAGATTGAAGTTGTCAAGGACATCATTCTTTTTAGATCAACTATCATAGAAGCAGCAATTAAGAAATCAAACAATATATTGCATTAGGGAAATCTGCTGCACAAGACCTTTTTAAACTGTTAAAGGGCAAAGATGTCAGCTTGAGGACTAAGGTGTACCTGACCCAAGCCATGGTATTTTCAATAAACTCATATGCATGTGAAAGCTGGACAGTGAATAAAGAAGAACGTGGAAGAACTGATGCATTTGAGTTATGGTGTTGGAGGAGAATATTGAAAGTACCATGAGCTGCCAAAAGAACCAACAGATCTGTGTTGGAAGAAGTCAGAGTGCTCCTTGGAGGCCAGGATGGTCAAACTTCGTTTCTCATACTTTGGACATATTGTCAGGAGGGAACAGTTGCTGGAGAAGGATATCATGTTTGGTAGGGTGGAGGGTCAGAGAAAAAGAGGAAGATTCCCCAGCAAGATAGATTGGCCAAGTGGCAGCATCAATGGGCTCAAGTGGCAACAATAATGATGTTGACCCAGGATCAGGCAGTGTTTTCGTTCTGCTGTGCATAAGATCACTATGGGTCGGTACCAACTCCATGGCACCTAACAACAACAATGTACTGAGTAATATCCCCCCTAACTATGTGTTCTGCCTAGGTATTACTCTCAGTTTAGAGTTAAGGATAGTGAGGCATATTGAGATTAGTGGTTTATGAAAGTCTCATAGCTAGTAGGTGTTAGAGACAAGATTAGGATCAACTGGTGCTCTTAGCCTCTGTGCAGTGAGATAATGTGGCTGCCCTCAAGGTGCTCTATTTCTTGTTCTGAAGACAGAGGTAGGGCTCAGACAATTCCCATGGAAAATACAGGACTGAAAAATGTGTAGTACTAGAGGTTCAGGCCAGATTCAGACAGGGATGTGGAACAAGGGATACCATTAGTGATGCCAGATGAGTTTTGCCTGAAAGCAGAGGATATCAGAAAGATGTTTACCTGTATTTTATTGACTGTGAAAAAATATTTCAATTGTGTGGATCATGACAAGTTATGGACAACATTGAGGAGAATGACTATTCCAGAACACTTAATTGTGCTCATGAGGATCTTGTACATAGACCAAGAGGCAGTCATTCGAACACAACAAGGAGACACTAAATGGTTTAAAATTGGAAAAGGTGTGTTCCTGAGTTGTATTCTTTTACCATACTTATTTAATCTGTATGCTGAGCAAATAATCCAAGAAACTGGACCATATGAAGAAGAATGTAGCATCAGGATTGGAGGAAGATTCATTAACAACCTGCAGTATGCAAATGACACAATCTTGCCTATTGAAAACGAAAAGGACTTAAAAATACTTCTGCTGAAGATCAAAGATCGCAATGTAAAGAAAACAAAAATCCTCACCACTGTACCAATAAATTATATGCATATAAATGGAGAAAAGATTGAAGTTGTCAATGACATCATTTTACTCCATCAACCATTAACACTCATTTAAGTCGTTGTTAGGTGCCATCGAGTCAGTACCAACTTATAGCAACCTTATGCACACCAGAACAAAACACTGCCCAATCCTGGGCAAGCCTCACTATTGTTGCCATGCTTGAGTCCATTGATGCTGCTACTTGGCCAATACATCTCGCTGGGGTGTTCCTCTTTTTCTCTGACCCACCACCTTACCAAACATGATATCCTTCTCCAGTGACTGGTCCCTTCTGACAATATGTCCAAAGTATGAGAGACGAAGTTTGGCCATCCTAGACTCCAAGGAGCACTCTGGCTGCACTTCTTCCAACACGGATCTATTGGTTCTTTTGGAAGCTCATGGCATTTTCAATATTCTCCTCCAACACCATAACTCAAATATGTCAATTCTTCTGTGGTCTTCTTTATTCACTGTCCAGCTTTCACATGCATATGAGGTTATTGAATATACTATGGCTTGGGTCAGGCACACCTTAGTCCTCAAGCTGACATCTTTGCTCTTCAACACTTTCAAAAGGTCTTGTGCAGCAGATTTGCCTAATGCAATGTGTCATTTGATTTCTTAACTGCTGCTTCCATGAATGTTGATAAAAGTTGTTGTTTTTGTTGTTGTTGAGTCGGTTCCAACCCATAGCGACCCTGTATAGGGTTTCTGAGGAGCAGCTGGTGAGCTTGAACTGCCGACTTCACAGTACAAATGGCATTGCAGTCTGGCGCATTAACCCACAGCGCCAGCAGTCAAGAAATCAAACATTATATTGTATTAGGCAAATCTGCTGTACAAAACCTCTTTAATGAGTTCAACAGCAAAAATATAAGTTTGAGGACTAAAGCGCACATAGTATTTTCAATAAGCTCATATGCATATGAAAGTAGTATAGTGAATAAGGAAGACCATAGAAGAATCAATGAATTTGAGTTATGGTGTTGGAAGAGAATATTAAAAGTATCATGGACTGCCAGAAGAACAAACTAATCTTATATTGGAAGAAGTAAAGCCAGAATGCTACTTAGAAATCATGATGGCCAGACTTCATCTTTCATACTTTGGACATATAATCAGGAGAGACCAGTCCCTGGAGAAGGATACCATGCTTGGTAAAGTGAACGGGCAACAAAAAGATGGATTAGCACAGTGGCACCAGCAATGGGCTCAAACGTAGTAACAATTGTGAGATAGGCGCAGGTTTTCATTCTGTTGTGCATAAGCTCATGATAAATTGGTATTGGCTTGACAGCACCTAACAACAACAGATTGGCTTCTAAGGTGTCCAAAAATCAAACCATTGATGTGCCAGAATGCTGAAATGAACACTACCATTGGAGTTGTCCCTGGTAAACACCACATGGCCAGACTTCCAAAAAGTGTATGGCGCTGAATTGGAGCTTTCTTTACTTTTATGAGGATAGACCGATTAACTCTCTATCTCTCTGGGAGAAGCAATCCTAGTTGGCATTTCAAAATTATTGCATCCACTTGGCATGCTATTTCCCAGTGATTCTGAGATGATGCTTATTTTGGATAAATCTATGTGTACACCATCCAAAAATATTGATAAATATTTAATTCTCACTCAGGTGAATTAAAGGCATCAATAATAGTGTCATAGTAATTGCAGTATAGACTTTTCTTTGATTTGGGGGTAACTTTGGATTCAGAAAGACCTGAGTTTGAAAGCATGACTTTATTATTTACTTGTTATGCATCCTTGGACAAATTTGTTAACATCTTTTAGCCTGAATATTGTCATCTTTTAATGGTGAGAATAGGAACCTTGCTGGATTGATGTGATGATTTGGTTTTATACTATTAATAAAGTTCCTGGTCCAATGTTCATGCTAGCTCTCTTTCTTTCCATTCCAACTCTCCCTGTCATCAGTTTACAGTAGAGTGTAAGAGTTGATGAAGCAGCAGTAGAAGGGATATATTCTGAAAGAGAGAGGATGGACACCGTTCTCCTGAGGCGGGGAAGGAGCTTGCTCATGCCAAGTGAGGTGAACCCCTTGTCACTGACAATGTCCTTCTCTGCTTGTGTTCCAGCCCCTGAAAATGCACTGCAAGAATTGTGCCCTGGTGACAAGCTCAGGACATCTGCTGCATAGTCGTCAAGGCACCCAGATTGACCAGACAGAGTGTGTCATCCGAATGAATGACGCCCCCACACGTGGATATGGGCGTGATGTAGGCAATCGCACCAGCCTGCGAGTCATTGCCCATTCCAGCATCCAGAGGATCCTACGCAATCGTCATGACTTGCTCAATGTGAGCCAGGGTACCGTGTTCATCTTCTGGGGCCCCAGCAACTACATGAGGCGGGATGGCAAGGGCCAGGTCTACAACAACCTGCAACTCCTGAGCCAGGTGCTGCCCCGACTCAAGGCCTTCATGATCACACGTCACAAGATGCTTCAGTTTGATGAGCTCTTCAAGCGGGAGACTGGCAAAGACAGGTAGAGAAGCATGGCTTGAGGATGGGAGGCCACAGAGGCCGCAGGAGAGGGTCGTTTGCTGGTTGATTCTCCCAAACCAAAGCTTTTGCTAAGAGTCTTTGTTCATGTCATTGATAAAGATCACCTGTAGTTTCTCTCTGGTAACTCGGATGCTCAAAAGGAATGTACACAACAAAGAGAAATTAAGCATTGAGACAATTACATGTATTATTCAGACCCATAGTGTTACTTCTGAGGAAGAGATAACACCACTACTGACCTCCACTGGTAGTAAGTGCAAGATGATAGCTTTACTGAGTTTCATTTTATTCAGGTGAACACAAAGCAAAAAGAAAAGTGTGCATGTAATTTTCCTTTTCAAAGACAAACATTCATTCAGTCAACGAATATTTGTTGAGTACCTACTACTTGCTCAGCACTGTGCCTGGCACTGGGAATACAACAAACACATGATAGAGCTGGGCCAATCCCTCACAGACCATAAAGTTTACAGGAAGGACAGACACTCACTGTGTAATGACCAGTTGCTGAGGATGATCACGCTAGGGAAGAAAATAATGTGTGTGACACCAGAGCAAAGAAACTTGGTATGGTCTAGGGCATTGTTTTCCAAACTATTGGTTACAATGCAATAATGGGATATGCAATCAGTGTACTGACTCAATTTAGGATTTCTTTTTTTAATATACTGGAAATTAATTGAATCAAAGGGAATGGAATGGAATAGAATAAGCAATAATATCAGCATGCACCCCACATAGCAAAGCAAAGTATCATTTCCTGGAACCTTAATTTTGGCTTTATGCATATGAATATATGAATAAAAAATACATATATTGGAGTTTTTAGGAGCAATGATGGGGCTGTAGGATAAGCACTGGACTGCTAACCACAAGGTTGCCAGTTCAAACTCACCAGCCGCTTTGCAGGAAAAAAATGAAGTGTTTTGCTCCTATAAAGATTTACAGATACCCTATGCAGGGTCACTACAAGTCAGAACTGACTGGACAGCACACGACAACATTGGGGTTTCTAAAATGTTCAGAAATTAGGTGAGGTGGTTACACAACTCTGTGAGTATATTTAAAACTACTGAATTATATACTTTAAAAAAATAAAATGAGAAAAAAACACAGAACTACAGACAATTATTTATATACTTTAGATACACACCCACGTATATATATATATTGATTCTGACTCAGGGTGGAATCCATGTGACAGGCCGGAACTGTTGCATAGGGTTTTCTTGGCTATAATCACTATAGAAGCAGATTGCTAGGGGTTTCTTCAGCAGTACTGCAGGGTGGGTTCAAACTGCCAACCTTTATGTTAGCAGATGAGAGCAAAACCTTTGTGTCACCCAGAGACCTATATATGAGAGTAAGTCAAAAAGTCTTGCTATTAGGGTTCCAGTTTATACATGCTTGGGTGTATCGCAAACAAAACACATTTAAACATGTTTCTGTGATCAGTGGATGGCTGCAGACACAGTTCGCTGGGTAATGCCCTGTCGTAGCCTCATTAGAGTATCTATCATGATTCTCCCTTTGGAATCTAAAAAACAGTTGCCATACCCTTCTGAACTGGTCTCTCTACCTTGAATTTAACTGGCCCAGCAGACCCCTCAGAAGCCACTGGTTTTTCATTTAAACAGTTGCCTCTAAGGGATCTGCTGAGCCAGCTAATTTCAAGGTAGAGAGGTCAACTCAGAAGGTTATCGCAAATAGTTTTTTGGATTACAAAGGAGGAATCTTGATAGATTTTCTTGAATGACACAAGACAATAACAGGAGCTTAATATGAAGAATTTTTGTTTTAATGCAAAGCTACATTGGTGAGGAAAAGACCAAGAAAGTTCACTGAGGAATTTTTTTTATCACAACAATACACTTGCTCTTTCTTTGATGGTAGTATGGGCTGTCCTGTAAGAATTTTGCTGCTAAACCACATGCACCCTACAGTCCTGATCATGCCCCCTCAAACTTCTTTTTGTTCCTAAACTCAAAAAAACTTTTTTTCAAAGGAACATGATGTGAGTCCCTTGAAAATGCAAAACTGCCATTTTGACATGGTGTAAATTGAAGAGTCCAGCATTCTTCAGGGAAGAGTTAGAGAAGTGGAAACAACACCTTCAGATGATAATATTGAATTGTTGTTAGGTGCTGTCAAGTTGGTTCTGACTGATAGCAACCTTATGCACAACAGAATGAAACACTTCCCAGTCCTATGCCATCCTCACAATCATTGTTAAGCTTGAACCCACTGCTGTTGCCACCATGCCAGTGCATCTGCTTGGGCCTTACTCTTTTCCACTAACCTCCACTTTACCAAGCATGATATCCTCCTACAGGGTCTGGTCCCGCCTGATAATATGTTTGAAGTATAAGAGATGAAATCTCACCAACCTGGCTTCTAAGGAGCATTCTGGTGATAAGTCTTCCACCACACATTTGTTTATTCTTCTAGCAGTTCATGGTATTTTTAATATTCTTCCTCCAACACCATAACACAAATGCATCAATTCCTCCACAGTCTTCCTTATTCAGTACTCAACTTTCACATGCATATGAGGCTATTGAAAAATGCCTTGGCTTGGGTTAGGCACACCTTAGTCCTCAAACTGATATTTTTGTTCTTGAACACTTTAAAGAGGTCTTGTGTGGCAGATGTGCCTCATGCAATAAGTCATTTGATTTCTTAACTACTGCTTCAATGAGTATTGATTGTGGATCTAAACAAAATGAAGCCTTTGACCACTTCACCTCCATTTATATGGATGTTCTTTGTTGGTCCAATGGTGAGGATTTTTTTCTTTCTTTCTTTCTTTACATTGAGATGCAAACCATACTGAAGGTTGTGGTTTTTGACCTTCATCAGTAAGTATTTTAAATCCATTTCACTTTCTGCAAGCAAGGTTATATGATCTGCATATCGCAGGTTGAGTCTTCCTCCAATCCTGATGCCATAGTCTTCATAGAACCCAACTTCTTGCATTATTTGCTCAGTGTACAGATAACTTTCACACAGAGTGTGAAAGAATACAATTCTAGCACACATCTTTTCTGATTTTAAGCCATTCATCACCCCCTTGTTCTGTTCAAATTACTGCTTTTTAGTCTATGTACAGGTTTCTCATGTTCCAGAGAAACATGAGAATGTTCCAGAATACTCATTCTTCACAATGTTGTCTAGAGCTTGTCATGACATAGTTGAAAGTCTTTGCATAGTGAATAAAGTACAGGTAAACATCTTTCTGGCATTCTCTGCTTTCAGCCAAGATCCATGTGTTGTAATCAATGATATCTCCTATTCCATGTCCATGTCCAAATCCAACTTCAACCCTGTCATTGTACTGTTGCCGCCATTTCAAAATTATCTTTAGAAAAATTTTACTATCTTGTGATATTAATGATATTGTCTGATGATTTCTATGTTCCATTGGGTCATGTCTCTAGAATAGACACAAATATGTCCATGTAGCTGTCTTCCAAATTTCTTGACATCGATGAATGACTGCCTTCAGTGCTGCATAAGTTTGTTGAAAAAATTCAGTTTGTATTCTATCAATTCCCAGAGCCTTGTTCTTTGCCAATGCCATCAGTATACCATCGACTTCTTCCTTCAGTGCCATTGGATCTTGATCATAGCTATCTCTTGAAATGATTGAACATCATCCATTTCTTTTTGGTACTATGACTATATTCCTTTCATCTTCATTTGATGCTTTCTGTATCATTAACTATTTTGCTCATAGAAACCTTCACTGTTGCAATATCTTGTCCATTGATGTTGTTGTTAAGTGCCATTGAGTTAGTTCTGACTCGTAGCAATCCTGTATAGGGTTTCTGAATAGCAACTGGTGAGTTTGAACCACCAATTTTGGGGTTCAAATTGACCTTGTGGTCCAATGCTTACCCTAGAGCTCCATGCCAGGACTCCATTTTGTCCTTTTGTTCTTATTGGTAAATACGGACAATAGTGACCCTATATACAGTTTCTGAGGAGCAGCTGGTGGGTTTGAACTGCCGACCTTGTGTATCACAGTCCAGTGTTGATCCTACAACACCACAACAGGATAGAAACCTTCAATATTGAATTTTTTTCTTCAATTATTTCAGCTTGAGAAATACTGAGCATGTTCTTCCCTCTTGGTTTTCTAATTCCAGGTTTTTGCACATTTCATTATAATGCTTGACTTTGTCTTCTTGAACAGTCCTTTGAAATTTTCTGTTCAACTCTTTTGTTTCCTCATTTTGTATTTGCTTTAGCATCTCTACACTGGAGAGCAAATTTCAGCGTCTCATCTGACATCCATTTTGATCTTTTACTTCTTTCTTTTCTTCTTAATGACCATTTGCTTTCTTTCTGTATGATATTCTTGATGTCATCCCACAACTCTTCTGGTCTTTGGGCATTACTGTCTAGTACATCACATCTGTTCTTTAGATGATTTCTAAGTTCAGATGGAGTTTTAATTTTCTGCAGCTTCAGCCTGAACTTGCATGTGACCAATTGATGGTCTGTTCCACAGTCTGACCTTGACCTGGTTCTGGCTGATGATATGGAGCTTCAGAGCTATGTCTTCCTATAAATATGTTGTTGTTGTTGTTGTTGTTAAGTGCCGTCGAGTCGGTTCCGACCCATAGCGACCCTGTACAGGGTTTCCGAGGGTGTAAATCTTTACGGGAGTAGAAAGCCTCATCTTTCTCCCGCGGAGCGGCTGGTAGTTTCGAACTGCTGGTCTTAAGGTTCGCAGCCTGATTCGTAACCACTACGCTACCAGAGCTCTCTCTTTATATCTATAAATATAGTCAGTTTTATTTCTGTGTATTCTACCTGATGAGATCCATGTCTTTTATGCTGTTTAAAAGAGGTATTTGAAAAAAATAAGTCTTTGGTCTTGCAAAGTTCTGTCATGTGATCTCCAGTATCATTTCTATTATATTTTCCAATTACTGAACCTTCCTCATTGCTTCCAACCTTTGCATTCCAATCATGAGTAATTATCAATACATGTTAATTGGATGTTTGATCACTTTCCAAATGAAGAAGAATTATTTTATTTCATTATCACTGACTTTAGTGATTAGTGTGTAAAATTGAATAATAGTGATATTAACTGGTCTTACTTGTAATATTCCTCTGATGGATATTATCCTATCAGAGACAGCATTATACTTCACGATAGATTTTGAAATTTCTTTTTTGAGGATGAATGTGATGCCATTCCTCTTCAATTTGTCATTTCTGGCATAGTAAATCATGATTGTCTGATTCAAAATGGCCAATACTAGTCCATTTCAACTCACTATTGCCTAAGTTATAAATCTTTATGCATTCCATTTCATTTTTGACAACTTCAAATTTTCCTAGATTCATACCTCATACATTCCGTATTCCAGTTACTAATGGGTGCTTACAGCTGTTTCTCCTCATTTTGAGTTATGCCCCATCAGCAAATGAAGGTCCTGAAAGCTTTACTTGTTCACATCTTCATGGTCAACTCTACTTTAAGGAGGTAGCTTTTCCCCAGTTGTATTTTGAGTGCCTTCCAACCTAAGGGGCTCATCTTCTGGTACTATATCTGACAATATTCTTCATCATGTTTCAATACTCAATATTCTGGTGCCACCTGAAAATGTTCCACTGCTATTTATAAGGTTTTCCATTGCTAAACATTCAGAAGTAATCCAACTCTCATTCTTCCTAGTCTGTCTTAGACTAGAAGCTCAGCTGAAACCTGTCCACCATGGTGTGCCCCGCAAACATTTAAAATACTGGTGGTATAGCCTCCAGCATCACAGCAACATGCAAGCCACCACAGTACAACAAACTGACATATAAGTGGTGGGTTATAGACCTAGATGAAGAATATGTTGAGAAAAAAATCTCTTTATGTTTTGATATTTTTGTTTTTAAAGTTTTCTATAATTTTGTGGCAATATTGTTTTGCTTACCCTCATACGATATACATAAGTGCATATGTACCCAGTCATAATGTAGAATATATTTCTCTCTGCAGGTCAATTTTTTTTTTAAACCCCTTGTTTTAAATGAAGGAAAGGCTTACTTAAAAACGTGATTTAATCTGAGATATTTTTGTTGTCTGCTATTAAGTCAGTTCTAATTCACATTGGCCTGGCATAAGATTTCTGAGGCTGTAAATCCTTTTGGCTGTAGAAAGTTCATCTTTCTCCTGTGGAGCAGCTGGTGGGTTTGTACCACCAAACATGCTGTTAACAGCCCAATGTACAACCCACTACAACTCCAGGGCTCCAAATGTGAGATCTTAGCTGAGAATATTTCACAAGGTAAGGAACAAACTGAGAGTGGGAGGAGAACCTTTCCTATGGGTACAAGGGGTGAAAGGTGGACAGTGCATGGAGGAAGGTCGTCTGTGGCTGCAGTAGAGGGGCAGGTGAAGAAGGGAAGAGTGATGAAATGTCATGAGCAGGAGGTACATGTATAGTCCAAATACACCGCCTTCAGATGGAACTCTGAATCACTCACTGGCTGTGTGTTTTGGAGATTCAGTAAGCTTATATTTAAAAAGAGGATAGTGACTACCTCAAAGGCTTGGCCTAATGATTAAATTCTCTTGTTTCCCTAATTCTAAAACACATACTTTTAGCACCAGTGTACTTTTAATGATGCAATTTGTCCCCTCCCCCATCACACACAATTATCTTGGGACAATTGCTTATTTTAAAACATATAAATAGGACGAATGAAATAACGAATGAAAAGTACTGCTTTCCTGCCATGGGGCAGCTCATTGTTGGAGAAGAGAATTTTAAAAGAAGACTGAAGTGCCTCCAAATTCTTGGTGTGGAAGAGCTTTCTTTATAAATCCTGGAAACTTTGTGACCATGTGAGGGTCGATCCAGGCAAAAGTGAGCTTGAATCAGGGACAAAGAAGAATGGGAGTGCCGGCCACTGCCCATTGTGACCTCCTTTCTTCTTTTCTTTAAAGCTTTTTATTGTGAATTGAGTGATGGTTAACAGAGCAGATGATCAATTTGACATTCAACAAATCATAGACTTCATTTCAACTCAGTTATTGCAGTCCCCTCCATGTAATGTCACTTAGGCCACTTCCTCCCTGTGATTCTTGTTTCCAGCCCTTCTGAATTCTGTCCTTAGGTAAATGCTTCCCTTTTGATCCTTAATTGTTGACCATTCTATGGTATGCATACCTCACTAATGTTGTTGCCTCCCCACCCCCCACCCCATATACTTATCTATCGCTTGACTAGAAAATGAACCACAAGTCCATGGTCAAAAGGTTCTTTCAGTCTCTTTCTAACCAATAAGCCTGGTCTTTTTTATAGTTTTGAGTTTTGTTTCACATTTTCTCCCACTCTATCCAAGACCTTCTAATGTGATCTCTTTCAGAGTAGCTGGTAGTGGTAGCCTGGCAACATCTAGCCCTTTTTGTCTCAGAGTCATGAAGTGTTACTCGCATGTTCCGTTGGTTTATTGGGCTGTTTCCAAAGCATCTTCAATTTTCATTCTTTTCTCCCCCTAGGGAGAGACTAATAGTTGTACTTTAGATGGTGATCCATGAGCTTTAAAGACCAGTTGCTACTCACCAAAGTATTATGCAGAACATTGTATTTGTGGACAATGTTATATGGACCTTTCTTGAAGGTCCAGCAGGCTTCATGTGTAGTCTGTCAAGTAGATCACATAAGGATGTTGATCTTTATCCCAGACTGCCAAAAAAACTTTTCTTTTATTTCTCTCTAAATAACAGAAGGACACCACTTTCAAAACAGAATAGAACAACCAGAAAGAAAGTTGACAAAGACACAGAGGAACTAAACAACACAATCAGCCAATTTGACCTAATACATGTGTACAGAGCATTCAACCCAACAACAGCACAATACACATTCTTTTCCAGTGCACATGGAACATTCTCCAGAATAGACCATGTGTTAGGTCACAAAATAAGCCTCCATAAATTTACAAACATCAAAAACTACAAAGCATCTTCTCAGACCACAATGCTATAAAATTAGAAATCAATAATAGGAAGACCAAGGAAATAAAGTCAAATACATGGAAACTGAATAACACCCTGCTTCAAAGCTACTGGGTAGTAGAAGTAATAAAACATGAATTTGCAAAGTTCCTAGAAACAAATGAGAATGAAAACACAACATACTAAAATCTTTGGGACATAGCAAAAGGAGTGTTCAGAGGACAATCTATTGCAATAAATGCACACATTCAAAAAGGAGAAAGAACCAAAATCAACACATTAACACAACATGTCCAATAACTAGAAACAGACCAGTAAGTAAACCTACAGTCAACAGAAATAATAAAGATTGGAGCAGAAATAAATGAGATAGAAAACAGAAAAACTATAGAAAGAATCAACAGAACAAGAAGCTGGTTCTTCAAAAGGATTAATAAAATCAACAAACCATTGGCAAACCTAACAAAAGAAAAAAGGGAAAAAGACACAAATAACACGCATAAGAAACCACATGGGCGATGTCACAACAGAACCAATAAAAACAGAAGGAGCTCTGGTAGCATAGTGGATTACAAGTTGGTCACAAGGTCAGCAGTTCAAATCTACCAGCCACTCCATGGGAGAAAGATGAAGCTTTCTGTTCCCATAAAAATTTGCCACCCCAGAAACTCTATGCAAGATCGCTATGACTCAGAACTAATTTGTCAGCACATAACCACCACCACCAAAAAACAGAAATAAAAGAGATTGTCAATCATATTAGTGAGTTCCTTAGCTCAAAGCACATCTTATAAGGAAGAGAGTGAGGGAAATGTTTAACTTCATTTTTTGCTGGTTGGACAATTCAAAATAAGTATAAACACACTCTTCAATAGAAAAAACTTTTTTCTCTTAAATTATGATGATTGATCAATTTAAGTGTTCTTGAAGATGGCTGTGTTGTCATTAAGTGTCATTGAGTCAGTTCCGACTCATAACAACCCTATGTACAACAGAATGAAACACCCCTCAGTCTTACGTCATCCTCACAATTGCTGCTATGCTTGAACCTATTGTTGCTGTTGTTTTGTCAATCCATCTCAGGGGTCTCCCTCTTTTTCACTGTCCTTCCACTTTACCAAGCATGAGTGGTCCCTCCTGATAATATGTCCAAAGTATGAGAGACAAAGTCTGGCCATCTTGGCTTCTAAGGAGAATTCTGGTTATTCTTCTCCAACACCATAACGTAAATGCATCAATTCTTCTATGGTCTTCCTTATTCATTGTCTGTGTTGTTGTTATTACTAAGTGCCATCGAGTCAGTTCTGACTCATAGCGAGTCTTAATAGGGTTTTTGAGGAACAGCTGGTGGGTTTGAACCTCTGACCTTCGGTTCGCAGTCCAGTGCTGATCCTACAGAGCCACACAGAAATCCATTCATTGGATGTAGTATTAGGTATCTAGAATTATAGCACATTATTTCTGGACCTTCTTAACAGATCACATGGTAACATGGAGGCAAAGTCATTCTGCCATTTGGTTACTTAGTTAGAAAGCAATCTCAAATTAAAATATATCCCAATTACTAAGTTCATAGCAGTGAAAACTTCTTGTTCACTAGGTCTATCACTCTAGTGAAGGCTGGTGAGGAAGGAACCAAATCTTTGTATACTGGCCACTCGATTTCTCTTTCCATGGACAGTTAGCGGTCTGTGGGATATCTTCGCAATCCTTACTCAGGGAATTCAGTTAGAGGTCCGTTGTTGGTTCCAACTCATAGTGACCCTGTATAGGGTTTCCAAGGAGTGGCTGGTCAGCTTGAACTACTGACGTTGTGGTTCAAGCCGACCCTGTGGTCCAGTGTTTATCTAACAGCGCCACACCCAGATTTATAGGATGGCAAAATAAAATGTTACTTATAGAAACTTTGGCCATCTGGATTTAGTAAACTATTTTGTAAAAGCTAATATTGACTTGATATTCTCTAACCTGCCAGAAGATCAAATTATTCCAGAATGCCAGCTGACAAATAAATCCGTCATGGAAGAAATACAGCCAGAATGCTTCTCGGACTCTAGAATGCAAGACTTCATCTCTTGTACTTTGGACATGTTGTCAGGAAGGACCAGTCCCTGGAGAAGGACATCATGTTTTGTAAAATGGAAGGTCAGCATAAAAGAGGAATATCCTCGACAAGATGAATTAACACAGTGGCAGCAACAATGAGCTCAAACAAAACAATTGTGAGGATGGCACAGGATGAGGCAATAATTTATTTTGTTGTTCTTAGGGATCACTATGAGTCAGAGTTGACTCAGCAACACCAAACAACAACATTCTCTAACCTAAAGATTGGTAGTTCAAACCCACTCAGCTACTCCATAGGAGAGTGTTCTGGTGATCTGCTTTTGTAAAGATTGCAGCCACGAGATGTGGTTCCTTACTTTGGAAGCTTAGGGTCATGGTTTCATGAGACGTTCTAGTTAATTGGCCTAATAGCATGTGTAGTGCTTCTGTTTTACCTTGTAGTTCATTGTGTACATCTGGGGTCTTAAAAACTTGTAAGCAGCCATCCAAGACACAGCAGTTGTCCATCCAAGACACAGCAGTTGTTCTCTATGTGCCTGAAGCAATAGAGGAAAAAGAAGAGTCAGGAATAGGAGGATATGAAACATTTAGTAAATTGTTTTCTTGAATAACTGCCTCTTTTGCCATGAGAGTTGAAGAACTTGATGGTCCCCAGAAGCTATCATTACTGAACATTTTGATCAAAGAATCTATGGAAGAATTCTGATCAAAAAGGGGAAAATACAGAACAGAATTTCAAATTCTAATGGAATCCAGACTTTCTGGATCCACGAGTACTGGGTGTACCCCTGAAGCTATTGCCTAATAGATTAACTTACCTAGTAAGAAAGGTCTACCTTGAGCATTATGCTTTTTTAAGAACTCTGTATATGGAATCAAAATGACAAAAGCAACTAGAAAGATTAGATAGGAACCTTAGTGTACAATGAGTTTATGTTAATAGTGAAGGAACAATTCAGAAAAGGAGGGTGAGAATGATTGTACAACATGAAGAATGTAGTCAATGTCACTGAATTGTACATGTAGAAATAGTTGAATTGATGTATAATGGAGCTTCAAAAAGTGCATGGAAAAATTCCATTGTCTTTTTATTCTAGTTTCCCATAAGCTTTTTGAAACACCTTGGTATGTTTTGCTATGTATATTCTCAACAACAGCAACAAAAAAGATTACAGCCAAAAGAACTGTATGAGGCAGTTCTCTCTTGTCACATGATCACTGATTTGAAAACTATTGGACAGTACCTAACAGCAATTCTTAATTTACAGCCTGCTGTAATATGGTGGTTGGTGGTTATATGCCATGGAGTCAGTTCCGACTCATAGTGACCCTGTACAGGGTTTCCAAGGCTGTAAATCTTTATGGGATTTACAGCCTCATCTTTCTCCTGCAGAACAGCTGGTAGTTTCAAATTGCTGACCTTGAGGTTCACAGCCTGATTCATAACCACTATGCCACCAGAGCTCCCTGCTCTAATATAGAACTAAATTAAAAAAAAAAAAAAAATTTAGAGGAAAACTATTTCTGTACATTAAAGCACAGAATAGTTAGGACCCAACAGTATTTCCTATAATAAGATTTTCTGCTCTCGCAAACCCTTGGAAACCCTATATACGGCCACTATGAGTTGGCCAATCAACGGCACTTAAAACAACAGCAATGGTTTTCCAACGACATAGTAGCATATACTGAAGATACATCAAGTGTCTCCATGCCATCAAGTTGATTCCAATTCATAACAATGCTATAGGACAGAGTAGAACTGCGCCATAGAGTTTCCAATGTTTTAATCTTTATGAAAGCAGACTGCCATATCTTTCTCCCACAGAGCTGGTGGGTTGGAACTGCAGAACTTTTTGGCTAGCACCTGAGTGCTGCAACCACTACATGTCCCTTTCTACCAAGTGTGAAATATCTAATTTTACAGATCTTGTAATCAAGCCATCCATTTCAGACTATTATTTTAAAGAAATAGGATAATCCGATAAGTTTTGATATATAGAAGTTTCACCTAAGTTAAAGTAGAAGGAATTTTTTAAAAAGGCTCAGGATCTATCTGCAATTAAGAAGCATGACAAATGACATAGATGGCCAAGTGGTACTCTTTGATATTAGAAAGTAACTGTACTTGAAAATAACTTTATAATTGAATAAGGGTACATTAGGAAAATATGATTCAGAACCAATATTATAGTAATTAGATAAAGGAAGCATAAATGAAATAACTGCAGGAAGAATATTTCCATAGAGATTATAAATGAGATTCTGGTGGAGCAGAAAAGGCCTTTAATTGTAATTTAGTGTGCACTATAGAATTATCAGCTCAGTGTGTTACTTCATCATATAAAAGGATATCTGATCATTTTCCCTAATAGGCACATGACAGCTCTTCATATTCTTTCATTACAGTTGATTAAGTGTAAAAACAGTAGATATTCCTTTGTTGGAAAAAGAGTTGAAATCTTTTTACAAAGACAGCACAAAGCAGTTGCATTTCCATAGCAGCTGATCCCCAAAGTCTATTATTTAAGAAGTCTAAGGCATTTTAAGTGACAGCTTAAAGAACTCTTCACTGTACTTTTTTTTCAGTCTTCCACTGTGTAGTCTCCCCATTTTTACTCATGAAACATCTGTGGAGCCGTATCCTCATTATGTCAGCTGTCACTTGTGATATCTACTGCATCACACAAACAAAGCCACAATAATGGGGGAGTTACTGCCCCAGGAATCCTGGTGTGGTGCTGTGGGTTAATGCGCCAGACTGCAAAGTCGTTTGAACTTCAAGATCGGTGGTTCAAGCTCACCAGCTGCTCCTCGGAAACCCTATACAGAGTCACTATGGGTCAGAACCGACTGGACAGCACTTAACAACAACAACAACTGCCCCACGAAAAGCCTTCTGGGCCTTTTCAGAAGTTCTTAAAAACAGGAAGATAAGCTTGATTCCTAGATAAGTTATCCTGGGGATGTGAGAATCATTCTCCTCCCTGACTCTACATCCTCCCCAATGGTATTATTTGCTAGGGCTGCTGTAACGGAAGTATCACAAGTGGGCTTTAAAGACCAGATGCCATTGTTCAGGAGGTGAAAGTCTGAATTCAGGGCACTGGCTCTTGGGGAAGGCTCATTCTGTTGGTTCTTGGGAAGATATTTGTCAGCTTCCATAATACCGGCATTCCTCCATTCCTTGGATATCTCTATATGAGTCCTAATTTGTGTTTGCTTCTCTCTGCATCTAATCTATGATTTTTATATCTCAAAAGTTATTAGGTTTTAGGCACAACCTACATTGATTCAGACTCCTTAATATAACACAGAAAACACTCTTCCTAAATGGAATTACATCCACAGGTATAAAACAAAACAAAACAAAAAAACTAATATTCACAGATAGAAATCCATCACCATTAATTCCATTCCAATACATAGCAATCCTATAGGACAAGTTGAACTACTTCACAGAGTTTCCAAGGAAGTAATATTTATGGAAGCAGACTGCCATATCTTCCACTGGTGGAGCAGCTGCTGAATTTGAACTGCCAGCTATTTAGTTAGCAACTAAGCACTTAACCACTGCACCATCATAGGCATAAGGATTAGGATTCTAACACATATTTTAAGAGGACACATGCAATCAATAACACTTCTACTCATGGTGTTATTCACTGGTATTAAGTCAAGAATTTCTAGACAGTGCATCATCACAGCCACATATGTGAAGACAAGTTTGAACGTTCAGGAAAGTGCTTCTTCCTTGTAGACCTGTCCTTTCAGTTGTTTCTATCCCATGCTCCTTTAGTTTCCTGAGTATTATATAGTGCTAGTGGGAGTCCTGATGTGGTGCTGGATAAGCCCTGGACTGCTAACCACAAAGTCTTTGGCTCAAATCTACCAGCCACTCCTTGGAAACCCTATAGAGGATCACTATGATTCGGAACTGACTCAACAGCACTTTAACAACAGCAACAATAGTGAAGAAGAAGAAGAGGGATTGTTAATACCTATGTGGGTTGGAGGCTCCTGAGTTTTGTAATTACTGTACTGACTTCTAATTGTGGCTCCTACACAAGACCCCTGGAGCCAGAAGCATATCAGAAGGCAAGTATGACTTGTGCCCTGGGCACTGCTTGAAGGAGTTGCCACTAAGCAGTTTCTATTAATCACCACAGTTTCCTTGGGCAGCTATAAAAGATCATTGAGCAAATTAAAACTAATACTTTGTTATTTGAGAGCCTCCATGGCAAGGAAGACTGTGTGATCTTGCTCTGCTGAGTGCAGAAAGAGAAGAAATTGAAATAATAATAATAATAACAACTTTGAGCATATCATACATCAATTTTCATCATGGAAAGCAAGGAAGGTAAAGTTGTAATTTTCATGTAATGTCAAATGTGTCAAGTAAAAGATTGACAAATTTGGCTTGTATTTTGATCTGATATTATGGTAAATTTATCTAAAAGATGGGTGTCAGATATTTGGACAGGACTGAAATATCAGTGCCTGCCATAGGCACTATTTTCTGTAGATATACCTCTATTCTGTAGCAGAGTGTTGGAATGATACTAATTTCTTCATAGGTTCTTAAAATCATGATTTACTTCATTAGCTTCAAATCAGCAACCAAAAAGAAGGAAGAGACCTCACCATATCTATCAACAACACCCCAGGAGAGATACTTTTATGGATGTTCCCTTATTTAATTCTTAAAATAGCCCAGTAAGATAGCATTTCCCTTGCCTGCTTTATAGGTAGAAAATTAGCAATAACCTGCTTGAGGCCATCCAACTGAGTACTAATAGAAGCCAGTAAGATTCAACTTTAAAAAAATAAGTAAAAAGCCCACTGCTGTCAAATCAATAGTGACTCATAATGACCCTGTAGAACAGATATGACAGAGTAGAATTGCCCCATAAGGTTTCCAAGGCTGAAATCATTACAGAAACCGTATGTCACAGAGTGACGGATGGCTTCCAAGTGACTTGCAGATTCAAACCATGGATCTTTTCTTCAGCAACTGAGCACTTAACCACTGTGCCATCAGAGTTTAAGATTCAGTTTTCTACTGACTTCCTTTTCTCTCTCCCTTTTTTTTTTTTTTTTTTTCCCCATTCCACTATATCCTGATTATATCTTGGCGCAGTAACAAACATCCTTCCTGGGATATTAATGGTGAGGAAACAGTGGAATGGGAGATGGGGGGGGGGGGGGGGGGGGGGGGGGGGGGGGAGTGGGAGTGGCGGGGAATGAGCAAAGAGAATCAGAAATAGAAAGCTGAAACCATGAACCATGAACTCAGGGAAGACAAAATAACTGCTTTTTGTCAGATACTTGACAAACAAAAGATTCCTTAAAATGTCTTTGGGGCAGCGGTGGGGGAGCGCCTTATGTGAAATGAAAAGAATGCAAACAGTTTAACAAAAGTCTGTCTTCCTCTCAGGGAGGGGTGCTGCATGCTGCAGATAGAAAAGTTTTTCTGCCACTCTGCTATTCATATCACATATAATGCAAGGGCAAAGTCGCAGTCTGACCTTGGGGATAAGGTGTTTGAAACTGGCTAATGAGGCATGCCATAAGCACTGAAAAGAAAGTATAACAGACAACCCCCAAATAATTGGAATTAATATCCACAGCAACATACCATAGTAGAGCAAACAAAGTTATTATCAGAGAGTCAAATTAGACCTTGATGCTGCTCCTCCACAGTTAGTCTTAGCACATGGGTGGAGCTCACTGCAGATGTTTGAGTGGGCAAATGTATGAATGTCAGAATGCACAGACTTAATCCTTAAGATGTTGTCCATTTATGGTCTTTCTACTAACAAATCTTCAGAGGCATCTGAAAATTCTGAAGTAAAATAAAACAAATGTTCAGTTAAACATAAGCATTCCTGTAGGCCTTTCAGGCCATTAGCTTCTTCCCAAATGAATGTACTCTTTCTAAAGAAAGACATCAGTCAAGATGTTAGTGCTAATTAGTCTAACTGAAGGCAAGTTTTTGCAGAAAGGTGGATGGATGAATGGAAGGATACGTGGGTGAATGGATGGATTATAATCATAAAAGGAGTTGATTAGTGACAGTAGATACTAAAACATTGAAACAATGATCATTATCTTTGGTTAAGTAGAAGTTCCTTGAATATTCTTTACTAACACAAATTCACCATGGTGGAACATCAACATTAGTTGTCATCATTTCATGGACTATGGCAGTGTTGATAAGATATTTATATTTGATAAAGTTCCAGATATTTACCACAGAGAAAGAGAGAGTTTATAGTCAGCCTTCTTCCAGAAGAACTTTAAAATGGGAGTGGGTATAAAGATAACTTTGCCACCCTGTAGACTTCATTGTTGTTCCTTTCAGGAAGATCTCCAATACTTGGCTCAGCACTGGCTGGTTCACGATGGCAATTGCACTGGAGCTGTGTGACAGGATCAATGTTTATGGAATGGTACCCCCAGACTTCTGCAGGTAGGATTTACACTGCAAGTGTAAGTCATTAGTGGTGGTGTGCAGGATTTATAAATATTTGATTCCTAATATCAACCACAAAACATGCTTAACTGTCTTTTTGAAGCAATTAATTAACATGTCCCAAGATCTGGTTCTAGTAACAACAAACATCATTTAATTATGTGATATAAAATATTGAAAGTTTTTATTTGTACTGCTGGAGAATTAATCCATCTTGTGGGCTTCATTTATCCTCTGAATATTTAACAGTCAAAAGTAATGTAGTAATTGGCATAATATTAACAATATTATTAAAAGCATTAAGAAATATTAGTTTTCTTCTTATTTGACAGGAATATGGTGATTTTTCATGCATTAAAGAGGGCATATCTTTGATGGTGGGGTCTGTTTTATAAAATTAAAATATTCCTCTGAGCATCTTTCCCTTGCCACAACAGCAGGCTCAGAGCTTCTAAGGCCAAGAGGACAGGAATATGCAATATTTTACAAGGAATATGCACACATCTTTGTTTCTACCTACAGTTACCTCCTGATGTGTTTCCTGGCAGAATTTGGTGGGTACCACCAGACACTGAGAAATATTTGAGTTCTGATTTGTGAAAGTTCACTTGAAAACACACCTATAACATAAAGTAGTGACATCAGTACGTTCAGAAAGTGTCCTGGTTTTCTGAAAAGACTGATGGCCTGCAATTGGCCTCAGTCCTGATCTTTATGTGATAATACCAACAGTGGAAGGTATTTTAAGTTCGTTTGTTAAAATTTGTGTTTGCTTATACTTTTGCTTCTTATAAATATGACAACTTCTTGAAGGCAAAAGCTACAATTTGAGGTGTGAATCCTAAATTAGAAAGAGTACTTAATCATGTTATTACCATTTTATCACTCTTCTACTCTTTTAAACCCAAAGACCCGACAGTAGTGATGGTGGTGGTGGTTGTGTGCCACTGAGTCGGTTTCAATTCATAGCAGCCCTGTATAGGGTTTCTGAAGCTGTAAATCTTTATGGGAGCAGAAAGCCTCATCTTTCTCCCACGGAGTGGCTGGTAGATTCAAACTGTTGGCCTGGGGTTAGCAGTTCAGGTCATAATCCACTACACTACCAGCGTTCCATACAAGTTCATCTATAAGAGTCAAGTCACAAAGGAGAAGATAATATGTGGATAAAGCAAGACTTTGACATCTGTCTTGACTCACTCATCACCACTTGTGAGAAAATGTAGTGTGCCATCTGGAACCAGATGGCACAGGTTCAAAGCTGGGCCTGGTCATTTACTAATTATGTGACCTTGAGCAAGTTGCTTATTCTATGTCTCAGTTTTTTTCATCTTTAAAAATGAAATTGATGATTAACCATGCTTCATAGGTATATTAAATGGTTTAATACATGCTAAATGCTTGGAATAGTACCTGACACATGACAAGCATGTAATGAAGTTAGCTTGGATTTTCACCCTGTTCCTCATTAATTATTTCTCTGATCTTATTTTCCTGTTTAATAATCCACATGTAAAAAAGTATGTAAGAGAATGTCATAGTTAACCAGTACTGCTATAACAGAAATGCCACAAATGAGTGACTTGAGTCAACAGAAATTTATTTTCTCATACTTCAGGAAGCTAGAAGTCCTAGTTTGGGATGCCAGGAGGCTTTAGTTCAATGTTGCCTCTAGAGGAAGGTCCTTGTCTCTTCTGAACTTCTGCTTCTGGGAGATCCAGGAAACCATGCCCCACACATGGAAACCAATAAGGTCCTACTTCCTCTGCTGTTTCCAACAGTTACGACTTTTGAGCTGCTCCAGGGATAAAACTATTCTTTTCTTGGTGGTCAACAGATGTAACTCCTTTATTCCCTGTGAGAAACATTGTCTATACTCTGGACACTGCCTGGGTCCCTCTTGGACACTAGCGGGCCAATATAAGCCCCTGACTCAGACCTTTACCCCAGTGGGTCTCTGGAGGGAGAACTGGGGCGGACCGCCTTATCCCGTATGAGGTCACCAATGAGTTTCATGAGTGCTTAGCAACAAATTATCAACAAATCCAATCTATACTCATTTTAGCAAGAGTGAGGCTTTTTTATTTGATTTTGCAAAATCATGCACCAAACCCAGAAGATATGCTATAAGGCCGGTCAGCAAAATAATTTATCTCCTGTTTAGAGAAGGTGCCTCCCCATCCCCTCATTGACTGAGTACTGAGTACTGTGGGGTGAACAATCTTTCCCTGGATGTCACCTAGTGCCTTGATGATTGTGTTCTTATTTAAAGTTCCTAGTCTGCCAAACAAGTTTCTTTCCCTTCCCCCAAGAGCTTTTATTGTTACACTAGCCTGCAACTTCCTGGATACCCCCCTCACTTCCATTCCTCAAGATGGACCACCCTAAGAGTTATTTCTCACATTCCTGTCTATAGAATTCCAAGAGATGGACAGCATTGTTTGATTCTTTCTCTGCCCACTTCTGGTTTGGTAGTCTATAGTTTGATACTTGGTTAGATCCCTCAGTCCCAGGTTTAACCTGTTTAGCAAAAGATTGTATAGCCACAGCCTTTCCTTGGTGAACTTTTAGGACATGTATCTTAGTTTGCACAACAGAATTTTCAAAATTGTGAAGCTCTGTTTCATTTTGTACAGTTCATTTCCTCTTGCATTTTACTGTAAGTAGCAAGCAGAAACCATGCTGCCCCTTTAAAATTTTTGCTTAGCTATCTCATCAGCCAGATATCCTACTTCATCACTTAAAAGTTCTACCTTCCAACAAACATCTGAACATAATTCAGACAAGTTCCCTGCTACTACATAAAAAACGTAACTCTTCCTCCATTGTCCACGCACATGTTCATCACTTTCTTTTAAAGCTTTACAAAAACCACATTTAATGTTCACATTTTTAGCAACATTCTGTTGCTGACACCATATGTGAGATGATCAAGACTTTCTTTACAGCTATTCTCACTTTCTTCTGAGCTGTTGCCAGAATTGTCCTGAGTCCACAATTCTACCAACAGTCCCTTCAGGGCAATCTAGGCTTTTAAAATTAAATCATCAAGTCCATTCCAACTCATAAAGACCCGACAGGGCAGAGTAGAACTGCTCCCTAGGGTTTCTAAGGATGTATATCTTCATAGGAGCAAAAAGCCTCATCTTTCTCCCACGGAGTAGCTGATGGGTTCAGATTGCAGACCAGATGGTTAGCAATTGAACACATAAGCCACTAAATCACCAGGGCACCTTAAAATTTTTCCAGCCTTCTTCACCTATCCATCACCCCAATGCCAAAATCACTACCACATAGTAGGTATTTTTCAGAGCAGTATCCCACTCTTCTGGTACCAACTTCTCTTAATTATCTAGTTCTGCTATAATAGAAAATACTATCGTTGGATGTTTTTAACAAACACATTTATTTTCTAACTGTCTAGGAGGCTAGGAACCTGAATTCAAGGTGCTGATTCTAGGGGAAGGCTTTCCTTTTCTGTCAGTTTTGGAGAATGCTTCTTGTCTCTTCTGAGTTCCTGGGCAACATTCATTGTGGTTGGCACCTGTCTTCCCCCATCTCTTCTTCTATCTTGAGTTTAATCTCTTCTAGATCCCAAAAGAGATTGATTTAAAACACACCATACAGTAATCCTAGCTCAGTAGCATAACAAGACAAGTCATTGCCAAATGGGATTAAAACCATTGGCATAGAGATCAGTATTTGTAACACATATTTGGGGGGATATAATTAAATCCATAACAGATGGGATTAAAAAATCCAATTGCCTTCTCAAATCAACAGACTAACAAAGGCAATGGGAAAAGCACTTGTGGGCATGCAAAGAGCTGTCAAAGTTGATGACTTTACAACTAGTATAATTATATAATATTGCCATTAGGATGCCAAACAGAAAAAGCATGAATAAATTGAAATGTTAATGACTTAGAGTGTTCAAGGAAATATTCCATTTATTATAGAAAACAAATGAAAGGCAAGTTAAGATGTCATTTCTCTTACTCAGTGTTAGTTCATCATGACTTCATGTACAGTAGGATGGAAACAGTTTATAGAATGATGCTCACAAGGAAATCAAGATAATGTCAATGCACTAAATGTTATGGCCAGCTCTGGGTTTCTGTTCAGATCTTACCATCCCAAGTTATTGATTACTTTTCTCACCAGACACTCTTAGCAAGAAATCTTCAGGAGAACAAACAAGATGGCGGATC
>NW_006408520.1:47294600-47295913 GCF_000296735.1 Chrysochloris asiatica | reverse complement strand
CACCATAAATCAAAAGCATCAATTCTTCTACAGTTTTCGTTATTCACTGTCCAGCTTTCACATGCATATAAGGTTATTGAAAATACCATGGCTCGGGTAGGGCGCACCTTAGTCTTCAAGCTGACATGTTTGCTCTTCAACACTCTAAAAAGGTCTCGTGCAGCAGATTTGCCTAATGCAATACGTCATTTGATTTCTTGACTGCTGCTTCCATTAGTGTTGATGGTTGTCCAAGGAAAATGAAGTCCTTGACAACTTCAATCTTTTCTCCATTGACAAGAATGTTGTTTATTGATCCAATGGTGAGCATTTTTGTTTTCTTTACATTGAGATGAAATCCATCCTGAAAGGCTGTGCTCTTTGATCTTCATCAGTAAATATTTTAAGTCCTCTTCACTTTCAGCAAGCAAAGTTGTATCGTCTGCATATCTCAGGATGTTAATGAATCTTCGTCCAATCATGATGCCATGTTTTTCTTCCTATAACCCACGTTCTCAGATTATTTGCTCAGCATACAGGTTGAATAAGTATGGTGAAAGAATACAACCTTGTCTCACACCTTTCTTAATTTTAGGCCATTCAGTGTTCCTTTGTTCTGTTCAAACAACTGCCTATTGGTCCATGTACAGATTCTTCATGAACACAATTAAGTATTCCTGAATACTCATACTTTGCAATGTTATCCATAGCTTGTAATGATCCAAACAATCTAAAGCCTTGTGTAGTCAATAAAGCACAGGTAAATATCTTTCTGATATTCTCTGCTTTCAGCCAAGATCCATCGAACATCAGCAATGATATCCCTCTTTCCACGTCCTCTTCTGAATCTGGCTTGAACCTCTGGAAGCTCTCTGTCAATGTATGCTTGCAGCCTTTTCTGTTTTACATTTATTTAGTAAAGCATTACTCATATGGGATATCAAAGATATTGTTTGATGATTTCCGCATTCCATTGAGTCACCTCTCTTTGGAATGGGCACAAATGCAGATAAGTTGACAAGATAGTTGTCTTCCAAATTTTTTGGCATAGATGAGTGAGTGCCTTCAGTGCCGCCTCACTTTCTTGAAAGATTGCAATTTTTATTCCATTAATGCCTGGTACCTTGTTCTTTGTCGATTCCTTCAATGCACTTTGGACTTCTTCCTTTCATAATCATATGCTACCTCTTGAAACAGTTGCACATCAACCAGTTCCTTTTGGTACAGTGACTCTGTGTATTCCTTCCATCTTCTTCTAATGCTTTCTGCATCATTCAATAATTTGCCCAGATTATCCTTCAATAATGCAAGTTGAGGCTTGAATTTTTTCTTCA